>NW_022681461.1:50279948-50824948 GCF_009764315.1 Trachypithecus francoisi
TTTTTTTTTTTTTTTTTTGAGACAGAGTCTCACTCTGTCACCCAGGCTGGAGTGCAGTGGCACAATCTTGGTTCACTGCAAGCTCTGCCTCCTTGGTTCATGCCATTCTCCTGCTTCAGCCTCCCGAGTAGCTGGGACTACAGGAGCACGCCACCACACCTGGCAAGTTTGTTTGTTTGTTTGTTTGTTTTGTATTTTCAATAGAGACAGGGTTTGATTGTGTTGGCCACGAGGGTCTCAAACCCCCAACCTCGTGGTCCGCCGGCCTTGGCCTCCCAAAGTGCTGGGATTACAGGCATGAGTCACTGCACCCAGTCAAAATAATGATTTTTTTCAAACACGACCCTTCAGTTGAACTGCTGAATGCCTGCTGGATGAAAAGTCAATTAAAAGAATTCACAGCATTGCCACGTTCAAAATAACTTGTTGAATTCTTAATAAACATACTTTTTAATAAACTATATGAGAAAAAGGAGAGTACACGCAAAGCATTTCTGCCTATTGAAGCATGATGGGTTTTTTTACCTGGATGCCTTGAAGAAAAGTATCTCCATGATTGAATTGCAAGCTGAACTACTCAATCTTTTCATAGAATGCCATCTTTTATGTGAAAGAATGACTTACGTAAAAACTAAGGTTAGGCCAGGTGCAGTGGTTCACACCTGTAATCCCAGCACTTTGGGAGGCCGAGGTAGGCGGATCACAAGGTCAGGAGATCAAGACCATTCTGGCTAACACAGTGAAACCCCGTCTCTACTAAAAATACAAAAAAAAACTAGCCGGGTGTGGTGGCGGGCGCCTGTAGTCCCAGCTACTCGGGAGGCTGAGGAGGAGAATGGTGTGAACCCGGGAGGCAGAGCTTGCAGTGAGCCGAGATCACGCCACTGCACTCCAGCCTGGGCGACAGAGCAAGACTCCATCTCAAAAAAAACAAAAACAAAGAAACAAACAAAAAAAACCCAAGGTTATTCAGATTTACGTATTTAGCAGACATTTTCTGGAAAATGACTGAAGTGAGACTGACATGTTAAAACAACTGACACTATTTGCTGTCAGTTATGAAAGTTAAACTTTCAAGCGCAAGCTAGAATTTTGGAAAACTCATCACCAGGACCATGACAGCTTCTCAGTGCTTAAAGCCTCTTCTGATGAGGTCAACAATTATATTAATGAATTATCTGATTTTTATTGTGTTATTGTATTTATATTGTATTTATATCACGACTTCATGTTTTATAATGAAATGCATCTGTCGTTCACTCAGTGAACCAATGTTTTCCAAGTGACTAATACCTAATGTTACAAAATCATGCCTGGTTAATAAATCCATTCAAAGTATAAGATAGACCAATAAATTTTTATGTGACAGAGTATAAAAAGTTTATTCATTGGTTTTAGATTCCCCATTGCAATTAAATTTTAAGCAACTACCACTTGTCAAAGACTATCCACAATTATGTGAAAAGTCCATATTAAAATAATCAGAACATATTACAGGAGAGTGAATGCAGAAGCAGATATGAGAATTCAACACCTATGAAGCCAGAGATACAGACTTGCAAAAACGTAAAACAATGGCACTCTTCTCATGAATTTTTTTGTGAAAGAAAAATAACGATAAGATGCAGTAATTTTCCCAAAAAGTTATGTTAATACATAATTGGTTTATTATTATTATTATTTTGAGACAGTGACTCACTCTGTCGCCCAGGCTGGAGCACGGTGGCTCAATCTCGGCTCACTGCAGCCTCCACCTCCCAGGTTCAAGCGATTTTCCTGCCTCAGCATCCTGAGTAGCTGCGATTACAGGCTTGCACCCAACTAATTTTTGTATTTTTAGTAGAGACAGGGTTTCACGATGTTGGTCAGTCTCGTCTTGAACTCCTGACCTCGTGATCTGTCCACCCCAGCCTCTCAAAGTCCTGGGATTACAGGCGTGAGGCACCACGCCTGGCCGGTTTATTATTTTTAATTAATAAATCTTTTTAAAATTTCTGTTTTAAGTTCTACATAACAAAAACTGATGATACATAACCCTCAAAAACAAAAAACTAAGAGGTGGATACGGATCTTCATAATATTCCAATGAAGAAAGAAGTCCTAAGGCCCAAGTATTTGAGAACTGTTGACTTAGGCCATTATGCCATTATACTTACTTCGTATTTTACTCTTTTGTTTATTCATCTATCCCCCTCACATGATTAAACTCCTTGATGGTAAACTCTGTATTTTCATTGAGCCTGTAACCATCCTCGGCACCTAATATTTAGTAGATACTGAGTAACAATCATTGAAGGAATAAACAGGAATGAATGAATGAATTTTCAACTTTAGTACTTGAAATTTTTCTTGCATTCTATAATGCAGACTTTAGTCTCTGAAATTTTCTTGCATTCTGAAACGGCCAAGAAAAATTCCAGCAATTATAATGACTGGGTTGTAGAGAAAAACATAAAGGAAAGACCACAATTCTTTCACATGTCTTTTAAGCCTATCTATGGCTTACCCTTGTAGCCTCAAGACCACTCCTTGCCTCATGCCTCATGATTCAGCAGCATCAAACTGCTACTAAATCACACTCTTGATCTTTGTCCTTAGTACTCAGAGTTCATTCACTCACACACTCTATACAGTTCTAATTCTGAACCTTTAAGATTCAAATTAGGCTAAGAAATGAGGAAACTCTATTCACTGTCTACTATAATACTCTATCCATATCTTTTTCATTGCACAGCAACAATTTGTCTATAATTATCTTTCTATATCTGTCTTTCTTTCTAGACTGTCTCACACCTTTTCCTATCCTTAGTACTATGCATAGAGTCTGACACTTAATGGGTGCTTTACATGTTAGATAGACTGAACTGAAATGCTTTATATTCATGATGTCAAATCTGAGGTATAAGTCACACAGGGCCATTCAACTTCATTCACTTTCATTGAACACTTACATGTGTCAGTCACTACAATGGGCATTGGGGATTACAAATATTTACATCAGTCAGCTTATGGTCCAGTGCAGGAGGGGGGATCTATAAATGGCAGAATATAAACAAGCTACATGCACAAGTTTCTACAGAGCCCAGGAAAAGCACATTCCTTCAACAAATATTTAGAACACCTATGTCTAGCAAGACACTTATTCAAGACACAAACAGAACCTCTCTCTTCAACGGACTTAGACTTGTAAAGGAGACAGGCATTAAACAAACATCACAGAAGTAAGTATGTAATTGTAAATGATGAGCAAGATTGGGAAGGAGAAATAGTGATACATCATTATCAGGGAGGGAAAAGGGATTAGAAATGGTGCCCCTTAGGAAATGTGTGCAAGCGGGTAGGCACGTGTGGGTGTTAACCACAGGGGAAATGCTGAGATGAGCATTCCAAGCAGGTTAATGTGGCTGGGGTAGAAGTCTTGACAGGAACGCAGGCATTTGCCAGCTTTGCCAGGCTTGAAAACTGGAGAGAGCAAGGGCTAGAGGAATGGGAGAGGGGCTTGCATAGCATGGCGAAGGCTGAAGCAGCCCAGAGCTAAGCTTAAGTGCTTCGTTTTCCTCTTCTGATATGCAGAACCATAATTCTGGGTGGTCGGTATTCAGTGCACATAAGCCTCTAAAGATAAATGGAGACTGTTTCCTCAAGTAACTACTGCTAAGAGGAAAGTTTTCTTCAGATGTATTTCTCCATCAGCGTTTTCCCCATAGGGCACCTAAAACCTTGATTTATCATAAATATTTCACCCAGCATAAACATACAGTAATACAAATGTGGCATATTTAAATGCACCCCTCAGAGAAATTTGCTGGCAGTGCTCATGACCCATAAATAAAGGAAAAAATACCCCAGCTATGGTTGTTTCCAAAATGAGTAGATAGACCCCCATCCAGGCTACTGCCCAGAAGCTGAAATATAACTCAAGAGAGTCATGGCCGTGTTATGGGAAAACCCATTCTGGAGCTGGGACCTACTCCTCCTTAATGGCTGGCTCCAGAAATGGGAGGAATACTAACAAAGCTCTGTAGATTTCTTCAGCTGGTTTGTTGGACATGGGGAGCAAGGAGGTGGGTCTGACCAGTCAGCAATGTGGGTCTAGTTGACTAATTAAGATGCAGTGCCTCAGTTCAAACTACAACTCGACTGCTTACTAGCTCTGTGATCCTGGTTAACTTATTTACTCTGTCACTCAGATGCTCTCTCTGTAAAATGGAGACATAAGTAGTGTCTGTTTCATAGACTGCTGTGAGTATTAAATGTGATGATGTAACTCAAGGCTTAGCAAAGCATTCATTAAATGTCACCTATTACTATTATGATTGCTTACAACAGTCAATCAGCCAAGAGCATTTCCAGGTCTCAATAAGCCAGGCTTCAAGACCAGCTTAACTGACTGTTTTATTCCCATATGTAACTACTTGGTTAGCATGTTAAGGACACAGTTTCTGTAATGAATCACCCTGTTTTTAGTCTTCTTGCAGATAACATTCATTTTATGAAATTCTAGCCAAAAAGCCATGCAAGAAAACTATTTGGTTTTTTATTTCCCTTCCTTATTGCTCATAACCTCTGTATCCTGTAAAAATATTCTAAGAAAGCCCTCTCTATTAAAATCTGAAACACAGTGCTAAACGAGCTCTCTTCCCAGAATTTGCCAACTGCTTCCTTTACTACTCTGAACAGACACTGCAGTTTTGAGAATAACAGTTCCCTCATCCTGTCACTCACCAACACCCCCAGACTGGGGGCTCTTGAATCCCCATTCAGACCTGAGAGCTTTCACAAGTCCTCATTTAACATCCAGCAATGCCTTGAAACCAAACGCCAGCCACACTCACCCTAAGACTGGGTAAAGCATGAAGTAATCACAGACTTTGATATTTTTCCGACCACAAACCCCCTCAAAGTCAAATGTGTCCATGAAAGAAAAGTGGCTATTTCTTACCTAATCCACAGTGGAACAGGAATCAATAGAAACCACATCAAGATTGTGCTTGGTAAAAAATAAGAAAGACTTTCAAAAGCACACATTTGGTTTAAGCATGCCTGAAATATGAAATAACTAGAATAACACCATCCTTCTTGACCTTGATCATAAGGCCTTTCATAGGAATATCTCAATACCTCAAGTGAAAGAAAGTACTTAGAACATTGAAACACTTTTTAGAAGCTGCAGACAGCTTAATTGAAGGGGTCTTGTGAAGAGTTCATTGTCAGGGGTTTCTAGCAAGTGTTATTTCTTCCTGAATTCCACGAACCAAGTTCTCTGAAGTTTACATTCACACAGGATGAACAAGCCCACCACAGCATTAAAAGGGATAAAAGACCTGATGTGGTTTTCTTTGAGGGACAGGTTTAACACTCGCACCTACACACCCAGACCCAGCACCTGGCAGGATGGCAGAGAAGCAGGTGGCCTCTCATAGTTACAGCTTAAACTAACATCACATACATTTAAAGCAAGTGCTGGTAACCAGAAAAGTAATTTCTGACAGCAAGCAAATGGCTCTCAAAAACAAAAAAAAAAACAAAAAACAAAACTATCAGGTGGTAGAAAGCAGTGAAAAAAGACAAACATTTGGCTAAATAGTATTTAAAGAGAGAAGAAAAGATGGACAAAATCATCACGCAGAATAAAATCATCATGCAGAAGTTTCTTTTTTTTTTTTTTTTTTTTTTTTTTTTTGAGACAGAGTCTCGCTCTGTGCCCAGGCTGGAGTGCAGTGGCAGGATCTCAGCTCACTGCAAGCTCCGCCTCCCGGGTTCACACCATTCTCCTGCCTCAGCCTCCCGAGTAGCTGGGACTACAGGCGCCTGCCACCACGCCCGGCTATTTTTTGGGTTTTTTTTTTTTGTATTTTTAGTAGAGATGGGGTTTCACGGTGTTAGCCAGGATGGTCTCGATCTCCTGACCTCATGATCTGCCCACCTCGGCCTCCCAAAGTGCTGGGATTACAGGCATGAGCCACCGCGCCCGGCCGCAGAAGGTTCTTGTGCACGTCAATGGTGCCAAGGAATGGGGCTTGTAAGCAAGGGGAGGGGAGAGGAAGAGAAATTTGACATATGATTATCATCACAATCACACTGCTGTTGCTGCCTGCTTCAGGTCTACCTTAATCTGAACAGTCAGTATAAACCTTTTGGATCTAGACTGTGTCCTGAAATAGGCAGAGCTTTAGGTTTTAGAAGGACAAGACTGCCTTTGGCACTAGAGAGAAGAGGAAAAAAAGATCTTTTTATTATTGCCGTTAAACATACATCAGATAAACAGCTGCCGGAGCTAATGGCAAGAAAGAGAGACACAAAGTTTGAATAAGCATTTGCTATCCTGATTGGTGTTAGCAGTAGTCTTTCCTATCTTCTGGAAAACATCTGTTCGTTTTGGTAATTATAAAAATAATACATGTTGGCCAGGCGCGGTGGCTCATGCCTGTAATCCCAGCACTTTGAGAGGCCCAGGCAGGTGAATCACCTGAGGTCAGGAGTTCAAGACCAGCCTGACCAACATGAAGAAACCCCATCTCTACTAAAAATACAAAATTAGCTGGGCTTGGTGGCACATGCCTGTAATCCCAGCTACCAGGGAGGCTGAGGCAGGAGAATTGCTTGATCCCAGGAGGCAGAAGTTGCCATGAGCCAAGATCGTGCCATTGCACTCCAGCCTGGGCAACAAGAGCGAGACTCCATCTCAAAAAACAAATAATAATAATAATAATAATAATAATAATACATGTTAACTGCAAAACTTAGAGACTTGGAGTGAGTATTGAAATCAGCTAGACATGTATGCAAATCTACAGTAATTGTACTAAATATGCTTGCAAAAACAAAAATTGTCAAACATTATTCTTAAAAGATTAGAAATAAGGTGTAAAATAATAATGTTAGCAATAATTAATAACAATAATCTAGAACTAAACCCCCAATTTATATTTTCAAAAATTGTTAACCAAGAAAGTAAGGGAACGTAAAAAATTATAAGGCTATTAAATTATTTGTCTTAAATAAGGAGTCTGAAAAGATTCGTGTTTGTTTTTATTTTTTACCTTAATAATTAAAGAGGTATTGGTCAAAGAACAATTTTTTAACTTAAAAAGAAATAAAATTAAGATAGAAAATGAAACTTTTAGAGCACTATAGAAGATAAAAGCCAATAAATTATAGTTTATATGTGTGGGGGAGGGACTGGAAATAACAAGGAAGTCTAAAGAAAATAATTAATACATCAGAAATAAAATCAAATATCAATAAATGGGTTGAACTTCCCTATTACAAAACAAAAGAATTCAAAATAAATTTTAAACATTCAGTGATTGTCATGACAAGTGATAAAAAGACACAAAAATATTAAATGTATCTTCCCAAAATAGATGTCCAAATATTAGTATCAGTAAAAAGGAAAATTCAAGACGATAAGCATGAGACAAAAAGTATAATTTCACAATAAATGGGTCAATTTATAACAAAGCTGTGAGTTAAGAAATTTTATATACCAAAAACTACCTGCTTCCAAATATACAAAGAAAAAAAAAATAAAATATGAGATGAAAGTGACAGAAATAAAATAGGATTGGGGCCAGGCGTAATGGCTCGTGCCTATAATCCCAGCACTTTGGGAAGCCAAAGTGGACGGATCGCTTGAGGTCTAGGAGTTTGAGACCAGCCTGGCCAACATGGTAAAACCCCATCTCTACTAAAACTATAAAAATTAGCAGGGCATGGTGGCACTCACCTGTTATCCCAGCTGCTTGGGAGGCATATGTCCATCTATATTATATTATGTATATATATTATATAATTGGTAAATAAACCAGAACCCTGTTTTAGAAAGATCAGTAATGCCAGGGATAAATAAGGAGATAAGAGAGCTGAAAGATAACAATAAATATGAGTGATTTACTAATTATCTATAGATATATCTCTGAAACATTATAGCCTATGTATAATATTTTTGGCTCCCGTGAAACAATAACAAAAACGAGTATATATATAAAATGTGTGTAAATACACATATTTATAAAAACCAAATACCGAAAACCAAATACCGCATGTTCTCACTTATAAGCAGGAGTTGAAAATGTGAACACGTAGACACAGGGAGGGGAACAACACACCCTGGGGCCTGACGGAGGGTGTGTGTGGGCTGGGATGGAGAGCATCAGGAAAAATAGCTAATGCATACTGGGCTTAATATGTAGGTGATGGGTTGATAAGTGCAGCAAATCACCATGGCACACATTTACCTATGTAGCAAACCCTCACATCCTGTACTTCTATCTCAGAATTTAAAATAAAATAAATAAAAAGTCAAAAGAAAATAAATTCCACCCATTTGGAAGTTTTAAAACACTCCTTTAAGCAACTTTTCATTTAAAGAAAAAGTAAAAACTGGATTTACACATTATTTAGAAAACAAATAACTATCATAACCTATAGGATGAAGTCAAATTACATCAGATAAAAATTTATATTCTTAAATATTTTCATTAAGAAAGACAAAATATAATAAACTAAACATTAAGTTTAAGAAGCCAGAAAAGAACCAAAAAATTGTAAGAAAAACTGATACAAGGGATTACATAAAAGACTTAAAACATAAGTTTAAAACATAAGGGATTACATAAAAGACATAAAAAGATAACATAAAAGACTTACAAGCCAAAAAAGTAAAATCAATAAATATGTATATTCAAGCATAAAATAATACTTTTAAAAGTTATTACAATTGATCAACTTTCTTCCCTTAATCTGAAAAAGAAAACAAATATTTGGAAGAGAAGATGTAGATAACCACAGCCATGGAACTTTTTAAATTGAATAATACTCTGTACAATTTTGTGTTAATAATAAAGTGAACAATATTCTCAAAAAAAATAGATATTACCACAATTTGCTGAGGAACTTAAAAATGTACGTAAACTAATAACTAGAAAATAATTGGGAAAAGTTGCCAAAAATAGTAATAATATTTGTAGTGCCTATTATGTGTTCTACTTTATACTAGGTGCTTTATCTATTATCCCTGACATACAACCCTGTAAGGTAGGTATTATGATCTATATCACTGTATCTCCATTTCACCCTGTATTTCTCTTATTACATGCTCCTGTAAGCGGCATCATGCAGTATTTGTTTTTCTGTGACTAACTTATTTTACTTGTCATAATGTCTTCAAGGTCCATCCATACTGTTGTGAATGGCAGAATTTTCTTTTTTTAAGGCTTAAAAATATTTCCTTGTATATATATACCACAATTTATTAATTTATCTGTCAATGAACATTTAAGGTGTTTCCACATCTTGGCTACTATGAATAGTTCAATGAACTGGTCAAATTCATAGAATCAAAGAGTGGCATCATGATTGCCAGACGCTTGCGGGAGGGGAAGGTAGGGAGCCACTATTCAGTAGGCATAAGGTTTCAGTGTAGCAAAATGAATAAGCTGTAAAGATCTGCTGTACTACATTGCACTTATAGTCAGCAATGTTTTGTACACTTAAAATTTGTTGGCCGGGCACGGTGGCTCACGCCTGTAGTCCCAGTACTTTGGGAGGCTGAGGCGGGCGAATCACGAGGTCAGGAGATGGAGACCATCCTGGCTAACACGGTGAAACCCCATCTCTACTAAAAATAAAAAAATAAAAAATAAAAAAATTAGCCGGGCGTGGTGGTGGGCGCCTGTAGTCCCAGCTACTCGGGAGGCTGAGGCAGAAAGGCATGAACCTGGGAGGTGGAGCTTGCAGTGAGCTGAGATCCCGCCACTGCACTCCAGCCTGGGCGACAGAACAAGACTCTGTCTAAAAAAAAAAAAAAAAAATTGTTAAAAGGGTAAATTTCATGTTAAGTATCCTTATCACAATAAAATGATAATAATAAGTTCGTTACATTCTGCTGTTATCATTTGTCTTCCCTACTAAATTCCAAGCACTACAAGGACAGGGACTGTATTCACCATAAGCATCCCCATATTCCTAGAACTGACATTCACATAAAGCCTCTCACATAAATGTAATTCAATAAACAGCTGATTGAAGGAATGAGAACACTGGGAATGACCACAGTATAATATAACATAGAAAAATTACAGTCCAGTCTCACTTATGTATATAGATAAACCTATCTAATGTGTATATCTGTACATCTAATCCTATCTAATGCATATATATGTACATTCATTCAGGCTGCTATAACAAAATACCACAGACTGGGTGGACTATAAACAACAATTTATTTTTCACAGTTCTCAACACTAGGAAGTCCAAGATCAAGGCGTTGGGAGATGTAGTGTCTGGAGAGAGTCAATTGCCTGATTTGTAGGTGGTGCCTTCTCACTGTGTCCTCACATGGTGGAAGGGGATAGCTAGCTCTCTTGATTCTCTTTCATAAGGACCCTACTCCCAGTCATGAAAGCTCTGTCCACCTCACTGAATCATACCCTAAAGGTCTCATATTCAAATACCATCACCTTGGAGGTTAGAATTTCAACGTAGGAATATTGTGGCGGATAAAAACATTCAGGCACAGCACTAAGAAACCTCATATTATTGAGAACTATGTTATGAAACAGTTCTTTCAACGGGTGGAATGAGAAGACTCAAAAGAACAAAGTTACCTTCCTGAAAAAAGTTTAATAATTTTTAACAGAAAAAAAAAAATCTAGCTATAGCAAACAAATACCCTGAACAAATGTAGCATTTGATTATGATATGTGCTCAAGTAAAGCCTTTTCCTGTATCTTCCAGCCCTGTCATTAGCTCAGGACTTCTTATATACACTTACCAATGTTATCGCCTTTACCAGACCACCTTTCCTTTTTTCTTGTACTATTTCTATCAGTAAGCTGATGACTTCAGCTGTCACCCTTGTAGTACAAGGCCATGGCTTTTGTCTGCCAGCACCTCCTCTGACCCTTCATAGTAACAGACCCACCCCTAAGGTAGAGAACCCATGATGCAGGCTGGGTCTGTGAGACTACTCCTGGCTCCAGTCACTATGATTGGTCTAAGGAGTGAGCCCTAAGCCAAAACAGATGAGTCCATCACCCAGAGAGAAAGCATGGAAGTGTCTCATGCTAGTTCCCAATCCTGAGGTCTTATTGTACAGCCATTAATTCAAGTCTGTGATGTTCCTAATAGCCTCTCAATAAATCCTTTTATTGTTCAAATCAGCCTGGGTCTCCTTCTGTTATTTACAGCAGGGGAAACCTGTTAATTAATAGATCTACCTTTTTTTGATAAATCATAAAGCCATTCAAACAAAATAAGAGGATTTTTTCTCCTCTATTTCCCTTGCAATGTTAGTTCCTAATATCAATGGTGCCTTGGGCAGTCAGTCTAATGCAAAATGTGTTTCCTAAATAATGCACCATGTTGTATCCTGTTTGCCTCAGGAAAATGTGCGCTGTATTAGAAAAATACCGGCACTAGATGAAAAGGATGACCTGTCAGAGATTAAACTTAATTTTGGTTTATTTCTCTGTCTCCTCTTCCAAATAAGAGCTAGAGGACATACATATTCTCCCTTGGAAAATGAATTTCTTCTAAAGCAGAAAATGATTGGAGGGAGCTGGGAAATAGGCATATTTAAGATATTTGTGTTATACAAATCTAGGACCCCATTAGGTAATAAAGCTCTTACTGTCTTTATCAGAGAGGAGAGAATTGTTAGATGTTTCTGTTAAAGTGTCAAAATAAAAAGGAGTATGATAGGTGATCTGGGGGCTTTCAAAAGACAATTCTGGTCTCAATCGTGGGTTCTGACCCTCTTTTATTATCTCTCCTGGGGTAGTGATGATATCCAGTGTCTCATTTGTGGTAGGTTAAATGGACAGATACTATCACTCTGTTCTTTGTTAGTATCAATGAACAGAAAGCTATGCCAATTTTTGAACAAATGTTTCTCAGTGAATGTTTGTAAGCATTATATGTTTCACTTGTAGTAAAATATATTTCTGGGAGAAGTATACAAATATTTCAGTGTGCCTTAGCTGAGATTAGTAGTTATAGTTACGATTGGTTGTTTCCATCTTTTTCCCAAGGCAGAGAGAGAAAAAATATAATTAAATGTGTCTTAAACCTATGGAGGGTTCAGGCGTATAAGGGGAATTTGGAGGAAGTTTGTCCCAAAAGACTCTTAAAAGCTGGTTAGAACTGAATTAAATGTGTGCATTTGCTCACCAAAAGTCAAGAAGAAAAATGTTTGTGATATCCCCAAACAGAAACAACGCAATGCCCATCACCAATAGAATGAATAAATGGATTGTGGTATAGTCACACAGTGGAATACCATACAACAATAGAATGAAAAATCTGTACCTACACTCAACAGACGTCATACTCATAAATACAATGCGGAGTGAAAGAAGCCAGACATAGACATTGCCAACTGTATGATTCCACATATATAAAATTTAAAATCAGGCAAAACTGACCTATGCTGTTAGGATTTAGCTTAGTAGTTACCTTTGCAGGGGATGAGTAGTGATTAGAAAGAGGTTACAAGGAGGGTAGTGGCACTTCTGGTGTCCAGGTGATGTTCACCATCTTAATGCAAGTACTGGCAACACTGATGTGTTCCCTTTGTATAATTGATCAGTCTGGAACCTTATCATTTGTGCTCTTCTCTGCATGTATGCAGCATTTTGTTGTAAGTTTTTTTAATTGACAGGAGCAATAATGAAGAACAAGCTGGTGCTGGGAGCGGATTAGTCTTCCAGGCCCATGGGTCCCACCCTTTTTTATTTTATGGCACACACAGGCCATGATAAAATTTGAACACGGGGTGGGCGGGGTGGCGGTAAACAAAAAGATTGGTTAAAGCCTGAAACTGCATTAGAGACCCCATTTGTCTTAACAGCGCTACGCAAATCTCTCACTACACTACTGCTTTCCAGATTGCTTTTTCCTGGAGAATATCTGTTTCAAATTATTGTTCCCCATGTGTTTTGGCTTCCTTTACTTCAATTTGAGTCACATCTGGCTATCTCCTGCCTATATTCCTGATCCCAGTTTCCTCTTGTATTGCTTTTCTATCTTCACTGGAGCTTTCAACACCTTTCACTTTTGCATCCCCCAAGCATTTCGTTAAACCAGTTATATGCATTTTCCAATGAACTCAAAGAAAATAGTCAACTAGTCATTAGAAACCCCAGATTCATTTCTGGCTTTAAGCAAGTTATTTGCCTTCTTTGGGTATGATCTATGGATTGGGGTAACCATTTTCTTAGCTTCCACAGAGCAGTGCCTACAGAAAGGAAAAGGCATGGACATATGTTGAGTCTTGAGATTCCAAAAGGTACAAAAGAGGAAATTCATTCTGAACTATGAAGGCACTGCAAGCTACCATCATCAGAACTTAGATCTCCAGATTCATCCACTTATTTGCTCCTGTTGGTTGTCACATCAAAATATTCATGGGTTCTGTCCCTCACATTGTCTATCCAGCCATTTGAGTCTTTGATTTTACCCCTGTAAAAGAACTCTTGCTATGTTACTGGTCTACAATTAGACTTTTCTATTCTAACCTACAATCCTTTGGAATTCTAGTGCTCCATCCAACCATTCTGCCTCCATAAAACACTTTCACCATGACCACAACCAACACACACATGTGTGTGTGCTTGTGTTGGGATATGTGTCCTTGTGATGGGAGTACTAAAAATCACCCTGGAAGAGGCTCTACTCTATATCTAGAATGTTCTTAAGGGAGGGGTTTCTAAACTTGAATTTTATGAATTAGAAATTTATAACAGGGTAATTGTTGTAAGATTGTTCTTTGGAGTGCTAATGTCCTACAAAGTTCTAGTTCTGATGTTGAATATGGTAGTCATTTATTCAAGTTCATACAGGATTGAGCCAAAGAAAGGTGCCCATACCTCTTAATGCCTAACTATGTTAGTTTTCTCTGCTATGTAACTAATCACCACAAATTTAGCAGCTTCAATCAATCACATATTAATTATCTCACAGTTTCTATAGGTCAGAAGACCAGGCCAAGCTTAGCTGGATTCTCTTCTACCAAGTCTCATCAGGCTGCAATCCAGGTTCCAGGTGTCTGCCAGGAGTGCAGTCTCATTAGAGGCTCAGAGTCACTGGGAACCCAAGGAGAATGATTTTGTGTATGCAGTGATCCTAATGATAAAGTGCTGAGGGCTTAATTCACTTTAACAAAATGACAGAGTCAGAGGATTGAGAAAGGACAAGAATTAGGGAAATATATGATCTCTGTCATTGCATGTGAGGGTGAGAGAAATAGAGAAGGAAGTAAATGTACAATCCCCTATTTTTGAGTTACTCAATGGAGTTGGGTGGCCCTCAGCCTTCCCATTAGTGGATGGTTTCAGAGAGAGACCCTGTTAACACATGCAGCAGAGGGTGTGGAGAAGACTTGCTAGTGAAATGAGCTGAGGGAGGACTCCTACCAGCAGGCAGTTTAACACAGGCTTCCACTGGGATGTGGGAAGTGCACTAGAAGTCTGCAGCACAGAGATCTGTTCCCAATGCCAGTGCTACAGTTGGACACTGACTTTAAAAGAAAGCAAAGAGTGAGACCTTCTGAGTAAATCACCTGGGGCTGCATTGTGCTTCTCCAGCCACTTTGGTATTGGTTCCTCAAGGCTAGGCCAATCTTGGAGATTATAATAAAATGTCCTCAGTTAAATGGACCCATTCTGTGCCAAGTTTCTCCTAGCTGGCAGGTTGCACTTATGTTAAGCAATTCTTAATAGTGCCTTTGTTGGTAGATTATTAAACTTTAGGTGAATCAACAGTAGCTCTTCATCAGGAAGATCAATGACCCTTGGCACAGGATAATTACTCAGAACACTTGTATTTCCTGTTCTGCACCTGTGTGGCCTTTGGACGGTAGCACATTTGGCAGGGCACATGATGAAATATTGACAGCCCAAGACTGAAAATTTACTAGACTTGCTCTCGGGCCCAGCTGTAGCACAATTAGCCCTGTGACATTTGTTTGTCAATAAACAATTTCATAATTTCTCTCCATCTCAACTGTAAAATTAGAATTCATATTAAGAGTAAGTACTCTTTATATATCCAGCACTAGACTAGGCTCTGTCTGTGGAAGGAGGATAGTTAAAGAACTATGGCTCAATTCCAGCTTTGGAGAGTCTATCCTATCTACCATACAGGGTTGAAAATATCTAATGAGGTGGCTTCTATGTTTTGAGAAAGCGTGACATGCTATGTAAGTGTAATTTATTATTCCTTTTACTGAATAAATAGTTCAGTTTTATTTACTAAAGAATAATTCCTTTTACATGCTGATTCCTATAGTTAATTTTTTTTCTCCTCACAATATGATTGATGGCTTACGAGTATTTCTCACTGATTTCCCATCCCAAGGAAATGTCTGATTGTGTAGGTCAATGACCACATTCTATAACATTGTCACACAGAGAAGTCCTTTCCTTCTTTGTCATTCTATCTTCCCAAACTCTGACCACTTTCAGCCCTCATTAAAAGGGCTTGGTGGAAAAGTAATACCTTTGTTTCATCACAACCTCTGATGCACCCCCGTGCTGACTCCAAACAGCTCATGTTCACTAAAATTGAGCTTTCCTCTTATTCTCACATATTCAATCAGAGCTCCATATGGGTAAGCAGGAGATCCCAGATGGCCTGACCACTTCCTGGATCAGAAAGCTTTTCAGTATATAAAATAGAAATCTCTTTGATGATCCATGTATTTGTCAGGATTTGTTACACAACACATGTCCCAGGGAAGTCTCCTGTGATTTCCAGCACCTCTATCATAAACCCAGAAAGGCAGTTGGTTGGTTTGTTTGTTTATTTAGCCTTCACTTGGGCAGTTGGTGGCAGAATTTCCTATTTCTTTTCCTTCTGCATGTCTCATCTCCTAACTTAGAATGCTGTCATGGTGGCCTTACTTTTAAAAACACATGAATGCTAAGATCCAGGATAGAGTGCTGATTCTCTACAGTTCTTCTTTGAGATGTATTTCTCATTTATTTGCGTTCCCCAACCGTCACCTGCCTAAATGAAAAATATCAAGTCTAAACAACTTTCACCTCTAGAGGAAATGACCAATACTCAATTAACCTAAGCAAAATTTATTCTTCTTTCTTAAAATATATGTATTCTTTTACCAAAAATTTGTTGAATACTTACTATGTGTGACACTGTTCTAGGTGCTTAGCCTACAGAGTTTACAAAATATGCAAAAAATTCTGATACTTCTAAGCATTCTTATCTCATCACCAGAGCTTATAGAGTGGTGAGGAAGAGAGATAGTGAACATAATCAGAAGCAGAATCAGAAGAAGAAGAAAACATTTTTTAAAGATATCATGCTAATTGTGATAAGTGCCATAGAGAAGATAAGAGTGACAGGGAGTGTCAGGGTTGGGGGTGCAATTTGAAATTGTAAACACTAATAATAGACTGTGGAAGACAAGTGTAGAAGCAGAAGGTTTAGGATAGAGTGATGGCAGTAAGGGTGATGAGAAGTGGCCATTTTCTGGGCTTATTTTTAAGTTAGAATCAACAGGACTGTTGGTGAGTTGAATTTGAAAAAAAAGAAAAGAAAGTTACCATGAAAGAAACTAATTTAGGTGAAAACCAACAAACAAACAAACAAAACTTGTTTTGAATGATGAGGACAGAGGAGTTGTCAGATGTTAAGAGGAGAAGGTATGGAGTGATAAGTTAGTGGGGAAAACAGGAGAAAAGGAAGATTTAAAACCACACTAAATGGTAGTTATCTAAAATTGAAAAAATGTAAGTTCTCAGATTGGAAGTGCATCCTCAAGCCTTGAACAAAATATATAAAAATAAATCCACATCTAGATACATTGTAAGAAACAGGCAGAACATCAAAGAAAATAGAAGACATTTAAAGCTCTCAGAGAGCAGACTTTTCCTTAGCTACAGTCAGTGCCAAAAATAACAGAATAATATCTTCAGTGCTGACAGGAAGTAACTGTCAACCTGCAGTTTCATGTCCAGTCTTTCAACTGTATGGACAAAATAAAGGTATTTTCTACCCAGCAAAGACTTTGAGTATTTATTGCCCACAGACACTCAGGAAGGAAGGAAATTATTAAATGATTTACCTCAATTAGAAGAAAAGTGAACCCAGAAACAAAGAAATGAAACAGTAGGCACAGAAAATAAAAATAACTAGTATTCTGAATTTTTGAAGATACAACAAAAGCTCTAAACAAAAAGCCAGGAGTGGCGGCATTGCTCATTGGTAGTAAAAGTAGGCTAAGATCCTGTTATATCTGGCAAGAAAATATAAGTATTAAATAACGAAACATTGGTCGAAAAATGTGTGGTTAAATATTTTGTTAAACATGTAAGAGTGACAACTAAAATAGTAGGAAAATAATCTAGCTTATGAAACAGGAGAAAGGAGAAAAGAATGTAGAAACTGTATTAGTTCACCAGAAGAAAGGAAGTCAAAAAAATAAGCAAGAATAAGGAAGGCCAACAGAAAACCTAAAATTAAAGGATAGAAATAAACTCAAATATAGCAGAAAATAATCAATGTAAGTACTTAAGCTTACCTAATAAAAAACAAAGTTTAGTGTTGAGAGTGTTTTTTAGGCAATTAAAACTAGATTTTGTTTTGGTATCCCATCTGGTAATTTCTGTTTCAGAGAATGAAAGACAAGGTAAATTTCCAACTAGTTTTACATCAATGTTTGTGTCACATTGATTCAAAACTAGACAAACTGTTAAAAGAAAAGGATATATTTGCAAACAGATGCAAAATCTTAAATAAAGTACTAGCAAATGATCTGGCAGAGTGTAAAAACCAAACGAGGTTTATCTCAGGAATATAAGAATAGTTCAATAGAAGAAAATCTATGCTATATCCCTTAAATACAGATTAAAGGAGATTAGTATATAATTATTTTAGTAGATGCAAAAAATGATGAAATGTGATATTTATCAAGATTTTAAAAAAATCTCTGCAAACTAGAATTATAAATACCCAAAATAGAATTATAAATCCTTAACACCATAAGCCTACAGCAAGCATTATCTTAATAAAGCATTTCACCTGCTGTGACTGCTTCACGTTAATATGGTAATGAAGTCCTAACTTATTAAATAAGAGAAAAAAAGCAGCATTAAACTTGGAAAGGAACAAGCAAACCTCTACTTATTTGTAGATGATATGATTGTCTTGAAAATAAAAAAGAGTCTATACAAAGTTAAAATCAAAAAGAAAGTTTAAGGTTTATACACAAAAATCAGTAGTGTTCCTACTGATTGTGGTCTAGCAATAACCACATGGAAACGTAATAGACAAAAAAAAAGATGCCACTCAAAACGTCAATAAAATGTAAAAGACACCCGGGGTAAATCTAAGAAAAGATATACTATAACTTTATGGGAGAAGCTTAAAAACAGCATTGAAGTACATAGAAAAAGACCTTAATAAATGTACATAAATACCACATTCATTGATGGAAAGACCCAATATCATAAAGATAATCATCTTTTCAAATTGATATATAAATTCATTTTCAATAAAAATCCCAACAGGCTGGGCTCACACCTCGAATCCCAGCACTTTGGGAGGCCAAGGTGGGAGGATTAATTGAGGCCAGGAGTTCAAGAGCAGCCTGGTCAACATAGCAACAACAACAAAAAATCCCAGCTGAAATTTCCATGGAATTTAAAAAGCTGATTCTAAAACGTTTGTGGAAGAAAATTGGGAAGAAGATCTTGAAGAACAAAATGAGTAGTTTGGTGCTATCAAATATCATAATTTATCATAAAGCTTAGCAATTATAAGAGTATAAGAGTATGCTATTGGTGCAGGTGAACAGACAAATAGATCAATGGACTAGGATAGAAAGACCTAAAAACAGACCAGTGTACATGGGAAAAATGGATATATAGTGGAGGTGGCTTGCAAATTGGTGAGGATAAGACAGATGATTATTTAATAAATGATGCTACAATAATGGGTTATTTAGGTGGAAAACAAAACAAAATTATATACCTATATTAGTCTGTTTTCACACTGCTATAAAGAGCTACCTGAGACTGAGTAGTTTATAAAGAAAAGAAGTTTAACTGACTTACAGTTCTGCATGGCTGAGGAGGCCTCAGGAAACTTACAACCATGGCAGAAGACAAAGAGGAAGCAAGTACCTTCTTCACGTGGAAACAGGAGAGAGAAAGTGAGAGAGCAAGGAGGGAACTAACAAACACTTGAAACCATCAGATCTCATGAAAACTCACTCACTGTAACAAAAAACAGCATGAGGAAACTGCCCTCATGATCCAATCACCTCAGACCCGGTCCCTCCCTTGACACATGGGGATTACAATTCAAGATGAGATTTGGGTGGGGACACAGAGCCAACCAATACCTTTTCTATGCCAAGAAAACCTCAGAAATGAATAAAGCCATAAATATGAAAAATAAAAATTTTAAATGTTTAGAAGAAAATAAGGTAGAATGTCTTTATGTCTTCAAGCTAGATAAGGATTTCTTATCTAGTTACAAAAGGGAAATCTCATTGAGCCATAAACATGAGGAGTTGCCCAATTTGAATAGTATCAGAGAAATTCAATTTACAACAGTAATAACACATCCAATCATAACCATAAGTTTGGCAAAAATTAAAGCCTGAAAACACTGACAAGTATTGACATGGAAGTCATAAAACCAAACTTTTCATACACTACTGGCAGAAAAAATAGATTGATTAAACTTTGAAGAGCCATTGGTTATATCTACTAATGTAGAAGTTCATACTCTAGCAAGTCACCTTCAAGGTAAATCCTAGAATAGTGTTTTTAAAACTGCAGGTTAACAGATAAAGAAATCAATTTAGCGGGAAATGGAGGACAGAAGAGGGGAGGGGACGAAAAGGCAGAGAAGGAGAGGGATAGAGGGAGGGAAGAGAAAAAATAGCAGAATGCATCACCAGTTGGAAGGTGTAGTCGATGCTGTTGGTGCCCTGCCCAGATCTTCTTCGTGGAGCTAACGGATTCACCCCCAACTGCTGTATTAGCTGCTAACTGCTCACAGCTGCCCTCATTTCCAGAGCTTGCCCTTGGCTGATGGGAGCTACTTCAACTAGAAATGTCTGGGAGCTTACACTCTTCTCTTGACCCCACCAAGCAGCCAATGACTGACAAATAAGAGGTACGAAAGTTGGGGGCCCCCTACTCCACAATTTCCTGACGGATCAAGCTGAGGCTAGACCTCAGCGGAAACCACATCTTTGCTTAGCTCTTTCCTCTATTCTGTCCTGCTCCCCTTTCTTCCTTACAGGTTTTCCCTAGCACAAGAAAATCTGTCTCAGGCTTTGCTGCTAGGGAACCTGACCTAAGAAAGAAGGGTACATATTTTTAAGTGCTTGTGTAGGTATATTGAGTTATAATGTAAAATGTATTTTTAGAAGTTTGAATGCTTCTTCTCTAGGGAGAATCCTGCAAATTTGCACAAGGAAACATGTATAACAATGTACATTGTTGTGGTAAAAACTCAGGAAGAGTCTAAATGTCTATCAGTAGGAGCATGGATAGGTGGGTATGGAAATAATAAATCCTACTCTCATAATTACTTTTGGGGAGGAGGAAGGGAATGAAAGTCAAAGGGGATATGCAGGAATTTTCACTTGTATCTAAAATATTGTCTTTATAATTTTTCTAAGAAATGTGGAAAAATCTGACTTTATTAAAGCTAGGAAGTGAGTGGGTACATTAAGCGTTTGTAATATTTTCTATACTATATATATATATATAATATTTCATTTAAAGCAAGATATGAGAGCTCTAAATCCTCACTCAAATCCATTCCACTTATCTCCCTGATGCACTCCTGTGGAATACACATATATGAGGAAGTCATTTGTTTCCTCCTTTTTGATAATAAGAAAATATGTAAGTTGTATTTCCCTCCTTTGATCTTTATTCCAAAGATACTTATGGGAGAACTATGTTAGATGTTAATGATAATAAACCATATGCGTCTTTATGGTTAGCTTGTGCTCTCAATGGCCACGGGTCTGAGGATATTGTTTCACAGCATTTGCTCCTCTTGTTTACTCTCTCAAATCCTTTAGAAAGTGAGAAAAATAGTATGTACATACATAGGAAGGAGAAAAGAAGGGAGGAAGAGAGAGAGGAAAGAATGAACAAAGGGAAAGTGAAAGTGAAGGAAAAAAGAAATGGGATCATACAGTTTGTCAATGAAAACCCTGAAACTGTAGAGATGGTCGTTTCCTTTCAGTTCCTAAGGATGAATCAGAACTAACCACATTGGAGAAAGTCCCAGCAGCCAATTATATTCTAGCTGCGGGTTGTTTCTTTTTTACTATTTGTTTTGTGAATATGCAAGGAAATTGAGGAAAAGTTAGTCTTCTTTCATCTCCCATTGTAGCTCCACACACCATAGTTCCGTAAGAAAAGGCTTCCCATTTTTCTGTCAAAAGCGTCCAAAAACCATGTATTTTCTTCCAGCTCATTTTGGCTTAAGGTGAAGCATATGGGAAATTTGCAGGAGATCAAGTCCATCAGCCAGACATCAGTCTGTAATGATTTGTGGCCATGTAGGTATAAAGAGACCATAGTTGTCCATTAACTGCATACATATGGCATCTGGGAATGTAAACTCACAGCCTTTACCTTCAAAACCACATGCTACCCAGGGAGGTAAAACTGTGGTTCACAATATGTGGGTTGTGACCCTGAGTAGTCTGCCAACATTTGGCAGGTGGGCGGCTAGAGATGAATTGTGTGCCTACTGCAATTTCCTTTCTTTGGGGCTCCCTTGGGTGTATGTGTGCACATATTCTCTTGGCCATAATATAGACCTGACATGGAGCTGGAGCAATACCTGATGAAGACCTGAAACAATACACATTCATATTCCTGTCTTGTCATCTAGTGGGCACATTCTTCCATCTGTCTTTATTTTAAATACATTACAGATATATGTTTACATATTGCATGGGCCTCTGCAACTTTTGTAATCTCTATCAATCATGAGTGTGTATTACAATCCCTATGGGGAAACCTGACTGTTTGCAAATAGAGGTATATCCAGCCAGTGAAGTAGGCTCTGACTAACATTAGGGAAATAATTTAGGACTAAAGTATTTGTTCTGATTTGTGCGAACAGGGAGGAACCTAATGGTAAGGACATACTTGAATAGCTGTCTTCCTGTCTTCCTTGTCTGTCCCAAATCCTTTCTAAGGGATTAATTGCATTGTTCATTCTCTAAATCCAAACACTGGTGGTAACTTTATCTCAGCATTAGTAACAAATCTCTTTTAGACTGTTTATACTCTTGTTGGTTCTGAATGGCCTTGAAAGGTTGCCTTTTTGAAAACGGTCAGATTTTCCTATCTGCCATGACACACAGAGTCAATTGTTTTAAAATATAAATATGATATGTTGACTCTGCTGCTGGAGTCAATGAAATATTTTAACTATGGTTTGCCAGTGAAAATCTTTGATTTGTTTATGGTTTCTTTGGTATGTGATGGTGTGTAACCTCACTCTTCTTCAGGGCCATGATCCTGTACTAACTTGGCAAGTGGTTCAAACTTATTTGCATCATCTTTGTGGTGTTTTAACACCCAATTGGCCTCAAGAATATTTAAGGATAGCTCAACCACGTGAGTGAAAGGTCTCACGGAGAACTAAAAGCATAATCATACACATGACTAAAGAAAACACACATTTCTAAAAAAAAAAAAAATAAATAAGCAGACTGAATTGAAGATAACTGGAGCTGTGAGACAACTAAGTTTCTGTAATGTCCTATTAATATAACAAAAATAGTGTCTCTTCTGCCCTTCTATGCCCTGCTATCAGCGTGGCCTTGGGGCATTTCAGAACAGTCTAGGCAGCCAACTATGTTCAATAGCCACCAGAGCTCAGGCTTAAAGACTGAATCTCTAATGTTATTGCCTAAAGTTTCCCCATGTCTATTGGGATAATTGCCACCAACAAGGTCACACACCTACATTTCCCAACAACTACCAGTAATATTCAGAGACTGGGTAGTCTGAAATACATATTTTTTTCCCAAAGGAAATGTAGTCACAGAAATTCTGCTCCATCCACAATGAAAACAATCTGTTTCAGTTTAACTTCTTGGAGGCCAAGTCTGGACTCTCTTCCCTCCAGAACAGAATCTTCATTTTCTCTTTGCAAAACCAAAAGGTCCACTGAGGTCATTCTTCCATTAAAAACAGGTTCTATTTTTCCGCAAATCCTCACCCCTTATAACACAAACACTAGAATGTCTGAAATTGACACAATTCTTCACTTGCATATTCCCAGTTTACTAAATTTCAAATATTATTTTTATAGAGCTTTTTTTATCACAGGATTTGAAAATGGAATTTGGAATTGCTTTGACCTAAATTTCCTCTTAGTAGAGGAGACTCTAGACAGTGGTTTCCAAGAATCAGGGATCAAGGTCAAAGTTCTTGAACTTCCTTTTCTTCTCCTCTTCAAAACATAAGCTGTGTTCCAGCTCTCACTCAAAAGTACAGAGCACTCTGAGGTGGGGGTCACAGACTGTCAGCTCCCAGTTGCACTTACGTACACACCCAGAGAAGGAACATTGATGATGGAGCATGAATTCCCAAGTAAGAGAGTTGGCACCCCAAATTGTCTTTTAAAAAAGAATCCAAGAGGAACAAATATGAAGATGGAAAATGGGGAGGTGAAGGTGACTCCGAGTGGAAGGGAGTAGACTGGTTTGCTGCAGGGTGGGTGCATTGGAGTGAGTTTCTTCAGAAGTTCTCTGCTATTGCCCTGAGAGAGAAGAAGGGTGAACGTCCCATTGTCTCTAATCCAGGAAGAGGTCGAGTCCCAGAAAAAAAGCAAAGATTGTGATGACCCTTAGGAGGGCACAACCAATGTGGCACCCAGTCTAAAACCTGTGCCTTCCTACTCCATGTGTGTCTCAAAGCATGTGGAAAAGGAAGGAGAGAGAGAAGCAGAAGATGCTGGAGCTCCCAGCCGAGGAAGGAGAGCTAAGGCTGCTTAATCTGTAGAAGGGGCACAGATAGTGGTAAATGGTGATAAATGGTAAATGTGGTACCACAGACAGTGGTAAATGGTGGTGGCTGCAGGGTGCACAGTCTTCCAGAAGTCCTAAAGGCCACCAGCAAGGACCAGTCACCTCTGGTAACAAGGGCCTCTGGGGGAGGAAAGGGACTTGGTGCTGCTGCCTGGGAGCAGGGTGTGAGTTGTGACATAACTGTGTTATTTCTCTTTTGCTGCCTTGTAACCCCCAGAGTGCTGACTCCTGAGGGAACATATGCAATCCGTTTTCTAATTCCATTTGTTTGTTCCATTAGTCACAGTTCATCACATTCCTACAGCCTAATGGAAAGCTCATTTCTTCCTGAGAAGCAGTGTAGCTCAGTGAAGACAGGTTCTGAAGTCTGATGCCTGAGGTTCAAATTCAGGCTCTGCTACTTAATAACAGTGTGACCTTGATCAAGGGCTTTGACCTGTTGTGCTTTGGTGTTCTTCTCTATATAAGGAAAGTATGGTATGAGTATCTACCTCATCAGTTTTTGAAGGAGGAGTGAATAAGCTAATATATATAAAGAACTTACAACAGTGCCTGGTCTGTGTTAAACACTCAGTAGATAGTGTGTACAAGCTTTTACTCATTAAAATTAGAGACTCTTGAGTAAAAAGAGTCTCATAAAATACTATTTCATTTATACAATAGAGTGCAATGTGCCAGGCACTAAGCAAGGGCCTGGGGATACAAAAAATAACATTACTCAATCCATGCATTTGTCAACTTTTCCTTTGAGCTTTCCAGTCTCAGGTCCCTTATCACAGGCTCTCATTTTACTCTTACTTTTGCATCAAAGCATTTATCACAGTATATTCATTTATATTTTATGTGATTATTTTTCTATTTCTTTCTTTTTTAAAATTAATGTTTGTCTTGAGCCTCACTGTAAGCTTTCCAAGGACAGGAATTGGGATCTATATACTGTGGTACCCCCATTATTCAACCTAATATCTCACAGTAGAAGCTCAACGATTATTTGTTGAATGAATAAATAGTCCAAGAGAAATAACTAGATATCACTTTATAGAAGTTTTCATTAGAACCCAGCACAGCAAAGGAGATAAGTGGTCAATTTTGAATAAAATATCTATCAGCAGCAGTCAAGATCTAATTTCTTAGGGTAACATGTGTCTCGGTGCTAAACAAATCATTTCTCCAAAAGAGAACATGGAATCCCTGGTACTTTGTCCTTAGGTTGTTTTCTCATCTGAGATAGGAAAACATAGCACCCCGACAGGAAAGCAAGCAGCCCTTAATTTTAAGTATTCAAGACAGATACATACAATACTATCTGAGTGGGGGATAGAGAGGTGAATCTATCTAAAATAAATGTCCTTCATTATACAGAAACAGCTGTTTATTGATTTCCAAAAATCTTTGTGTGAGTGTTGGTTTGAAAGGGAGGAGGCCATCATGAAAGTAAGCATTCCATTTGTATTGACTAGAAGCTGTGAATCAACATTTTTCAAAGATAAATTTTCCTCTGTACTTGATTCTCTGTCAAAGGGATGTCTATTTATCTTGTCCATGTTCACTGTCATGTTTGAAAGACATACTTAGCAGGTTGGATCTAAACCAATCAAGTCCAAGCTTTAGGACCAGCAAATGATGAATTTACAATCGTGTGCTCAGAAACCCTTGAATAATTGAACTAAAAAGACACCAGTATCCTGAATAATTAAGCGCCTTCTGTTGCATAAAATCAGCCTTCCCCAGCCCTGAAAAGTAGAATTGTTTTCACCTGCAGTGGGTGGAACTGTTTGCATAGTGGACTACAGCAGCAAGCTTGTCAGGGCACTTGTACCAGACGTGGGGGTGATTATGCTATCTGAAAGGTATGTGCCTGTGATTTGCTAATTATTGCTGCCTACTTGTTTGGTCCTGCAGGAAATCAGGGATGGTTACAGCAAAACGTGACCCGGATCAATGAAGGATGGAGGGGGTGGGGACAGACAAGCACAATAAGCAAGCGGAAGCCAGGTGTGTCTCATACTGTCAGGCTAAGCTGGAGCCTGAATCACAAATACCAGAGACTCAAAAGAGCATCTAATCTGGGGGCTCAGGGCAAGATGGAACCTCCAGGTTACTCTGGCTATCTTCTGCTTTTTTTGAAACTGTAAAATTTGCAAAGGGAAACTTTTAGATACTATTTCATTCATTCATTCATTCGTTTGTTCTTCTTGAGCATAAAGCATACTTTTATATGTATTACATATAATACGCATCATCTTTGATAATAATGACCACCATTTAGTGAGCACCTTCTAGGGGCAGACACTGTGCTAGGTAAAGGTAGGTCATAAAATTCACTGTCAAAAAAGAAACAGGCTGGAAAAAGTTACATCCATTACCCATGAATACATAGTCAGAAGATGGCAGAGCTGGTGTTGGGGCCCAGGTCTTTCTGACACTAGCATTCATGCTGTCTGCATCAAAGTAAACCAAAGCTGTTCCTAGGGATTGCTAGGGAAAGAAGAAAGGAAGAAACTTGGAAAGATATTGAAGACACAGACTAGAGAAGGTTAGAGAAGCCCTGAGCACACTGGTGTGCCATCTGGGACTTGGGAATGATCTGCATTTCTCTTTTCACGTTTGCTATTCATGCTCAAGAAAGAGGACTCACCTGGCACTGGAAAGCAATCCAGTTTTTGTTTGTTTTTAATGATTCTTAGTAAGACTTGATCTTAGCAGTCTTAATAAAGTGCAGAGGGATAATTCAGGCCGCTGTTGTGGTGGGTTTCTTAGCCCTGTCTTCACAGGCAGAGTCCTCCTTGCCCTCTAGACAGAAGTAGTCTCCTCATTTCCATAGTGTTGAGTCATCCATTCTGGGTTTGAGTTTGCAGAGTTAGAGTCAGATAGTTCTGGAAGGCCATATCCCTGTTTTCATTTACTGAAATGTCCCAGAAGGCTTGGGTAGAGGTGACAACCACACCTCCTAATTTGGAGCTCCTGACTTGGAGTCATCTTGGCTTCTCAGAAGACTTAAGGACCATTGGGCTAGAAACTGATGTGGGTGGTCCAGCTGAGCCTGCCCAGAAGCAAAAGCCCAGGTCTGTTCCTGCTTATTCAGATTCAACTACATTTATGAGGCCTGACACCTGCCAAGTACTTTGATGCTTTCACGTGTTATTTCATTTCACCCTCACACCCACTCTAAGAGGCTGAAGTATTTTTCACATGTTATGAATTTTAAAAAATGGGCCACAGAGAGGTGCAGTGTCTTATGCATGATCAGGCACCTCTTGCACAGTAAAGCCAACAACTCTGACCTTCACACACATAGGCTGAGCAACCAATTTAGCCATCTGCAGCAACACTTAAATTTTCATTAGAGTGGAACTCTGAGTAACTTGTTCTAGCAACCACAATACCACGCCAGATCAAGTTGGAAGGAAAGAAAGCAAAGGGGTTCATGCTTTATGAACTGAATTGGCCAAGGAAATCATGACTGAAAAATTAAGTTAGAAAATACAGCAATCAATGCTTTAAATGGGGCCTGGGGAGCAGGTGCATCCCTAACAAAAGTATAAATGGAAGTTCCCAGTAAATTCCTATTTTCTCCCTCTCTGGACTGCTTCTAGCACTGTGAGGGGCCTTGTTTGCATGCTTTGGGACACGCCAGTGTACATGTCTTAGCATTGTGTACATCTGTTATCAATCAAATGTTGGTATTCTTCCAAAATTCGTATGTTGAAGTATTAACCCCCAACATGACTGTATTTGGAGATAAGGAGTTCAGGGGATAGTTAAGGTTAAATGATGTTATAAGGATGAGGTGCTAATTTAATAGAACTAATGGCCTTATAAGAAGAGGAAGGGGGCGCGGAGCAAGATGGCCGAATAGGAACAGCTCCAGTCTCCAACTCCCAGCGCGAGCGACACAGAAGACCGGTGATTTCTGCATTTTCAACTAAGACTCCACCTCTGGGGACAGCGCACAGCTGAAGACCAACAGGGGAAGCAGCAGGGGCCTGTGCAGACGCGAACGACTCTGTCTGACAGCTTTGGGGAGAGCCGTGGATCTCCCAATGTGGAGGTTGAGATCTGAGAACGGACAGACTGCCTGCTCAGGTGGGTCCCTGACCCCTGAGTAGCCTAGATGGGAGACATCCCCCACTAGGGGCAGTCTGACACCCCACACCTCACAGGGTGGAGTACACCCCTGAGAGGAAGCTTCCAAAGGAAGAATCAGACAGGTACACTCACTGTTCAGCAATATTCTATCTTCTGCAACCTCTGCTGCTGATACCCAGGCATACAGGGTCAGGAGTGGACCTCAAGCAATCTCCAACAGACCTATAGCTGAGGGTCCTGACTGTCGGAAGGAAAACTATCAAACAGGAAGGACACCTATACCAAAACCCCATCAGTACATCACCATCCTCAAAGACCAGAGACAGAGAAAACCACAAAGATGGGGAAAAAGCAGGGCAGAAAAGCTGGAAATTCAAAAAATAAGAGCGCATCTCCCCCTGCAAAGGAGCGCAGCCCATCGCCAGCAACGGATCAAAGCTGGTCAGACAATGACTTTGACGAGATGAGAGAAGAAGGCTTCAGTCCATCAAACTTCTCAGAGCTAAAGGAGGAATTACGTACCCAGCGCAAAGAAACTAAAAATCTTGAAAAAAGAGTGGAAGAATTGACAGCTAGACTAATTAATGCAGAGAAGGTCATAAACGAAATGACAGAGATGAAAACCATGACACGAGAAATACGTGACAAATGCACAAGCTTCAGTAACCGACTCGATCAACTGGAAGAAAGAGTATCAGCGATTGAGGATCAAATGAATGAAATGAAACGAGAAGAGAAACCAAAAGAAAAAAGAAGAAAAAGAAATGAACAAAGCCTGCAAGAAGTATGGGATTATGTAAAAAGACCAAATCTACGTCTGATTGGGGTGCCTGAAAGTGAGGGGGAAAATGGAACCAAGTTGGAAAACACTCTTCAGGATATCCTCCAGGAGAACTTCCCCAACCCAGTAGGGCAGGCCAACATTCAAATTCAGGAAATACAGAGAACGCCACAAAGATACTCCTCGAGAAGAGCAACTCCAAGACACATAATTGCCAGATTCACCAAAGTTGAAAGGAAGGAAAAAATCTTAAGGGCAGCCAGAGAGAAAGGTCGGGTTACCCACAAAGGGAAGCCCATCAGACTAACAGCAGATCTCTCAGCAGAAACTCTACAAGCCAGAAGAGAGTGGGGGCCAATATTCAACGTTCTTAAAGAAAAGAATTTTCAACCCAGAATTTCATAGCCAGCCAAACTAAGTTTCATAAGTGAAGGAGAAATAAAATCCTTTACAGATAAGCAAATGCTGAGAGATTTTGTCACCACCAGGCCTGCCTTACAAGAGACCCTGAAGGAAGCCCTAAACATGGAAAGGAACAACCAGTACCAGCCATGGCAAAAACATCCCAAAATGTAAAGACCATCGAGGCTAGGAAGAAACTGCATCAACTAACGAGCAAAATAACCAGTTAATATCATAATGACAGGATCAAGTTCACACATAACAATATTAACCTTAAATGTTAATGGACTAAATGCTCCAATTAAAAGACACAGACTGGCAAACTGGATAAAGAGTCAAGACCCATCAGTCTGCTGTATTCAGGAGACCCATCTCACATGCAGAGACATACATAGGCTCTAAATAAAGGGTTGGAGGAAGATCTACCAAGCAAATGGAGAACAAAAAAAAGCAGGGGTTGCAATCCTAGTCTCTGATAAAACAGACTTTAAACCATCAAAGATCAAAAGAGACAAAGAAGGCCATTACATAATGGTAAAGGGATCAATTCAACAGGAAGAGCTAACTCTCCTAAATATATATGCACCCAATACAGGAGCACCCAGATTCATAAAGCAAGTCCTTAGAGACTTACAAAGAGACTTAGACTCCCATACAATAATAATGGGAGACTCCAACACTCCACTGTCAACATTAGACAGATCAACAAGACAGAAAGTTAACAAGAATATCCAGGAATTGAACTCATCTCTGCACCAAGTGGACCTAATAGACATCTATAGAACTCTGCACCCGAAATCAACAGAATATACATTCTTCTCAGCACCACATCACACTTATTCCAAAACTGACCACATAATTGGAAGTAAAGCACTCCTCAGCAAATGTAAAAGAACAGAAATTATAACAAACTGTCTCTCAGACCACAGTGCAATCAAACTAGAACTCAGGACTAAGAAACTCAATGAAAACTGCTCAACTACATGGAAACTGAACAACCTGCTCCTTAATGAATACTGGGTACATAACAAAATGAAAGCAGAATTAAAGATGTTCTTTGAAACCAATGAGAACAAAGATACAACATACCAGAATCTCTGGGACACATTTAAAGCAGTGTGTAGAGGGAAATTTATAGCACTAAATGCCCACAAGACAAAGCTGGAAAGATCTAAAATGGACACTCTAACATCACAATTAAAAGAACTAGAGGGGCAAGAGCAAACACATTCAAAAGCTAGCAGAAGGCAAGAAATAACTAAGATCAGAGCAGAACTGAAGGAGATAGAGACACAAAAAACCCTCCAAAAAATCAATGAATCCAGGAGTTGGTTTTTTGAAAAGATCAACAAAATTGACAGACCGCTAGCAAGACTAATAAAGAAGAAAAGAGAGAGGAATCAAATAGACGCAATAAAAAATGATAAAGGGGATATCACCACCGACCCCAAAGAAATACAAACAACCATCAGAGAATATTATAAACACCTCTACGCAAATCAACTAGAAAATCTAGAAGAAATGGATAATTTCCTGGACACTTACACTCTCCCAAGACTAAACCAGGAAGAAATTGAATCCCTGAATAGACCAATAGCAGGCTCTGAAATTGAGGCAACAATTAACAGCCTACCCACCAAAAAAAGTCCAGGACCAGATGGATTCACAGCTGAATTCTACCAGAGGTACAAGGAGGAGCTGGTACCATTACTTCTGAAACTATTCCAATCAATAGAAAAAGAGGGAATCCTCCCTAACTCTTTTTATGAGGCCAACATCATCCTGATACCAAAGCCTGGCAGAGACACAACAAAAAAAGAGAATTTTAGACCAATATCCCTGATGAACATCGATGCAAAAATCCTCAATAAAATACTGGCAAACCAGATTCAGCAGCACATCAAAAAGCTTATCCACCATGAACAAGTGGGCTTCATCCCTGGGATGCAAGGCTGGTTCAACATTTGCAAATCAATAAACGTAATCCAGCATATAAACAGAACCAAAGACAAGAACCACATGATTATCTCAATAGATGCAGAAAAGGCTTTTGACAAAATTCAACAGCCCTTCATGCTAAAAACGCTCAAGAAATTCGGTATTGATGGAACGTACCTCAAAATAATAAGAGCTATTTATGACAAACCCACAGCCAGTATCATACTGAATGGGCAAAAACTGGAAAAATTCCCTTTGAAAACTGGCACAAGACAGGGATGCCCTCTCTCACCACTCCTATTCAACATAGTGTTGGAAGTTCTGGCTAGGGCAATCAGGCAAGAGAAAGAAATCAAGGGTATCCAGTTAGGAAAAGAAGAAGTCAAATTGTCCCTGGTTGCAGATGACATGATTGTATATTTAGAAAACCCCATCGTCTCAGCCCAAAATCTCCTTAAGTTGATAAGCAACTTCAGCAAAATCTCTGGATACAAAATTAATGTGCAAAAATCACAAGCATTCTTATACACCAGTAACAGACAAGCAGAGAGCCAAATCAGGAATGAACTTCCATTCACAATTGCTTCAAAGAGAATAAAATACCTAGGAATCCAACTTACAAGGGATGTAAAGGACCTCTTCAAGGAGAACTACAAACCACTGCTCAGTGAAATAAAAGAGGACACAAACAAATGGAAGAACATACCATGCTCATGGATAGGAAGAATCATATCGTAAAAATGTCCATACTGCCCAAGGTTATTTATAGATTCAATGCCATCCCCATCAAGCTACCAATGACTTTCTTCACAGAATTGGAAAAAACTGCTTTAAAGTTCATATGGAACCAAAAAAGAGCCTGCATTGGCAAGACAATCCTAAGTCAAAAGGACAAAGCTGGAGGCGTCACGCTACCTGACTTCAAACTATACTACAAGGCTACAGTAACCAAAACAGCATGGTACTGGTACCAAAACAGAGATCTGGACCAATGGAACAGAACAGAGTCCTCAGAAATAATACCACACATCTACAGCCATCTGATCTTTGACAAACCTGAGAGAAACAAGAAATGGGGAAAGCATTCCCTATTCAATAAATGGTGCTGGGAAAATTGGTTAGCCATAAGTAGAAAGCTGAAACTGGATCCTTTCCTTACTCCTTATATGAAGATTAATTCAAGATGGATTAGAGACTTAAATGTTAGACCTAATACCATAAAAACCCTAGAAGAAAATCTAGGTAGTACCATTCAGGACATAGGCATGGGCAAGGACTTCATGTCTAAAACACCAAAAGCAACGGCAGCAAAAGCCAAAATTGACAAATGGGATCTAATTAAACTAAAGAGCTTTTGCACAGCAAAAGAAACTACCATCAGAGTGAACAGGCAACCTACAGAATGGGAGAAAATTTTTGCAACCTACTCATCTGACAAAGGGCTAATATCCAGAATCTACCAAGAACTCAAACAAATATACAAGAAAAAAACAAACAACCCCATCAAAAAGTGGGGAAAGGATATGAACAGACATTTCTCAAAAGAAGACATTCATACAGCCAACAGACACATGAAAAAATGCTCATCATCACTGGCCATCAGAGAAATGCAAATCAAAACCACAATGAGATACCATCTCACACCAGTTAGAATGGCAATCATTAAGAAGTCAGGAAACAACAGGTGTTGGAGAGGATGTGGAGAAATAGGAACACTTTTACACTGTTGGTGGGATTGTAAACTAGTTCAACCATTATGGAAAACAGTATGGCAATTCCTCAAGGATCTAGAACTAAATGTACCATATGACCCAGCCATCCCACTACTGGGTATATACCCAAAGGATTATAAATTATTCTACTACAAAGACACATGCACACGTATGTTTATTGCGGCACTATTCACAATAGCAAAGACTTGGAATCAACCCAAATGTCCATCAGTGACAGACTGGATTAAGAAAATGTGGCACATATACACCATGGAATACTATGCAGCCATAAAAAAGGATGAGTTTGCGTCCTTTGTAGGGACATGGATGCAGCTGGAAACCATCATTCTTAGCAAACTATCACAAGAAGAGAAACCAAACACCACATGTTCTCACTCATAGGTGGGAACTGAACAATGAGATCACTTGGACTCGGGAAGGGGAACATCACACACTGGGGCCTATCATGGGGAGGGGGGAGGAGGGAGGGATTGCATTGGGGAGTTATACATGATGTAAATGATGAATTGATGGGTGCTGACGAGTTGATGGGTGCAGCACACCAACATGGCATAAGTATACATCTGTAACAAACCTGCACGTTATGCACATGTACCCTAGAACCTAAAGTATAATACAAAAAAAAAAAAAAGAAAAGAAAAGAAAAGAAAATGCAGCAAGAACACCCTTAAGAAATGGTTGCATTATCTTGGTTAATATGGCACATTACAACACAATTGCACAGATGAAAATAAGTCTATGTCATTAAACTTTAGCCCAAATAATCAACGGTGATGACAGTCTTTCTAAGATCTTGACTTAATATTTTATTTTGTCTAATAAGAATATTGCCATTTTAGTTCTATTTTAATTAGTATTTATCCAATGTAGCTATTTCCATCTAATTACTTTCAAACTTTTTGGGTTACTATTTTTAGGTCTGATGCTTATAGACAGTATATACCTGGATTATGGGTTTTATGAAATCTGGATGTCTTTCTTGTTAAGCTGAAGAATTTAGTTCATTTACTTTTAATGTGATTAAATATATATTTGGACTCATAAAAAAAAAAAAAAGAAGAGGAAAAGAGAGACCGCCTTCTCCCCCTACTCCTGTCTCTTCTTCCTCCCTCCTAGTGACCTCAGAGAAAAGGCCATGGGAGGACACACCTAGAAAGCAGCCATCTATAAGCCAGGAAGAGAGCTCTCACCAGAAACTATATTGGCTGAATGTTTGATCATGGACTTCTAACCTCCAGAAAATAAATTTCCGTTGTTTAACCACTCAGTCTACGGCATTGTTAAAAACAGTCTGAGCTGATTAATACAACATCCTATCCAAATAGCCACTGAGCAGAAGCTCGCATGGTCCTGCAAGTGGACGGAGGCTAGGGTTGCCAGAAAATATACAGGATTCCCAGTTACATTTGAATTTCAGATAAATCATGAACAATTTTTTAAGTATTAACTATGTGTTAAGCATTGCATGGGACATTATAATAAAATTGTATTTGCTATTTATCTGAAATTCAAATTTAACTGTGCACCCTCTATTTCATCCTGTATTTTTGCTTGCTAAATCTGGCTCAACTGAGGCTCTGGTCAGGGAGCTCCAGGGACCTCAGTGTTCAGAGCATTGTCTATTGTGTAAGGGGGCCTGGTCAGGGAGAGCTGGGCCCTGGATAGGCACCTCCATTTATTCCCCAGATTCTTTACCTCATGGGGAGGGGCCCTCTTAGGCTTGAGGCCTAGAAAAAGAGCCTCTCTTGCCCAGGCCTAAAGGCAGTATTGGTAGCAGATAACTTGGAAAGGAGTACATGTGAAGAGCCTGAATTTAGGACTAAAGAGACACAGGATCCATCATGAGACTTGGGCAAGTTACTTAATCTCTCTGAATTTTAGTTACCTGAACTGTATGTAAAACAGAGGTTTACATGGAATAATATTTGTGAGAAATCTATCCCCATGCTTAACATATAGTACGTCTCAATATCAACTGCTTCTATTGTCAAAGAAAAAGAGTTACGGTATGAGAATGCTTTGAGTTTCCTTGCCTTCTTTTTTTTTTTTTTTTTTTTGTGGAGTTGATTCACACCAGCTGTGAACTGGAAGAGGGTATTAGGTATTTCAATTTGCCCATGAATGGGTTAGGAAGGGGTCACCCTGTCCAGTGGTAACCTTCTGGGAAGCTTAGAGAGAGAGACTAGGCTAAGCATTCCAGGAGAGGAGACAGAGAACTTGATCCCTTCTGACCCATGAATTGATATGTCTCCCTCTCCCCTACTGTTACTCCTATGTCTCTGGGGCCTGGTGCATAGGTGAGGCACTGTCCTTTTCAAGAAGGCAGGGAAGGAGAGGTGGAGTAGAGAGAGCAGAGCAGCCACACTACCTGGGCAGAAGATGCTATGAGGTATGTAAATATTCTCTTAATTCACCTATTTGTTTTTCCATCCTGAAAGGAGCCTGCCTAGATGAGAACTTAATCCCATGGGTTGTAACTCAGGGCCATGAGGATACACACAAAGAACCCAAGGAAGCTGGCCCTAAGGCTAAGTGCTGAGTGTTGGAGGAAAGATATAAATGAACTTGGAACCTCATGAAAGCTCAAGACTCTTCTCTCAATTTCAGTCTCATTCCCAAGCATCACGCTGTGGGATTTGACGCAGGGTGTTTCCCTTGTTAAAAGTCAAGAGTAAGAAGTAGGGGGTGAAGGCAAACTGGCTTGGGGCCAAACTAAGCAGCTTCCTTTTTAACTTGGGTGTATGGTGTATTCATGGGAGTAGAATTTTTTGAACTCTAAGATTGGCACCGAGGTTCCTTTCTTTCACAGATTGTAGTAGGGTTTTAAATGACTAGGAACTGAAATGACTATGAGGTTGGTCATTTCAGGGGGGTTTTGAGGCCCTAAGGCTAGAGAGGTACTGCATTTAGGGTGAGCAAAGAGTGGGGGAAATTCCAGGAAGAGGGCTTCTAAGAAGAGGTTACCTAGAGTACAAATGGAAATCTGTTGGTCGATGTGACCATAATACTTTCACCAGCCCCTTCTGCACCTGGGAAGGCCTCTCATAACCCATCACAGTCTCTGCCCCTGAAGGGCTACTGCATCAATAGATTCTCTGCCACACACAGATAAATTGAAGCACAGTTTCAGGAGTCTTAACTTCGTAAGAAGAGGCTTTCTCCTCCCTCCTCTTCTCCCTCAGATCCACTCTCCTCCTGAAAGAAAACACTTCTCATTCTGTTTTAAATTACAGTAATGAATATGTGATATGAAATAATAAAATGTAGGTACCTTTACCAATGAAAACCACGTGTCATCAGAATCTACCAACACCTGCAAAGACACCCATCCAGTGCCCACCTGGTGTTAACACTGAAATTTTCTTATACTCACCATATTAGGACCCAAAAGAAATTACTCCCATAGACTTATATGAAAGTTTAAATCTGAGTGAGTTCTGAAGTCAAATAATTAAGCACCTACTATGTGTAATAAAATAAGCACAATACAAATTACCAGTTCAATTCAGTAGGTGTTTGCTGAGGGTCCACTAGGGAAGCAGGTAACATAATGATGGGCTCTAAGCTCATCGCCTATGTCTGCATCTGGACCCCACCACACACTAGTTGCGTGACCTTTTAAAGGTGATTTTAATCCCTATAAGCCTAGACCTCTCAGAATACAGACTATTAGAGTATTACTTAATTGGGCTGTTGTGAGGATTAATTATCAAGTCTTCATCCATAGTGTCTGGCACAGAATAGTTGTTTAATAAGTAGGTCAGAGGATACAAGGAGGATTACATAATCTCTGTCCTCAAGAAGCTTACAGCCTTGATAGAAAATAAATTGCCATCCATCCTAGGAGAGAGGTGTGCCACAGTGCTAAAGGGACCATGAGCCAGTAATCCCAGCCTAAGGCTGAGGAGAGAGGAGTGGGAAGAGCTTGGGGGTGCAAGCCAAACCTGGAAAGATTATCAGTTTGGAGTTAGCCAAGCTGAAGGAAGAGGAGCAGAGATGCAAGACAGCATTATGGCTTCTAAAAAACATGGCTGCAACATCAATCGCCACCTTGTTTCACTTCCACCAATGCCTAGTCCTCTCTAAAGCAAATCTAGCTGCCACCACTTTTAAAGTTCACCTTTTCATTCTCCTCTAGAATCTTCTCAAAATTCTAATGATCTGCCAGCCTCATTCACCAAAACCATTTCCTGCTTTGAGCATCCCCTCCACCATGGCCATCCTATGGACTAATGCACCAGCAGGTGCTGGCCCAATACTCTGGCAGCTGCTGGCCAAGCCACAGGAGATTTGACATTCTTTTTCCTGCCCCCAACAATTCCCAATACTAACTTGACTAAAACACTTCTTTGCCTCAGTCTACCAGTCCATAAAATAAAAGCATTCATTCTGACCATTTAGATAGGAGACTTGTAAATTACAAAGGCTTGTGGAGTCCTGAGAAATAGGGCTAAAGAAACACTCACCACTTAAAATACATAACTAAAGAGGAAAGACTTCCTACTCAGTGCATTGCTGGGTTAGTGGGTTGATTTGATCACATCCAAGGTTGAATGCTTCCTATCAATCAACTGCAAACAAGGAAATCCAGAGCTTTGGTTCCAGTAATGTGCTTCATATGTTCAGAATTGTCCTCCAAATCAGCAACTGACTATGGTGGTCCAATGGGAGAAGACAGCTGTTCCCACATCAGGGCCTCAGCTTTCAAGGCCGTGAGTGCAGGGAGGGGAAGGAACCATGAGGACACTCCTGGAAATTCCAGCTTAGGGTGGATGTGTTGGATTTTCTTTTCTCTCACCAGCTCTGACTCCGGGATGCAACACCTGACATGGGAAAGAGCCTCCTCTAAATAGCTGCGGTAAAAACATCCTAATGCTAATTAAAAACAGAGAGCTTAGCTAAAGTGGAAGGAAACATTGCTCCATTAATGGCTTTGTCATTTGCTAAAACCTTATTTCTTTGCTGTCTTCAATTTGGTTAATTAATCTTTCACTGTTGATCTACTGCTGTCAACTAGGCAATATATGCAAACCACATCTCTAACTCCAGCCTGTTCTTCAGCCTTTGAAAAACTGGGGGGATGGGTGGTGGTTAAATAACCAATCTACAAGCCACTTGCAAAATGAAAAGTTTCATTTCCCGTGCATAAGGTGCCAAGACCTTTCTTCAGTAACCCAGCAGTGTTTTATTTCTCAGCTGGTGGAATTTCAAATTAGTAGAAACTTCCGTGGTTTCTTACAGACCTCCTTGGTTACAGAGGAAAGGACTCCACACCCACCCCCCATATTGTGGGTGTTCTTACTACTCCTTTTATTGCTAAGCTCGCACTTACATTCTTTTTACTTTCATTTTGCACAATTTTTAAAAAATTATAAATTAGCACCTTCATTCCCCTCATGGTTGGCATCTGCTGTATTTCAAGTGAGAATGCATAATATCCTCTTTTCATGAGACTATCATAATCAGAAAAACACATAAGCAGAATGCTGACATACCATCTCCCACATTCTGTTTTTGTGGTTCTATTTATGAAATATTTGATACATGCAATGAGATGCTATTTATAAAAATTTGCAGCATACTAAACAGCACATAATGGATACATATATACATTAGTAAAAATATTAAAGCATGTTTGAAAATTATAAGCATCATCTTCGGTATTTGAGGATATCTTCAATCTGAGATAATTTTACTAGCCCAGATTGTAACATGCTTACACATACAGACACACACACACGTACACACCCATTTGCTCTCAGTTTTGTTATATATATGAACAAGGCATCCTAGAGTTTTATTATCAGCCTAGAGAATGTCTTCGAAGACTTTTAATTTTTCCTTTAAAATAAAAGGAAACCAGAGCAAATGAGATGTGGTCAATGGGGGTGATGCTAAATGACCTCACTTTTTGGGTGTGTTTGACTGCCTTCCAGTAGCTTGCCTCATGGGTCCATTTTTGAGGCAGGCTGTGGCTTGGCTCCAGGCCAGTGTGACAGTCAAGGCCTGAGAAGTCTCTTCTTTCTGAGATAATTTCTCAGGTTTCTTTGTTTTATTGGTGGATAGAAGGAGGGACCTCAAGAGGAAGGGAGTGGCGGGAGGGGAGGAGGGGGTGGTGGTCAGGCGGGGATTTCTAAACTCAAATGGGAAGTCTGGCTGCTGTCCCAGCCTGTGAAACTGTGTTGGCTTCAGCAGGGCAGCCCATGCAGGATGGCTTAAGTTAATCCACAGGGTCAGGGCCACTTTGGACTAATTCCTTTGAGAGGCTCCAAGCCTCCAAGGAGCATCTCTGACTCTGGCAGCCCATCCAAGGTAGTATTGAAGAAAAATGAACTCAGATAAAAAAGAAAAGAAAATATAAACTATCCGGTTAAAATGTGTGCCTTTAAACAGCTATGAGCCAGACACTAAAATGAGTTTATAAGATCCCAAGGAGACAGTTAAGGAAAGTGGGAACAAGTGAAAAATAAGATGCTCATTTCAGTATTGGAAAGAGCAGGAAGAAGGGAGTATTATCAGAAAGAGAGCCTTTAAGCCAGCACTGAGAGATAAAAGAGACCAGATGGCCCTCACCCCCAGGCCAGGCAGAGGACCCGCCCAGCCCCTATGCACTGCCCCCTGTGAAATGCATGCGTGCAGCCCTCAGATCTGTCAGATTTATGCTTGCCTTTGCACCACTCCAAGAGGGGCACCAGTGCCGAACATCTTTGAAATTCTGTTGGATTCCAAGTGAAAAATCATTCTGCCTTCAAAGCTAAATGGAAGTTTGCTAGATGTATGCGCTTTTCTCTTAGGTTCAAAAGAGAAATTACTCTGCTCACCATCTTTGTGCATTCATAGTTTCCTTTTTCGAGCAAAAAGGGAAATTACGATGTGGAAGCATCCTGTAAAAACAGAAGGTATCATACAATAACAATATTGCTTCTTTATAGGAGCAATTTTTTTCTACATTTTCTTTAAAACAGAAATGTAGCTTGCTTTCACCCAATGCAGTATGTTTACTTCTCTTATTTAAAAAAAAAAATCTGTGGTTTTGATAGAGTGTCAGCATCATTATTTGCTCACATCTCATTTTAAACATTTTACAAATGTCTGAAATAATGTACATAAACCTTTCAGTGAGTTAGTGCTAGATGCAGAAAGTACAGGAAATTGTCACATCCTAAGTCATGTATTCCTGTGGAGGTTTTTTTAGCAGACATGAGAATATATTATAATAGGAAAAAATTAAAAAAATTATTGAACTGTGATTATGCATTAGGTAGGCCCTAGTGACATAAAAATAGACAAAGATCTTACAATCCATGGTTCCTGTCCTCAAGGAGTTGATATCTAATGGGAGGAGAGAAGAAGGTAGAGAGGGCAAGTAAACAAATACCTGTAATTAATACCAAGTGGCAGGTGCTATCACTGAGTTAAGTATCAAGTTTCATGGGCTACCCATGAAGGAGCAATTATTTCTGCAGAACTGTGACTGTATCAAGGAAACCGACACCTAGATGGTATTGGTGAGACAAGACAGGTGAGAGGATCCCAGAGAGAAGTAACAAAGCCAAAGAGAGGTGGAAATCTATGATGTTTTCTGGAAGCAGTAAGGAGTCCAGTATGGGTACCGCGTGGTGACTGGGAGTGGCAAGGAATGGCTAATGATGGAATGGAAGTGTGGGTTTGGAGTCAGAAGCAATTCATCAAAGGTTTGGATTGCTGTGCTAAGGAAGGTAGACCCCAAAGCCACGGTGAGGAGAATAAGCAGAGCTTAGAAAGAACACCTTGGTCTTCAGATGTTGTGTTAGAAATGACAAGGGAATCAAGATTTTTGGACTATGGAAGTATTAGGATGAACAAAATGCAGGAAGAGATGAAGTCTCATTGGATCTGGAGAGAAAAAGTAGATGGTAAACTTAACAACAAAGTTTAACTTAGTCAGAAGAGCAGTTGGCTAAAATAGGAGATAACAGTAGCTAACTTTTACTGTGTGCTGTTATATCTAGATCCATGCTAATCCTTCTTATTTAACCTTCAAGACTACCCTATAAATTAGGCACTATTATTATAGTTATTTTACAGGTGAGGAAAATTAGGCAAAAGAAGTTTAGTGAACAGCCTAAGGTCACCAATTAGTATAAGGGGGAGCCAGGATTTGAACACAGGCTGTCCAACCTCCCCAGAACTCTCTATGTATACTGCTCACAGAGAAGGAAACATGCTATGTAAGGAGAAGAAATAAGATCATGTGTATATAAATTTTGAGGTTGCTGCAGGATATCGAGGTAGAGATTGCTAATAAATAGCTAAGAATATAGGTCTGGCACTCGGAGAAAGATGCATTCATTCAACAAATATTATTTCTTGAGCACTTATTTTGTACCTGATGCTATATCAGAGCTGGAGTTATAGCATCATCTAAATATTAATATTTATGGAGCACTCACATGTGAAGCATAGGTACATCAAATTTTAGTAAAGCAAAAATTTCTATCACACAGCTGAACACATACTCTTTAACTCAGAGATAGCTCCTTCTGCAAAACTAATAATTTATCCCGTAAGTACCTGTTTTTGCAATTTCAGAATTACCCATATTGGATTTTCTTAAAGCAAAGCACCCTATAAACATATAATCAGGAAGAAAGAGTTCATTTTAATTTTATGATCCATTCAGCACATGTGTTGGCTTGGGAAATAATAAAATAAATATATCTCAGTCATTTGTGTTGATAGAATTTAATGAGAAGACTACAGTAATAACAAGTTACTCACAGGCCAACAGAATGCAGATCTCCCTCAAGAAAAGAGGGAAAAAATTCAATCATAAAGTTCAAGATCATGGGAAGGAAGGGAGAAGCCCCTGACATTTGGCCTGCCCTGGTCTGTGGGCCTTGGAATCCTTCAGCAACTGCAGTTGTACTGTCTGCCTGTATAGCCAGGCACATGTATAGCCAGGCCCAGATGTAGCCTGCCAGGAGCACCTGTGAGGGCTCCTTGCATCTACACCAGTCCCAACTGAAGCTGCCACCACCACCCTATCTCTGCTGCCAGCCCCAACACAGCTACGGAGTGAGATTTGTTCTACCTTAACTATTCAAAGGAGATAGCACCAGGATCCCTATCTATTTCTGTGCTACATGACCATTATACAGTGTGCTGCATTATTGTGAAGTGAGACTCCTTTCACAGAAAAATAACATGTGAGACAACTTATATCTTGAACTTAGATAGCACTTTCTGCTAAGTGCCTCTGCTTACTTTCAGATATTATCTCATGAAATCTTCACAGGTTTCTATATTGAAAATATTCTTCAGCAGTGGCATAAAAGGGCATTTCTATGAATATATGCCCTAACTGAGGGCATTTCCTGACATCTCCACCCACTGAAGAACCAACAGATTTTTCTCTTTTCAAGCAAATCCCATGGTGGTATCATCCTTATGTAAGCATCAACAGACCCTCACCAAGAACTCCAAGCACATACAGTCCAGTCTTGCCTCTCCCACTTCTGTGGTCTGAATGTCCATGTCCTCTCAAAATTCATATGTTGAAATCCTCACCCTAAGGTGATGGCATTAGGAGGTAGGGCTTTGGGAGGTGATAAATTATGAGGGTGGAGCCCCAATGGGTGAGACTAGTGCCCTTGTAATAGAGAGTTGAGAAAGACTCCTTATGGCTTCCAGCATGTAAGATTAAAGTGAGAAATCAATTGTCTACCAGGAAGCAGGCCCTCTCCAGACACTTAATCTGCCAGTGCCTTGATCTTAGACTTCTCAGTCTCTAAAACTGTGAGAAATAAATTTCTATTCATTAGCCAAAAATCTATAGTACGGTGTTATGACAGCTCAAACACACTAAGATACTTTCATAATTTTCGTGATCAACTGTTTTCCAGAGATGGAGCTTTTTCAGGCAACCATCACAAAGAACCAACAGGCCACACAGCATAACAGTTTAAGAGCATGAGTTTGAATTCAAACTTATTTACTGTGTAAACTTGGGAAAGGCTGCTAACCTCTATGAGTCTTAGTTGCTTTATCTGTGAAATGGGAATAATAATAATACCTTCTGCTATGCTTATGAGAATTGAGTTATGACATACAAAGGGCTTAGAGCACATGGAATGCCCTCAATAAATATTTCTTGATTATATCCACCTGTCTGTCCACACGTGTATAAAACAAAGAGCATGAAAGTGGATGTCAGAAAATCCAGATTCCAGTGCCAGTTCTCCCGCTAGATAACTGTGTGTTCTTGATAAACTCTACCCCTCTGAGATATAGTTTCTGATTCCTGAGTTGGAATGGATTATTCCAAACAGCTGATTTTTTGGGCGGCAGCTGCAGCTGGCACCGATAGTGAATGCAAGGAACCCTTATGGGAGCTCCCACCAGATCTGCAACATGGATTTTGTACATCAAGAATCTTTCTGCCTTGGCTCAAGGCCCTAACAGGTGCTAAAGAAAGATTTCAAAAATAGAGCACATCTTATTTGGTTCGGGCTGCTATCACAAATATGCCATAAGCTGAGTTGCTTAAGCAACAGAAATTTCTCACAGTTCTGGAGGTTGGGAATTCCAAAATCAAGGCGCCAACAGATCTAGTTTATGGTGAAGGCCCTTTTCGTGGTTTTTAGATGGTTATCTTCCTGCTGTGTCCTCACATGGCAGACAGCAGAGAAAGAGGAGCAGGCTTTCTTGTGTCTCTTTCATAAGGGCATTAATCCCATTAATGAGGGCTCCACCCTCATGACCTAATTACCCGCCAAAGACTCCACCTCCAAATACCATCGCATTGGGGATTTAGACTTTACCATATGAATTTGGGGGGCCACATTCAGTCTACACCAGAACATTTCTTCAGCTCTACCTCACAAATCGAATTCTAAGGATTCATTTTCCATCTTATCAGGAACAGAGTAATTATCCAACTGCAAATCCTGACAATGTACAGCTATATTGTTAGCATTTATTTCTCTGGGGCACCCACGTGGCAGAGCTCCTACAGGGCTCTTAAGGACAATAAGAGATCCTCTAAACAGTTGTTTCCTCCAGAGATATGTTCATGGTTCTTCCTGGTCCTGGTCTCCCTTTCTCCCCCTGGAAGTTACTGAATGTAGACCACAGCCTGCACAGGTCAGGGAGCACAGTGGACAGAGCAGAGGCTCAGGCTGGCCAAACTTGTTCTCAAGACAAAGACAATGAAGCAAAGCAGACTCTGGAATCAGCCTGCCTGCCTATGAGTCACACAAGCTGTGTGACTTTGGGTAAGTTGATTAATCTTTCTGGGCCTCAATTTTTCACGGGATAAAAACATGGATGGTAAAGTATATATCCAACCTGGTTGCCTCAAAGAGAATTGAGATAGTTCCTGTTGAACTTTAGGACAATGCCTGGCATATGGTGAGTGCTCAATAAATGTTAGCTGTGATTATAATTATCACAGCTCTGCCACTGTATAGCTGTGAACCATGGACAGTTTGCTTAATTCCCTGAGCCTCAGTTTTCTCATCTGTAATCTGGGGGACGATAATACTTAACCTGTGGGTTTGTCATAAGGATTAAATAAGATAGTCCATCTGGGCCCAGCGCAGTGGCTCATGCCTGTAATCCCAGCACTTTGGGAGGCCGAGGCGGGTGGATCACCTGGGCCAGGAGTTCGAGACCAGCCTGGTCAACATGGTGAAACTCCGTCTCCCAATAAAAACACAAAAAAGTAGCTGGGCGTGGTGGTGGGCTCCTGTAGTCCCAGCTACTTGTGAGACTGAGGCAGGAGAATTGCTTGAACCTGGGAGGCAGAGGCAGAGGCTACAGTGAGCTAAGATTGCACCACTGCACTCCAGCCTGGGCAGCAGAGTGAAATTCTGTCTGGAAAAAAAAAAAGAAAGATAGTCTGAAATGTCATGTGGCACTGAATAATGATATCTGCTATTATTAAAATTATGACTATTATTATTTATAATTGGAAATGAGGAAGGAGTTGTCACAGAAGCTGAGCTGACTCCCAACACTGACCTCTTGGGCCCAGAAAATAAGCCTTACACACAGACTCATCTATATAGATTCTCCTCCTGGTTTCATATTCAAATAAAAGAAAATATGTACAATTTCCTAAGTAACTCATAATAATCTAAAACAAAGAAAATTTACATTTATAAATTGTCTTGGGAAGGAATCATTTTCAATTTTTGCTAAATAATGAGCAGACAAGGATTTTAAAACAAGTCAATACATGAGAACAATAGCAAGACCTACTATGATTATCCCAGTCTTTCTATGCATAGCAACATACTTAATTCCCATAGCAGCTTTGTGATGTAGATAGGGAAAGGATCACTAAGCCCATTTAGCAGGTGAGGAAACTGGAGACTAGAATAATCAATCATCCTGCTCATGCTAGGCTATGGTAGAACTAGAATTAGAACTCAGGTGGGCTGGCCCACTGTTTCTCCAAAATCATTCTGGAAGTCCTACAGGTCTTCTCCTCAAAATGTTTAGTGGGTGACCTTTAGATTGCAAATGACAATGAGCCCCCAGCTGGTGCTCATGGCAGACATCACCAATCAACAGTGGCTCTTTCCTAATGAGCCCCAGAGTCTTCTTTAACAGAACCCTTCAGGAGCCATTACCACTTGATCATATCTGGCAAGTGAAATAAAATCTCTCTGTTGTTTAGGCACTAGACCTTAAAGAATGAAAACTCAGGTCTTTATAGCAGGAGCCAGGCTGGTCATGGATAGAAGTAAAATAGTGGGAATGTCAGTACTGATGCACACCTCATGTGAGTGTGCTGAACACAAGAGCCTATGTCATGGATTAAGGAACAGCCAATTCACCTCCAGCTAATGTTTTATTATGTTGAAGTGAAAGCTCAACATTGTCATATCTTAATTTAAAAAAAAAAAGAAAGAGAAATCTAAAATCTACATGGTATCCAAAATTTCCCAATTATTTAATACTATGCAGCCTAAACAGAATGAATATACGGGTCACATAGACCATCAGTTCGCAACCTTAACTATAAACCAAGTCTTGTGATCCTTGCCATTCTCTGAATTCTGAGCATCCATGTAAGCTTCACAGCCTGATTCCTGGAAGCACACTTCTCACCTCAATTAATTAGATCACTGAGATGCATTTGGATGAGCTACTCAAAAGATCACTGAGATGCATTTGGATGAGCTACTCAAAATATGCAAGGCTCCAGCTGGCTCCGGTGTTTGCTTCCTCCAGACAGAGGGGTCAGGGTTAGTCTCTGCTGGGCTCAGCCTAGAGAAGAAGGCAGTGAAAAAGGAAAAGCACATCTTCCTTTATATGACAAGGAAAGCCAGCAAAAGACACACAACCAACCTTTGGGAAAATCTTGAAGCCTACGTTTGTCTCTGAGAATTTTCTCTCTACCTCTCTACTACTCTCTCCTCCCAAGCCTCGTGTACTCTTAGGTATTTCCTCTCAATGAGGTCCTCCAGGTTTGTGCCCACCCACTCTTATCCCTTTTTTAGCATCCTTTCTAGAAGCAGAATGAGTCTAGCAAATTCCTTCATGAGCTCTCTCTTCCTCTCTGCAAACAGTTCAAACAAGTAAACTCAGATTAAAGCTATGCTAACACCAAGGAAAAAATAACCAAATTATTAGCCATAATTTTCTCTAAGTAGGGAGGCTATGTACAATTTGCATTTTCTTCATTAAACTTTTCCATGTTTGCTCAGTCTACTATCATTAACAATCATCACTTTTTAATAGGGAGGATGGGAGCTATTTTTTCACAAAGAGAAAGCATTAGGAAGATAAAGTAAGTATCAAGAATTATGTAATAAACTGGTCAAGTTACATGGTATATCAGTTAAGATACCTGTGGCTGCAGCAATTTTTTAAAATCTTCTCCAATTGGTTCAAACAAAAAAAAATCTTTTTTGAAACCAGAGATTTAGAAGTAAACCTCTTCTAAGATGGTTCCAGGGATGGTTAATTCAACAGCTCAATGATTCTCCAGGATCCCTCTGTCATCCACAACATATCAGTTGTATGAGTCAGCTTCCCTCATGGACTCAAGATGCTGCTGCAGTTCCAGGTATTATAGCCATGCTCCACAATGTCCAGAGGTAGAACGGGATTGGTCTGCCTCTGTATCCTTACTGAAACAAGACATCTTTCCCAGAAGCTTAAGCCAGACTTTGCCACATGCTTCATTGGCGAGGAGTTGGGTCTCCTGCCCATTCCTAGACCAATCACTGTCAAAGGGAATAGGATCTCCATGAATAACCTGAGAGAATTATTTCAGTTGGAACAGACGTTGGGAAGCCGGCCACAAGGACTACAAGACAATGTGTTCACATTATAAATGAAAGTAGACTGCTATGAACAATGAGAAGATCATTATAAAGCTCATTTTGAAGGGCTCAGAGTCCACAAATATTCCATCCAAAGGGTATGTCTGGAAAGGCATATGAGTTTTATTCCTAATATTGCCTTAGATTTATATAGCAATTCATAATTTGTATTGTACTTTCCTGCAAACTTCCCCATTGGTATTTCATGTTTTCAGGGATGACACTATAATTATTATCCCATTTCACAGAAAAGGAACCAGCTGAGCACTGTCTGGTGTCTCATGGCAAGCAAGAGATAGAGGTGGGACAGGATGCCAGGCATTTTGACGCTTAGTTCACCAGTCTTTCTACTACACCATGTGACTTTCACTATAAAAATGCTCAACAGGAATAGAGCACTTGTTTCCAAAGTACACACACACACACACACACACACACACACACCATGATCTCACTTGATTCTCAAAACAACATTATGAAACATCAGGCAAGGTGTTGTCGTCTTCATTTACAGATAGGGATATTGAGATTCAAGCAGGCTGATGGTAAGAAACTCAGGTTTGGATGAATTGAATTGGTTTTGTTTTGCTTTTTACTACCAATGGACAGTTGTTGTTTTATCCCCTTGCTCCTTCTCAACACCTGATTCTAAATCAGCAAGCATGTCTCCAAAGAACATAGGATCCCCACTTCAAATTTTAACACTCTAGGACCCCTTCTGGTTCCAGACTCTATTCCTGTCTGTTATGCTTAACTAAACAGCTGGTGCTTCCCTGCAAGCTCCTGACAGCGCCCCTTTCTTTGTTGCCTCAGGCTTCTCTGACCTTCCAATGGGATCATTAGTTAATCTCATCAACCAATTTGCTAAAGAAAGGCTCCAGGCTCTTCCTTTCTAGGAAAGAATAACAATGGCATGTTAGAAACAAAGCACCCATTTTTGTTGCCTATCCCAAGGCAATTACCCCTATAGTGGGAATTTTAGGACAGGCTGGAGAGAAGTCTTGACTATTGGGACATAGATGGTTAGGACCCTGTTCTTAATTATTATAAAGCGGGGCAAAGAAAATATTATCATGCAGTAGAAAGAACTCTGACCTGGGAGAAGACATGCCTGCTATATGATCTTAGTATCTAAGCTCCCATTTACAAAATATGAATATTAACTCCAGCCCAGCTCACTTTCCAGAGTTTTTACAAGACTTTATCAAAGCATTCATGAATGCATTTTGAGCTCAACAGATGTGTAGTTATTTTATTAAACAGTTGCATCTAGGTGAGTGGATGCCTTGTAATTTGGCATTACTTCAATAATAGTTTGTACCATCTTACTTCCAAGTGTAACAGGTAGACAAAAAGAGAGAGACCAATTCTCACTATTGTTTATCCAAGGCCAATGATCCAGGGCAGGGTTCTCAATCTCGGCTCCGCACTGGGATTATCTCGAGATTTTTACAAAATATGATGTCCAGACCCTTCTCTGAACCAATTAATTCAGAATCTAATCTCTGGGGAAGTGGGACCCAGGCATCAGTACTTTTTATTAGCTCTCCAGGTGATTCTCTGTGCAGCCAGAGTTGTGAACTGCTGCATGTGAGTGATCCAGTAGCAGAGAGATTAATTGGATTCTTTTTCTTTCAGTCATGCAACCACACTTGGAGGACAGAGTGACACAGTCAATTCACATGGGGGTCAGAGCATCCTTGGTTCTTTCTTGGCCCTGGGTCAGGTGTATGTCATGACCCATTCTGGGCACTGCAATTACTTCTTAGAACCACTGGATGCTTCATACCAAATGCTTTAAAAATGTGACTTGGGATTGGTAAAGAGGACCAATGAGGGAGAGTGGTGTCGGAGAGAGGGAATATGAGGTTGAAAGAAAGAGATAAAAGCAAAGAGAGAGGCAAAGACAGGCAGGGGGTGGGGTGCAGAGAAGCAGAAGCAGAAAATAAAACTGCTGATAGTGGCTTTCAGAATTCAGACCTGCTTTCAAACCATATGGCAGAGATATTAGCTTGCCTGTAATTACTACAACATTCTCAACTGCAGAATGACTTTCATTAAAACCCATGGATTGAGGCACTTGGAATTTGTGAATAATTCTTACTTTGAGCTCTGGTTCTATTATGCCTCTGTTTGGAGTTGATGTTTCTTAGGGAGGGTGAGACTCTACTTGTTCATCAAGCTGCTATTTTAGAAATAATGCCATCAAAATCAATGTAATGAGCATTTGTTTAGCACCCACTGTGTTCCAGGCTCTGTGCTAGGAGCTGGGTACTAGGAATAGATATCCCTCAGCTACATCCATTCAACAAATGTGTTCAATAGCAACACATGCCAGCCACTGTGTGGGGTGATGCAGGGGTAGGATATCCCTAGCAGACTGATAAGAATACAGGCAATTACTTGCGGTAGGGTCACTGTGTGTAACAAGTCGTACCGCTCTTAATCTGCTTCAGGTGGTGAAGGGAGGAGAATGGTAACTGCATTCATCTTTGACCAGGAGGGCACCCAGACTAAGTCCATTGTGACCACCACTTAGGGATTCATGAAAAAGGCAGAGGTGACAACTTCTAGTTTCATGACACAATCAGATTCCAAGCAGGTTCCCGGATGGGAGTTGTATTTCACACTTCTAATAAAGAAATACCCAAGACTGGATAATTTATAAAGAAAAAGAAGTTTAATTTGTGTAAAATCAGTGTGTAAAATCCATGTGTGTAAAATCATTGTGTAAAATCAGTGTGTAAAAAGCCATGTGTAAAATCAGTTACACATGGCTGGGGAGGCCTCACAATCTTGGCAGAAGGTGAAGGAGGAGCAAAGGCACATCTCACATGGCAGCAGGCAAGAGGCATGTGTATGGAAACTCCCCTTTATAAAACCATGAGATCTCCTGAAACCTATTCACTATCATGAGAACAGCATGGGAAAAATCCACCCCCATGATTCAATTACCTTCTACAAGGTCCTTCCCATGACACATGGAGATTATTACAATTCAAGGTGAGAGTTGGGTTGGGAACACAGAGCCAAACCATATCATGAGTTGTTACTCTGCCTCTCTGGAATGAAATGTGACCAAAGTTCAGTGTTTAGCATGTCTAATATCTATGCCATCATCCTTAATCACTTACCACTTAGCTGAGAGATGACAAATGGTTTCATTTTACATGTTATCTGTGATCCACTGGTAATGACTGCCTAGAGTACTGCTAATAAGATTTCTGGGCTCGGTGAGATAAAAAGCTTTGCCATGGGGTGGCATTAAACAGTATAGTTTCCAGCGCTGACTTTGCCCAGTCTCCTTTGTTCTAGTGCTCTATTGCTCCACAATAAGCTACCCCCAAGTTAGTGGCTTAAAATACCAGTTCTTTATTGAATCTGCAGTTTGGGCAGAGCTCACACAGGACGTAGCTCATATCTGTATACATGGCATCATCTGGAGCAGCTCATCTGAGGCAGGAGGATCCACTTCCAAGTTGACTCACTCACATTGTCTGAGAGCTCAGGTGTAGCTGTCAGCCAGGGCCTCAGTTCCTTTCCATGTGAGTCTCTCTAAGAGGCTGCTTCGTCTTCCTCACAGCATGGTGAGTGGAAACTAAGAAACAGCAAGTGGAAGTTGCTTAGATCTTTAGAGTTTGTCCTAGAAAATGGCCCGATATCACTTTTGTCATATTCTACTGGTCAATGCAGTCATAGAACACACTCAGGTTAAAAGGAATAGAAAGTGTGTCAAAGAATTCATGGTCATACTTAATGGGCCACATTATTCTTCTGTTTTGTGAAGCAAGTTGAGCCCAGCTCCAACTGTTTATTGTCTTAGTCCATTTGTGCTGCTATGGCAGAATACTACATACTGGATAATTGATAATGAACAGAAATCTATTTGCTCACAGTTCTGGAGGTTGGAAAATCCAAGATCAAGGGTCTGGCATCTGATGAGGCCATTCTTTTTATATAATCCCATGGTAGAAGGGCAGAGAGTGAGAGAAAGCAAGAGGACTCCGAACTCATCCTTTCTTATCAAACCCATTCCTGTGTTAACAGTATTATTTCATTCTGCCCTCATGGCCTGATCGTCTCTCATTAGGCCCCACCTCCCAACACTGTTGCCTTAGGGATTAAGTTTCCAGAGCATGCCTTTGGGGAGACACATTCAAACCATAGTATTTGCTAGGGTAGTTCATAATGAAAAGCATAAGGGAAGTTCAAGACTAATGGCTTGGGGAAAAAAAAAAAGGTGTAGAATGTGAGACCTCTAGTTGCAACCAACTCTGCTCTAATGTGTCCTTCCTGCTGAGCCTCTTCTCTTCTGGGAATATTAAAGAACTCCGAAGGCTACACAATGAAGGCAGACAGTCCTGCCAAGACTTCACCAATCATTTCAGGAAGTAATGTCTGGGCCTGTACTTCATAATGTTTTTTTTCTTCTCTCAGTTACCAACTGGGGCTTGCCCTTTCTATATTGTGCTTCCTGCCCTACAGCTACCTCTTGGGTAACTGTCCCAAGGGTTCTTTTCTTCACCTTTCTAATCCTTACATGCTCTGCCGTCAATCATTATAAATGCTGTAGGATTCCTAATCCAACTGTGCAGTTCTTAGGTTCGGGGAGAGGTTGGGATCAGATTTTGTAGGACTGTGCATTCAGTGAGGGCTTTCTGATACCCTGGAGATGATTCATCTACCATACCTAGACAGCAGAAGCAACCTCTGGAGGTAATGAATTGCAAGCAAACTTGTAGTTCTTTTTACTCTTTTTATTTGCTCCTGCCATGCCCATTGAGCACGAAATGGTCCCAAGGGTAGAAAGAAATGAAACCAAAAAGAAAAAAACAATAATAAAACTCCAGCATGTATATACACACACACATACACACACCTAAGGTGAATGAGCATGCAGAGCCAGTATTATTCTCTTTGCACAATTAAAAGATTCCTGTATTTGCCTTTGGTTACAGAAAGCTTAATCATTTCAGAGAATTAGAGACTTCAGCACTTTCAGCTTGTGTAAATGAGAGGCACTATCAATCTGTTTTTAAATTGGTTGTGGGTCGTCTGAGGTCTACTATTTCAGCTTATACCCAATGCCTAGAAATTTTCCAAAGTCCCTTGTTCAGCAGTATATACAGCCAGACTGGTTTGATCCCAAATGCAATTAGTGACAAATACATGGTAATATTAAAACATATTTTTTAAGGCTCAAAGATTTAGGAACAAATACACTCCAAAAAGTAGGATAAACACTCAATCTCTAGAAACTTCAAGGTCCCAAGTTAAAATCTACCTCTTTATAGTTTTCAGTCACATTGAAAGTCCTGGTGCACTTTCTTTTTCTATAGTTGACTTAACTCTACATCTGTGGTCCCAATCCTTCTGATCATAACAGATGCATTAGTACTGCAGAAAGGAAAAGGCATTGGTGTTAGGATTAAGCTCCTGCCTTAAACTAATGGTGTGGCATTGGGGCTCTGAAAAGAATCATGTTTATAAGTACAAAAAGAGAGGTGATTTTAAACCAGACTGAGTGGAGTTTGAATCCCAGATCTGCCGGTACTGACTTTTATTAACTAGGCCAGTTTCTTTAACATCTCTAAATTTCTTTCTTCCTCATCTGTAAAATGAGAGCAAAAGTACCCAATTTATCAGTTCGTTATGACAACTAAATAAAATAATATATGGAAATGACCTGGTACATAGCAAACCCTCAATAAATAACGGTTCCCATTCCCTGGGCCTCTGGTTTTTCTAAAATGAGTGGGCTCATTGGCTTGACATCACCATACAGAAACAGTGTTTTCCATGACACTGGCATGGGCCCTTAACTCATGGAGTCTGTGTGTAAATAGCTAAGAAAAGGGGGCTGTCCAAAAAGATTCTTAAGACCTAACTACAAAGAGCAAGGTGAGTGCTGAGAATAAATCAAAAGTGTCCTTACCTTAAAACCTTTTTGCATTACAGTTTTCCTCTTCCTAAACTCCTCCCCCAAGCCCCCACACACACCCCATGTAGTAGGGAGAATAATGACTCCCAAAGATGTCCAAGTCCTAACACCCAGAACTGTGATATGTTACATCACATGGGAAAAGAGACTTTGCCAATATGATTAAATTAATACCTGTGATGATCAATTTTGGCTGTTAACCTGACCAGATTAAGGGATACCCAGATAGCTGGTAAAGCATTAATTACTCTCAATGCTTCGGTAAGCACAGAGCCTATCCCTCCTCTGTTGAAAGAGAAACACAGGTGGTTTGGCATTTGATTAGAATGATTGGGCTGCCCCAAGTTTATCTTTGAGGGTGTTTTCAGAGGAGACTGGCATGTGGGTCTGTGGACTGAGTGAGGAAGATTCGCCCTCAATGTGGGCAGGTGCCAATCAACAATTGGGGTCTGGATGGAACAAAATGGTACAAGAAGGGCAAATTCCTGCTCTCTCTTCTGGAACCAGGACACTCTTCTGTCCTCAGACGTCAGCACTCTAAATTCTCTGACCTTTGGGCTCTGGGGTTCACACCAGAAGCCCATGGGCCTTTCAGCCTTTGGCCTCTGACTAATAATTTCACCATGAAGCCACGCTATTGGCTTTTCTGGTTCGCCAGCTTGCAGATGGTCTGTCACGGGTCTTCTCAACCTCCATTATCTTGTAAGCCAATTTCCCTAATAAATCTCCTATCTATCTATCTATCTATCTATCTTTCTATCTACCTATCTATCTAATGTCTGTCTGTCCATCCACCCATCCATCCATCCATCCATCCATCCATCCATGCTACAGATTGTGTCTCTCTGGAAAGCCCTAACTAAAACATTAAGTAAAAGACTCTGAGATGGTGAGATTATGCTGGGTTATCTGGGTGGTTAAAGGGACTATTAAACATGGAAGAGGGAGACAGAAGGAGAGAGTCAGAGGGAAATGAAACCTTGGAAGAATGGTAAGAGAGATGCAACACTGCTGGCTTCCAAGATGGAGGAAGGAACCATAAGCCAAGGAACGTGAATTTTTTCCAAGAACTGGAAAATGCAAGAAAACAGATTCTCCCCTAGAGCCTCCAGGAAAAATTGAAGCCCTGCTGATACCTTGATTTTAGCCCAGTGAGACCCATTTTAGATTTCTGACTTCCGGAATTGTAAGATTAAAAGATTATGTTATTTTAAGCCACAAAATTCGTGGTAATTTGTTACATCAGCAATAGAAAATTAATGCACACAGATATTACTATAACTATTTTGATAAAATCACATCATCCCAGCCCTAGAGAAAATTCTTTTTAATCATACTACTATGTGGGAGGATTAAATTTTATTAACCAAAAAAAATTAAAGTTTGTTTTTAATATATTTATCACGCTCCCCCTACCATGCCCAGCCAAGATAGGAGATGAGCAGTGGTTGAAGAAAAACCCTTGGAAGCTCCTCAAACAATGAATGAGTTATATGCCTACTGTTTGGGACAGAGTCAGAGACATTAACTGAAACTTCATAATCTCAAGTCTCTGGAGAGAGACTTGAGATCCAAATAGTCCCCAGTAATCATCTCGAGTCTTAATCATCTCAAGTCGATTAATCATCTCAAGTCTCTGGAGAGAGACTTCAGATCCAAACAGTCCCCAGTAGCTATGATTTGAATGTTTGGCCTCTCCAAAACTCATGTTGAAATTTAATTGCCATTGTAACAGTATTAAGAGGTAAGACCTAGCAGGGCGCAGTGGCTCATGCCTATAATCCTAGCACTTTGGGAGACCAAGGTGGGAGGATTGCTTGAGCCCTGGAGTTCGAGACCAGCCTGGGCAACATGGCAAAACCCCATTTCTACCAAAAATATGAAAATTAGGTAGGTGATATAGCACACATCTGTAGTCCCAGCTACCCAAGAGGCTGAGGTTGGAGGTCACCTGAGCCTCAGAGGTTGAGGCTGCAGTGAGCCATGATTGTGCCACTGCACTCCAGCCTGTGTGACTGAGTGAGACCCTATCTCAAACAAACAAACAAACAAACAAACAAACAAATAAATAAAAGGTGAGATCTTTAAGAGGCAATTAGGCCACGAGGGCTCCAACCTCATGGGTGGACTTAGTGCCATTTTAAAAGGGCTGGTTTAGCCCTTCTTGCCCTCTCTTGCCCTTCCACTTCCTGCTATGGAATAATGCAGCAAGAAATCCATCGCCAAATACTGGCACTTCAATCTTGGACTTCAAAGACTCTAGAACTTGGAGCTAATAAATTTCTGTTTATTATGAATTACCCAGTCTCAGGTATTCTGATACAGCAGCAACAATGGACTAAGAAGCCAGTCATCCAAAAGAAAACTTACTAATTACGAAAGTTAATGGGGAATAATAACTTTTAAAGGTGAGGTGTAGGCAACCTTTTGTAACACTAGAGATCTTAGCTTCTGGGTGGCTAAATAAAATTAGATATCAATTTTCAATTTCATTTTGTAGAAATCCGTATGATATACGTCAGAATTAAAATACGATCTATCTTAGTTCATTTTGTTCTGCTATAACAGAATACCGTAGACTTCATAACTTCTTTTTTTCCATCTCCACTGCTTTTATTTTTTTGTTTTTATTTTATTTTTTTATTTCAATAGGTTTGTGGAGAACAGGTGATGTTTGGTTACATGAATAAGTTCTTTAGTGGTGATTGCTGAGCTTTTGGTGCACCCATCACCCAAACAGTGTACACTGTATCAAATGTGTAGTCCTTTATTCCTCACCACCCCTCACCCTTACCCCTGAATCCCCAAAGTCCAATGTATCATTCTTTTTTTTTTTTGAGATGGAGTCTCACTCTGTCGCCCAGGCTGGAGTGCAGTGGCGCAATCTCGGCTCACTGCAACCTCTGCCTCCTGGGTTCAAGCAATTCTCCTGTCTCAGCCTCTTGAGTAGCTGGGACTACAGGCACCCGCCACCACACCCAGCTAACTTTTGTATTTTTAGTAGAGACAGGGTTTCACCATATTGGCCAGGATGGTCTCGATCTCTTGACCTTGTGATCTGGCCGCCTCAGCCTAGCAGTAAAGTGCTGGGATTACAGGCATGAGCCACCGCATCTGGCCCAATGTATCATCCTTATGCCTTTGCATTCTCATAGCTTAGCTCCCACATATAACTGAGAACATATAATGTCTGCTTTTCCATTACTGAGTTATTTCACTTAGAATAATTGACAAACTTCATAATTTTCTACAAATGGAAATGTATTTAGCTCATGGTTCTGGAGGCTGGGAAGTCCAATATCAATGGGCTGGCATCTAGCAAGGGCCTTCAGGTTGCATCATCCTATGGTAGAAGTGCAAAAATTAGGATAGGCCAGCAAGCACGCATAAAAAGAAGAGTGCCAGGGTCAGACTTGCTTTATAAAAGCCCATTCTCTCCAAAACTAACCCACTCCTGCAATAACAACACTCATCCATTCATGAGGGCACCACCCTCATGACCCAATCACCACCCGTTAGGCCCCACCATCCAACACTGCTGAATTGGGGATTACGTCTCCAACATGTGAATTTGGGGGGATACATTTAAACCACAGTACTATCATAACTGTATTTTCGTTTTTCTATAAAGTTTACTATCTTCCACTGGTAAAGTAAAGCCTGGCCATTTTGAAAACTTGTAGAAAACACCAAATCTTTTTTTTTGTTTTTGTCATTTAGAGACGAAGTATCGCTCTGTTGCCCAGGCTGGAGTGCGGTGGCGCATTCTTGGCTCACTGCAAGCTCCGCCTCCCGGGTTCACGCCATTCTCCTGCCTCAGCCTCCCGAATAGCTGGGACTACAGGCGCCCACCACCACGCCCAGCTAATTTTTTGTACTTTTAGTAGAGACAGGGTTTCACCATGTTAGTCAGGATGGTCTTGATTTCCTGACCTCGTGATCCACCAACCTCCTAATCCACCCACCTCGTGATCCACCCGCCTCGGCCTCCCAAAGTTCTGGGATTACAGGCGTGAGCCACCGTGCCCGGCCACCAAATCATTTTTTAAGTAACTCTATAAACAAAAGACAACATTGCTAACATGTTACATTTCCTCTGTAGAGATAGGAAAAGGCAGCCCCCCCCAAAAGAGAAATAACCCTGTAATACTATTACTCTCTGACCAAGCTTGCTTCCAGCTTACTCAGAGTTTTACTTGTAAGCAAATAAATAAAACTGACATCACAGGTTCCACTGGGGTTGGACAAACATGGTTGAATCTTGGTTTTGGTGTGTCCTACCTATGTGACCCCGGCAGATGAGTTACTCCCAGCAGCCGAAGTTTCCTTGTCTCTAACATGAGAATAATCAGACCTATTCCAGGCTGTGCATGAGGACTGAAGACCAAGTGTCTAGCACAGTGTCCAGTAAAGGAAAGTGGTCATTGTTGGCTCACAAGTAATTTTTTCAGGAATTCTCCAGCAGAATTGTTTTCAGGATTCCTAGCAAATTTACTGGCCACTGGCACCTCAGAGCTAACCATAGCCCTGCTGCCTGCATGAGAAGCACATCTACCTCAGCACAGCCCAGAAATAACCATCTAATATCTACAACTGGAGAAGTGCTTATTTTCCATTTATGAAACCTTATCATGAGCATTATCTCATTTCATATTTGGGCACCAGCCTGTATAAAATGGAAACCATCAAGCTGAATTTGTTTAGAATCTGCCATCTGGCTGCTTCTCCCTGGCTCCCTGAATGAACTCCTTCTGCCGGAATGTTCTCACCCATCCTTTTCCCACTCTCTGCCCCTCGTCACGCCCTCCTAGGTGTCTGCACTGAAGTTAGTACATTTTTCCACTGCCATGTGTGCCTTTCTACTCTGCAGGGTTGGTTTTGAATCTTTTTTTCCTAATCTTGAGAACAGGAACCACGGTGTTTTATTCTTCCCAAGGCTTGGCAGAGCAGCACTTGGTAAATGTCAGTTAATGTTCACTGAGGGAAGAAATAAATCAGGGTGGAATAAATGGGTGGATAAACGAAATGGGTAAATTCATGAATTGTCCTCAATCCACTGGAGCCTACACCTGTACTATCACTGGGTGTTTCTTGTACCTAACCCATTTCAAAATTCATGTGCACATTTTTGTTTCTTCACTACTGGTTTGTTCTGAGGTTAACCTGGAAGGATAGTCAGCAATAAAATTAATCAGGACCTGGGTGGAGGAGACTGAGAGAGAAGAATTCTTTTCTTTTTGGTGGGGGTGGGGGTGAGACAGGATCTCACTCTGTTGCCCAGGCTGGTCTTCAGTGATGTGATTATGGCTCACTGTAGCCTTCACCTCCTGGGTTCAAGCAATCTGCCCACCTCAGCCTCCTGAGTAACTGGGACCACAGGTGTGCACCACACCTGGCTAATTTTTTAATTTTTTGTAGAGCCTAGGGTCTTACTATGTTGCCAGGGATGGTCTCAAACTCCTGGAATCAAGCAATCCTCCCACCTTGATCCCTCAAAAGCGCAAAGATTATAGGCGGGAACCATTGCACCCATCAGGGAAGGATTCTTCACATGCTTTCTAGTGAAAAATTAGGAAGCTGGCAAAATTCCAGGGGCACCTTCACACTGTGCTTCCTGTGAATAGCAGTCCTGAATCACTGTGCCCTACGTGTTTACATGAATGATGCTCTTTGTAGTAGCCAGTGCTGGTAGCTAGCACTAACTTTACCCTATAATATGTGCTCCATTTGGAAGACTTGCAATGTTCCTTGGTGCCACTGGGACGAAGCCCACCCCGAACACTTCCATTGTTGCAGGAAGCAAACCTGCTTCTCCTCTCCCTTGTGCTCTCCTGGATATCCCCTCATAAGGCTCTAACACAGTGAAGGCTTTACGTGAACTTCATGTCTGGCTGGGCAGATGCAATCTCCTCTCTTGCTCAGAAGTTTGGATGGTTTCCTTTCTTGCTCTGCGCCTCTGAGCTGGCCCGGGTATCTGGAATAACTAGCTCTTGACGAGAGAGACCCAATGCCTCTTCCTCCTGCCAATTTGACATCTATCACAGTCAGCCCTGAGGGCCCCCATCCCAAGCAACACAAGGCATTGCATGAGCCCAGAAGATGCTCAGGTGTAACAAAGGCAGTTAGGAGCAAGGACACGAAAGGAAAAACACCTCTGTTGAAATGTCAGTTCTGACACAACCTCTCTGCGCCTCAGTTTCCACACCTATAAGGTTAGCATAAGTATCTACTTCACAGTTCCCTTGAGAGGAGGATTACATGAGTTCCTGTTTGTAAAGTACTTTGAACAAAGTAATCCCCTTTTCTCAAATAACTCAGTTCTCTCATCCATAGTGGGCAGGGTCACCAAAAGGCCAAAGGCCAGGGCAGCCGCTCCTGCTTCATGTGCTGCAGCAGAATTTGCCCTTCTCCAAAGATTTTCCGTAAGAAAACATCAAGTCAAGAACTTCTGAAACAAATCTGTCCTTGGTGGAATGCTGGCATGAAAAGAGATGGAGCTGAAGTATCAAACACAACTGGCGTTCAATTCTGTGTCCATCACTTACTAACTATGGAAATTTGGACAAAAGATAATCTCAGTTTTGGGTTCCTCCTCTGGTAAATGAGAGCAATCAATCATATCTACATCATATAGTGTCCTTGTGATATTTGAGATCATATGAAAAATAACCTGTGGTAAAATATAGGTGCTCAATATGTGTTTCTTTTTTTCCTGAGCCTAAACTTTTCATTTTATAGAAAACAGAGGCCTAAAGGAGTTAGGCAAGTTACTTAATCCCTGCAAAAACCAACATGCCTGTAAAAAAGAGAAGGTGGTATTAATGCCTTCCAGAGGTCTATCAGTTCTAAAATGCGTAATCTCTGAGTTCAGGATGGCGCAGGAGTCACTGTTGGACTGTTGGAGAATCCTAAGCCACTCCGGCAATGAGCACAGAGGCCTATCTAGGATTCACCCATGCTCCCGGCCCTGGTACATTTGGGTCTATTAACAAGGGTCTTTCACCACCTGAGGATACATCCAGGCCAGCTGGAGAAGCAGCCTCCTGCCAAATGGCTCTGCTCTTGCAGCAGGCTACAGCGGGAGATCCATATCAATGGCCTGCACTTCTGGAGGTTTCCTCATCATGTGAAGATTAGAAAGAAAGGACATCTATGGCTTCTGTCAGAGCAGCCAGCAGTGGGTGAACAGGCACAGTCTACTGTGTGGATTCCTGGCAAAAGCAGGGCATCTATGGGCCCGGGTTATTGACTGTCATAAAAGGGAGCTGAAGAATAGTTGCCCAGTCTCTGGGTGTTCCCTATAGCCCAAGACCTAACTCATTCTCCAGATGACTGCTCTTCTCACAGTTATAGTTCTTAGGCCAAGAAAATCCCTTTGATAACTGCTTTTCTAGTTTCCACAAAGACCTCGGTACTTTTTTTTTTTTTTTTTTTTGGCACATCTACTAAGCACCTAAAAATGTTTCTTTCCAGGAAAATTCAGGGGACACACAAAACTATAAACAATGGCATCCCAAAACTTGCTGAAATATCAGAGCTACATTTCACAACCTTTATTTTTCTGAAAGTGAGTCTAGGTTCTACACAAACAAATTTGAAAATCTCTGCATCCTTGGAGATTCACAGTGCACTTTAACATAGCCAAGACACTGAGCAGTACTATCATTAAAAGGAAGCTAGGCCAGGTTCAGTGGCTCATGTCTGTAATTCCAATACTTTGGGAGGCTGAGGCAGGAGTATCACGTGAGGCCAGAAGTTTGAGACCCACGTGGGCAACAGAATGAGACCCCATCTCCACAAAAATAAATTAATCAGTTAGGCATAGTGGAACACATCTGTAGTCCTAGCTACTTGGGTAGTTGAGGCAGGAGCATCACTTGAGCCCAGGTGTTCAAGGCCAGCCTAGATGACAGAGCAAGACCCTGTCTCTTAAGAAATGAAAAACAAAAATGAAAAAAAAAAAAAAGCTAGTTTGGTTTAACTGACAAAACATCATAAAAATTATAAAACAGAATATTTTTGAAACAAATTTCTGTAAAGACACAAGTGTTCTTCTGACCCAATTTGGAAAATGCCAGCCTATAATATTTTAAGTGGATATTAAATTAAATGGCTTCTTTAATCACGAAGATATTTACATCATATAGCAAATCTAGTTTTCACAATAACCATCACCATCCCCACCCTCTAACCCCCACACCAGCTCAAATTTGTTCAGGTCTCCTGGTAAGTTTGGAATAAGAATATGGCAATTGCTTGCCCAGATGCCCCTGAAAACTCACCTTCAGGTCAGTGAGCTCAGAATGCTGGTATCTCCTAGTACATGTCTGGCCAAGACTCCCCAGTGCCATCACCACCCCACAGCTACACTTTCCTGTCAGGCTTTTTGGTGGTAGGAGAAGAATAACACTTTGAAAAAGGGGTTCCAGCCTTTAACAGAGCCTAGGTGCTCAGGGAAGACCCTAAGGGGAGGCATTGGACGCTTCACCTTTTCATGTGCTCTGGTAACACTTTTTGAGTGCACATTCCCCAAGCCCAGCACCGTGTCTGCCACATAGTAGGTAATGAATACATTGTACTTGACATATTGCAGGACTACATTCCATTTAGAGAATGTTGGCCTCTCATTTATGAAGTTGCCAAGAGGAAACACAATTTCTTTTTTTTAATTTTGTGTGTCAAGAATCTATAGAGGGCTTGGTTCACGGACCTAAGAAGAGGGGGTGAATGAGTCAACCGAGTAAAGAGTAAATGACTTTGAGCTTTCTCATTGGCCTTTCCTACTGGGTGCCAGGAAGTGAGAATGGGGCCCTCAAACTCTCTCAATTGCCTTTAACCTCTCCATCCCACTGGGTTGCCTGGCCCCTACTTTTCTTCTCCCTCGTGATGTTTCATGCACTTCCTCCCCCACAGCCAGATTATCTGCTATTCAGCTCCTTTGCCAGAAGGAGGGAATGGGAAATGAGTAGCCTGAGGTGCAAGTGAACTCCCTTAGCCACATTAGCTTAAGAAGATTAACACTGATATGGGAAGCAGGGCTTGGGATGTGCTCCCTCTCAAGCTCAGGTGTGGGTTGTTGACACTGCATTGAAAGCTGAACATAGGGTGGAGCAGAGGAGAGGGCGCTCCCTCAAAGTCAATAGTCCCATGGTCTTCTTCCTCTACATCAGGCCTTATGCCCCACCGCTATGGTTTGAATGTCCCCTCCAAAAGTCATGTTGAAACTTAACTCCCAATCTGGCAGTATTGAGAGATGGGGTCTTTAAGAGGTGATTGAGTCATGAGGGCTCTGTCCTTGTAAATGGACTAATTTATTTATGGATTAATGAATTAATAGGTTAATGGATTAACAGGTTATCATAGGAGTGGGACTGAAGGGTTTATAAGAAGAGGAAGAAAGATCTGAGCTAGCACACTCAGCTCTTTCACCATGTGATGCTTTGCACCTCCTCAAAACTCTCAGAGTCTCCACCAGGAAGAAGGCCCTCACCAGATCCAGCCCCTCAGTCTTGGACTTTTCAGCCTCTGTAACTGTGACAAATAAATTTAAATAGCCCAGTTTTAGGTATTCTGTTATAAGCAACAGAAAACAGACTAAGACATCTACTTCTTCAGGCTTGCCTCTCATGTAAAGGATTCAGGCATCTTTCCAGGGTCCATTTGAATATACTCAGTTCAGATATTTTCCCATTTGTCCCTGACTCATTGTAGGCAGTCTCTGACCCAAAATAAATGGTATGTATGTGGAGGAACTATGAAAGAGAACTCTTAAGGGAGTACCATTCTGGGACATTCAGTTTTCAACATTTAAGGATATCATCTTCAACAGCTAGCTAACAAGAGTTGAATCCACTATGGACCCTTTTACAGCTAAGGATTTTTGTTATTGTTGCTAAGAAGTATTTTTAGGTACAATTTGGCAGTTAAGGATGCAATATTTGCTGCTTTGACAATTTAAAAGTGACCTCAATGGATTTCTGGGGTGGGAGTTGTTTTTTGCCTGAAGCATGAATTTTTATGCCTCACCTAAGTTGGTGTGCAGGAGGGAGTCTTAACCATGGAGGAGTCTAGACACGCATAAAATCTCAACAGTTTTGTGGCTCTCCCTTAATATAAATGCATATGAATCTTTCCAGCACGCTGGAGGGCAGGTATTTTTATCCCTGCTGTATAGGTAAGAAAAGGAGATGCATCCATGATGTTGGAAACTGGGGATATGGCTATCTCAGGAATATCCCTACTATACCATGGGTCTAAATCCAAATCCCCAGTGCCTCATTCCTCAGCTCATCTCCTCCTCCCACCCATGACTCTCCTGAACTTCATTTCTCTGTTCTCAGCAAGTAAAAGCTTCAAAGGCAGGTGGGGTACAGCGAGAAGGGGCACGAGTGAAAGGAGGAGTGTTCTGGGTGTCTCTCTTCATTCCCAGCAGCTCTGTTTCATCTGCTTTTTACCCCTGGTAGCAGATGGCCTTTAATATCCAGGTAAGAGCAAACCAAACCCCTATTCTACAACCAAGAAGTACGACCTATTCCCCTGACCCCCACCAAGATTTTTTTTCAATTTCTTAAAGGCTTACCTTCTGGTAGTCACCTCTATATCATACTTTGTTTTTACTACATTTGTCAGTCTGAGTCATATGGCTTCTTTGTTGCTTTTGTTTTTTATCTTCTTCTTGGCATTGACCCAAACAAAGGACTTGACCCCTTTCCTGTTGATACCTGGTCTTAGTCTGTTTTGTGTTCCTATAATGGGATACCTGAGCCTGAGTAATTTGTGAGAAAAGAGGTTTATTTAGTTCACAGTTCTGCAGGCTGGGAAGTTCAGGTGCATGGCCCTGCCTTCTGGCAAGATCTTTCATGCTGCATCACAACATGGTGGAGAATTTCAAAGGGGAAGCAGATGTGTGAAGAGGGAAGACCAGAGGGGCATCTTGGCTTTACAATGACCTACTCTAGCAGGAACTAATCCATTCCTGCAAAAAATAATCCAGTCTTATCAGAGGGAGAGCTCATTCACAACCACCAGAAGGGCATCAATCTATTCATGAGGGATCCAACTGCACGACCCAAACAGCTTCCACTAGGCTCCACTTTCCAACTCTGCCACACTGGGGAATCAAATTTCAACATGCATTTTGGTGGGAATAAACAAACCATAGCACTACCCTTCCCTATCTCACACATAAAGGAGATGTTTAGGCTATAACTTTACTGTAGAGTTGGGAATAATGGTAAGGAGTTTCCTATGTACCTCACAGGATGTAATTTAAGAGAATTAGTCATAACTATTCATGACAAGCCCTGTTACTCAGCCTCTCCATCCTTCTTCCTCCTCTCTCTTTGCTACCCATCCCCACCATCAAATTCAAGTTTATTACTTACAGAAAGCCTTTAGCTGTTTCTTGGTTGCCTTCTCCCTGAAGGTGACTTAGCAAGGTATTTCCCTAAAATAAAGTGCTTTCCTGAAGGAGCTCTGGTCTCTGCTAGAAAGGTAATGATCTTTCCCAGCCCAATGGCATACTTACTCACTCATTCATTCATTCATTTACTCATTCAACAAATATTTATTGAGTGCTTGCTATGAGAAAGACTCTGGGGATTTAACAGTTGACAATGGGACAAAAACCCGTCACCATGGAGTTCACATTCTAAGGGAACTTTGCATAAACTTCATTTTAAAAACAAAAATGTTTTTATACAATAAAATTTGAAAGCTGATGTCTTCAAATGTTTTTCAGAAGGCATTTAGAATTCTACTATTCCTGCCTAGTCTTCTTAAATAAATGGGGAACAGAGGGAAGAACTTGCCTTTGTTCTTTGGAATCCAGTTTTCTTTTTTATCTCCTTCCTTTTTGAAAGGACTGTTTTCTTCTCTGTTCCCTAGGTTGTGCTAGCCTCCTGTCTCCTGCTTAATCCTCCCTGAAATACACAAGACAGCACCATCCTCTTCATTCTATCTTACTCTTGCTTTAAGGTTACTGTCTCCAAGGGGTCATTCCCATAAAGGGCTCCCATAGAGCTTTTCCTGCACTCACCCACCACAGCACTCTCTCCTCTCCCATCTAAATTAATTCTCTTGCCCTATTTCGAGGATGTTGTCTGTGCTGGCTGGATGTGCTGCTTTGTAGATCATTAAACTGTCCCCCATATAATTTACAGATCCCTTCAATGATGCATGTCTGACTGTAGATGTCACCAACAGATGTCTAGGGAGTTACATCCCACCCAGAATATGCTCTCCTGCAGTTTCAAGAGTTAGACTGTGTGTCTTTATTCATCCTCTCCTCCTGGGCTAGTGGGTTTTGCCAGATCTATGCTGCTGCTGTTGCTTTCTTTTATGGGATTTCCTTTTTTATTTTTTCTGCTTATACTCCACAGATGATCTCTGAGAAATCACTTTACAAATGACTGAGATTATCAGCACACAGAAGGTCTCTCTCACTCACAGCACTGCTAGGTGCAATAGACAAATGATATCAGATGTGTTTCTGCAACTGATTTTGTTCCTGAAGCATCTTAGGAAAGAAAAGCTCAAGCAAGAGACTGGCACAGATGTTGAATTTTTTTTTAAAAGCAACTACAAACAACACACACTATCCAAATATTTTATTTTATTTTACTTGGACTCCGTTTTGTTATTAAAGAAAGGTTTGAATGAGCTTGCAAAATGCGTATAATATATAAAGAGGAGCAAAAAAGGACAAAGAAATTCAACTAAAAACAAAGAAAATTAGATTACCCATTTGTAAGTATATTGAAAAAATGTGTACTTAATTAGATTTGGTGCTGTGCTACCTAATGGCCAAAGCAAAGAGGAAAACATGGTCAGCTTGAGATGCCACCCATCTGGAGGAGGAAAGGTTAAATTATTAGGTCACATGCACTTTTTCACAAGAACTCTGGGCTATTTCTTACATTTTGTGGGTGAGGATCAGGAAGGATAATTATTCTGCAATGCTTAAGAGTCCTAAAGAATTGCCCTGCCCAAAATGCCAACTATACACCTTTGAGAATGGCTGATGTGCATAATTCATAGATGCTAAAAGTTAAAAACTAAAGAGTAAACCAGTAATTTGGGAGAAGCACTAGCAATAAAATTAGAAAATGAAGTCATTTTTGAGACCGCCTAAAAGAGGCTCAGTAGTATAGCAAACATCAAGATGCTCTAACAGATGTCAGAGGGAGATTTTTGTGATCATTCCTACCATCATCCAGAGATAATTGCTGTTTCAGAGTCTCATAGTTCGACCTGTCCCTTAATGTGGCAGTTCATCCTGACAAGTGTGTCTAGCTCAGCCTCCCTAACTTTTTATTCCAACTCCACAAATGTAAGCTGAGTACTAGGTAGTATTCTAGACACTACCCTGACACCCTGAAGGTTGAAAGACTAAACAAGACCCTATTCCTCTCTGAAAGAGATTATTTTGTAATAAGGTCATCATCCCCCCAAAGCAAGTTGGAAAACTGAGAAACGAAAACTGCATAGTCTGTAATATAACTCTCATATGAACCAGTCTTCAAATGAACCAATTGACTGATCAGGCAACTCAAAACAACAAAAAGAAGGAAAGCATAGCAGCCTAAAAGTAATAGCATCTCTTGTTCCAGTCACAGTTCCTTTGGTTGCCAGCTCTAGAAATCTACTCTGGCCCCCTACAGCAAAAAAGGGGTTTATTAGGACATTATCAGAGGCCCACTGAGAATGCATGGGAAGCTGAAGCCAATAGGAACAGCACTAGGAGATTCTCCATGGAGCCCAGTGGTGACGTCCTTAGCACATTGCAACTGCTGCAAGTAAAGGTTAAGAGCCCTTAGTGTGTTCTTTACTGGATCCTGATCCCAGGCTAGGATCCATTTGGCCAAGCCAAGCCTAGGTCACATGCCCACATCCAGGCTGTGAGGGTCTGGGAAGAAGAGGATCTATCATCAGTGACTTCCCCAGTGTGAGGCAGACTATGTGTCTAACTAATACCACACCCAAGAGAGGATGTGGACAGCCAAAAACCATGATGCTTGTCCCTGATGGAGCACAGGACACACTGCCCCAAAAATTTGGCTTCTTGGAAACTGAGGAAACAGCATAAGCAGAAAGGTCACTGTCTGACCCTGCCCCACCTTACTGTGTGAAAGTGAGCCATAAAAGAATTTTCTGACCTGCTTCCCCTAAAAGTAAGTTATAAAACTCTCATGCAACAGATGTCCTGTCTTATTCCCAGAGAAAAGAAACAAAGACACAGAGATGCCAAGAAGAATCTGAACAAACAGTATCCCAAGTGATATGATTTGCCTCCATGTCCCCACCTGAATCTCATCTTGTAGCTCCCATAATTCCTACTTGTTGTGGGAGGGACCCGGTGGGAGATGACTGAATCATGGGAGCAAGTCCTTCCCATGCCATTCTCATGATAGTGAATGGGTCTCATGAGATCTGGTGGTGTTAAAAACAAGAGTTTCTCTGCACAAGCTCTCTCTTTGCCTGTTGCCATCCACATAAGACATGACTGCTCCTTGCCTACCATGATTGTGAGGCTTCCCCAGCCATGTGGAACTGTAAGTCCAATTAAACCTCTTTTTTTTTGTAAATTGCCCAGTCTCAGGTATGTCTTTACTAACAGTGTGAAAATGGACTAATACACCAAGTTTCCCCAGTTTATTAATATTAAACCTTACCCCCATTTGTTCAATCATATTTCTACATAACTATCCATTCTCCATCAAACCTAAGCATAAAAAGACAGTTTTACCTATGGGTCTTCATTTCTGAAGGTTCTCATGTTAGACACAATTTAAATAAATTTGTTAGGCTTTTACTTGTTAATCTTTCTTTTGTAATATGGGTATCAGCCATGAGACTTGTGATGGATGAGAGAAAGATACGACTTTTTCTCCGTCATCCCCAATACCTAGTGATTTATGTCTCCACTCATTCAGTCAACAGATGTGTGCCAGATAGTGTTCTGAGCACTGAGGATAAAAGAGAGAATAAGCCAAAGTTCCTTCTCTCCTGACACTTATATTCTAGTGTGTGGGTGGGTAGGAGGTAGACAATGAACAAATAAATAGATAATGATGCCAGTTGTTGTGGCTTCAAGGACTATGGATATTACCAAAACAGGGGAGGGGAACCAGAAGTGCTGGGGGCCTGCTCTTCTATGTAGAGTGATTGTGGAGGAGATCATGTGGCTATGTGGGGGAAGAGGAGAGGAGCCAAGATTATGAAAGGCATTCTAGCTCACATGAAGGATTTTGACTCTGATTCCAAATAAGATAAGAATTCTTTAGAGAGTTTTGATCAAAAAAGTGTCCTGATCCAATTAATATTTTACTTCGGTAATTTTGGCTGCTGGTTTGAGAATTAGCTTTTGAGGTACAAGGGGAAAAGAGGACGGACTATTGTTAAACTCAGGTCTCTCCCAACTGTGATACTACACTGTGGAGTCAGAGTTCACAAGTAAAGGGAACCCTGGAAAGGATCTAGTCTAACACTATGAAGCAGCTCAGAGATGTGAAGGAACCACTGCAGTTCTGGGAAGGCTGAGGTGTGAGCCAGGCCTCCTTCCTTGTGCCTGGGCTATCTTCACTAAGTTACAATGATAACAGAAGAGGCTTTGTCCTTCTTTGTCCCCCAAGAATGGTGGACCATGGCTTCCTCATCTACCCAGATCTCTTGGGGATGAAGAAACTCTGCCCTTATCAGGCCCCTCCCTGCACTGTGGGATAAGCATGCCACAGTGAAGAAGCTTGGGTGGTAGTACTAGATGTCAGTCACTGTGCCTTTCCCAGCCACATCCGGCTGGAAGAGGTGACCCTTAGCAGCTGCCTTTTGTGATGCATGACTTTCTCCCTCAATCTCCACCTCAGCCAGACCCTAGATGACAGGATTAGGGGTGGACTCCTGATTCAAGGCAATATACCTGAGGCCTGGCCAGGGAGCTATGATAATGCAACCCAGCAGGAAGAGATGAGCACAGCCAATAGGATTCCTCTTCTGGCATCTGAACTAAGACATAACAACAGCAAGAAGTTCTCAGCAGCGGGGCCTGCAGCTAAATGTAAACATAGACATAGAGCTGGGTTAGGGGTTGTGGCAAACAAGTGAGGAGAGAGCAGACCTGCAGAGAAAAGAAAAGAGGTTTTGAATATTATGGAGGCCTTGAATATCATGGTACCTATGAAGGACACAGGAAATGGCTCGCTCACACTAATGCCAGAGCAGTTGCAAGAAAAATCACAAACTCCTTCCACTCAAATTCCTAGAATTACCTTGCCCTGAGGCCTGGTGGTTCTATTTTTTGTCAAAATGTGTATAGATACAGTGGCATCTGCTCCTAAATGTTTAGGCTTTAGAAATATCCACCTCTGCTCAGCTAGTCTGGCTTTCAGGCCACCACCGAGAAGACTACACCTAAGATAGTACCATACATTCCCATTCTTAGACACCCACTCACCTCCCAGTTCTGATGAGGTCTTTTTCCTCATGTCTCTATATCCAGGGCAAGCTTATAAACAATCTCATTTTACTCCAAGGATATGTTGATTGAGATATAGCTATAGTGATTGACATCTTTAAAAATCTACATGTGTATTAGTCCATTTTCATACTGCTATGAAGAAATGCCCAAGACTGGGTAATTTATAAAGAAAAAGAGGTTTAATGAACTCACAGTGTGACGTGGCTGGGGAGGTCTCACAATCATGGCAGAAAGTGAAGGAGGAGCAAAGGCACGTCTTACATGGTGGCAGGAAATACAGCATGTGTAAGGGAACTCCTCTTTATAAAACTATCAGATCTTGTGAGACTTATTCACTATCCTGAGAACAGCATGGGAAAAAAACCACCCCCATGATGCAATTACCTCCTACTGGGTCCCTCCCATGACACGTGGGGATTATGGGAGCTACAATTCAAGATAAGATTTGGGTGAGGACACAGCCAAACCATATCATTCTGCCCCTGGCCCCTGGACAAATATCCACTGCCCCGGTCCCTGGATAAATATCATGTCCTCACATTTCAAAATCAATCATGCCTTCCCAACAGTTCCCCAAAGTCTTAACTCATTTCAGCCTTCACTCAAAATGTCCAAAGTCTCATGTGAGACAAGGTAAGTCCCTTTGCCTATGAGCCTCTAAAATAGAAAGCAAGTTAATTTCTTCCTAGATACAATGGGGATACAGGTTTGGGTAAATGCAGGCATTACAAATGGGAGAAATTGGCCAATACAAAGGGGCTCCAGGCCCCATGTAAGTCCAAAATCCAGTGTAGTAGTCAAATTAAAGCTCCAAAATGATCTCCTTTGACTCCATGTCTCAGATACAGGTCACACTGATGAAAGAGTTGGGTTCCCATGGTCTTGGGCAGCTCTGCCCCTGTGGATTTGCAGGGTACAGCCCCCCTCCTGGCTGCTTTCATCAGCTGGCGTTGAGTGTCTGTGGCTTTTCCAGGTATGTGGTGCAAGCTATCAGTGGATCTACCATTCTGGGGTCTGGATTATGGTGTCCCTCTTCTCATAGCTCCACTGGGGAGTGCCCCAGTGGGGATTCTGTGTAGGGGCTCCCCCTTCACATTTCCCTTCTGCACTTCCCTGACAGATGTTCTCCATGAGGGCTCTGCCCCTGCAGCATACCTCTGCCTAGACATCCAAGGATTTCCATACATCCTCTGAAATCTAGGTGGAGGTTCCCAAACCTCAGTGCTTGACTTCTGTATACCTATGGGCCCAACACCATGTGTAAGCCACCAAGGTTTGGGGCTTGCACCCTCTGAAGCAATGGCCTGAGCTGTATGTTGGCCCTTTTTAGCCACTGCTGGGACACAGAGCACCAAATCCCAAGACTGCACAAAGCAGCAAGGCCCTGGACCTGGGCCATGAAATCATTTTTTCCTCCTAGGCCTCCTGGCTTGTGATGGGAAGGGCTGCCATGAAGTCCACTAACATGCCCTCGACATTTTCCCCATTGTCTTGGCAATTAACATTTGGCTCCTTATTACCTATGCAGATTTCTGCAGCCAGCTTGAATTTCTCCTCAGAAAATGGGTTTTTCCCATAAAAAACCTAGAAGAAAACCTAGGCAATACCATTCAGGACATAGGCATGGGCAAGGACTTCATGACTAAAACAACAAAAGCAATGGCAACAAAAGCCAAAATTGAAAAATGGGATCTAATTAAACTAAAGAGCTTCTGCACAGCAAGAGAAACTATCATCAGAGTGAACAGGCAACCTACAGAATGGGAGAAAATTTTTACAATCTACTCATCTGACAAAGGGCTAATATCCAGAACCTACAAAGAACTTAAACAAATTTACAAGAAAAAATAAATAAAACCCATCAAAAAGTGGGCAAGGGATATGAACAGACACTTCTCAAAAGAAGACATGTACACAGCCAACAGACAGATGAAAAAATGCTCATCACCACTGGCCATCAGAGAAATGCAAATCAAAACCACAATGAGATACCATCTCACACCAGTTAGAATGGCAATCACCAAAAAGTCAGGAAACAACAGGTGCTGGAGAGGATGTGGAGAAATAGGAACACTTTTACACCGTTGGGGGAACTGAAAACTAGTTCAACCATTGTGGAAGACAGTGTGGCGATTCCTCAAGGATCTAGAACTAGAAATACCATTTGACCCAGCCATCCCATTACTGGGTATATACCCAAAGGATTATAAATCATGCTGCTATAAAGACACATGGACATGTATGTTTATTGTGGCACTATTCACAATAGCAAAGACTTGGAACCAACCCAAATGTCCATCAATGACAGACTGGATTAAGAAAATGTGGTACATACACACCATGGAATACTATGCAGCCATAAAAAGGGATGAGTTCATGTCCTCCGTAGGGACATGAATGAAGCTGGAAACCATCATTCTGAGCAAACTATCACAAGGACAGAAAACTAAACACTGCATGTTCTCACTCATGGGTGGGAATTGAACAATGAGAACACTTGGACGTAGGGTGGGGAACATCACACACTGGGGCCTGTCATGGGGAAGGGGGAGGTGGGAGGAATAGCATTAGGAGATATACCTAATGTAAATGATGAGTTAATGGGTACAGCACACCAACATGGCACATATATACATATGTAACAAACCAGCACATTGTTCACATGTACCCTAGAACTTAAAGTATAATAAAACAAATTTTTTTAAATACATCAATAAATAAAAAGAAAATGGGCTTTTCTTTTCTATCACACATCAGGCTGAAAAATTTTTGAACTCTTATGCTCTGCTTCCCTTTAAAATATGAGTTCCAACTCCAAACCAGATCTTTGTCAATCAATAAAACTGAATGCTTTTATGAGCAACCAAGACACCTCTTGAATGCTTTGTTTCTTAGTAATTTCTTCCACCAGACACCGTAAATCATCTCTCGAGTTCAAAGTTCCACAGATCTCTAGGGCAGGGTTAAAATGCCACTAGTCTCTTTGCTAAAGCACAACAAGAGTCACTTTTGCTCCAGTTCCCAACAAGTTCCTCATCTCCATCTGAGGCCACCTCAGCCTGGACTTTATTGTCCACATCACTATCAGCATTTTGGTCAACGCCACTCAACAAGTCTCTAGGAAGTTCCAAACTTTCTCATATCGTCCTGTCTTCTGAGCCCTCCAAGTCTTTAGGAAGTTTAAACTTTCTCATATTTTCCTGTCTTCTTCTGAGCCCTCTAAACTGCTCCAACCTTTGCCTGTTACCCAGTTCCAAAGTCACTTTCACATTTGCATGTATCTTTACAACAGTACCCCACTCTACTAGTACCAATTTATTGTACTAGTCCATTCTCACACTGCTAATAAAGACATACCCGAGACTGGGTTATTTATAAAGGAAAGAGGTTTAATTGACTCATAGTTCCACAAGGCTTAGGAGGCCTCAGGACACTTACAATCATGGCAGGAGGGGAAGCAAACATGTCCTTCTTCATATGGCAGCAGGAAGGAGAAGAATGAGAGCAAAATGGGGAAAACCTGCTTATAAAGCCATCAGATCTCATGAGCCTTATTCACTATCATGAGAACAACATGAAAAAAAACCCACCCTCGTGATTTTATTTCCTCCCACTAGGTCCCTCCCAAGACACATGGGGATTATGGGAACTACAATTTAAGATGAGATTTGGATGTGGACACAGTCAAATCATATAAGCATATATTGTTTATTTAAGATCAGCCAGACATGGTGGCCCATGCCTGTAATCCCAGCACTTTGGGAGGCCAAGGCAGGTGGATCACCTGAAGTCAGGAGTTCAAGACCAGCCTGGCCAACATGGTGAAATCCCATCTCTACTAAAAACATAAAATTAGCTGGGCATGGTGGCGGATGCCTGTAATCCCAGCTACTCAGGAGGCCGAGGCAGGAGAATCACTTCAGCCCAGGAGGTGGAGGTTGCAGAGAGCTGAGATCATGCCATTACACACCAGCCTGAGCAACAAGAGTGAAACTCTGTCTCAAAAAATAAACAAAAATAAAAATAAAGGCTATCTTTTAAAAAGCTATGTTGATGATATTTTAAGTCCATCAACAATGTCTAACCAAGAAGTCTGGACAGCCGTCCTGCTGGACTAATAGCTTGCCTGACTTATAGAATTAAATGCCAAGGGATCTTGTATTCTTACTGTCTTGTGTAAAGCATAATTAGGAAGATAAGATTACATCTTAAGGGGTAGAAAAATTTTCCTTGGGTTACTGAACTGATCATTTCACCTCCACCATTAAAACAAGTGTTCCTTCCAGTGGTTTGCATAGCTGGTCATAAGCAGGTCTCTAGGTCTCAGGGACACACTCTCATTGATATCAATGATATAGATCTTCTAAGCTGAGTATTATAAAATTTGTCAGCAAAACCACTGAGGATCAGGACTTTGAGATTCAGCTTACTGAATGGTCCCATCTTTAAAATTCTCACATATATGCCCCTGCCAAACAAATGAAGGATTCTAAGCAGCAGGGTCTGGCGGGAAAAATAGACTATTGCCAATGGCAGAGGCATTGTCTTAGTTTGGGTTCCTAAGAAGCAGAGTCTGAGATGGGGATTCTTGAAAAAGTAGTTTATTAGGGGTGTGAGCTTGGGAGAAAGGGAGCAAAAAGGCTAAATGGGGCTCGGAAGAAAGTTAAACAACGATGTGGCTCAGGTGGCTCCAGTGTGATCCCACAGGGAGCCCTGGGATACAAATTACACCACAGAGGTGGTCCTATCTTCAGGCAAGTCGCCTTTTTTTTTTTTTTTTTTTTACCCCTTGTTAGTTATTGGCCTTCGGAGGTGAGGAGGTGGGTATATAATCTCTAGATCGAAGCAGCTTCCATCTGACCACAGGCAATTCTCTGCAGAAAAGGGTGCCATGAGCTATTAGCAGCCAATACAGCCCCAGATCACAGGGGGCACTAGCCTGGTGAGGGAGGTCTGAGCTGGGCATCTCAGATGTTGCCCTGAATGAGTGTGCAAGAATCAGTGGTGACCATCATTACTAAAGAGGAAAAAATCTCTGGTACTGGAGTCACATCAGATTTTGGGTTTATGGTTTTGTTTTTTGTTTTCATTTATGAACTTGGGTCCCTGTACTAGGTCAAATTGTGGGCTACCAAAAGACATGTCCACATCCTAAACACCAGAGGCTATGAATGTAGCCTTATTGGTAAAAGGGTTTTAGAAGACATAACCAGGTGAAGGATCTCAAGATGAGATCACCCTGGACTATCTGGTTGGGCTCTAAATCTAATGGCAACTGTCCTTATTAGAAACAGAAGACACAGATACAGAGGTGACAGCCATGTGAAGATGCAGACCATGCAGCCAGAAGCCAAGGGAGACCTGGAGCCACCAGAAGCAGGAGGAGACAAGGAATAGAATTTTCCCTAGAGCATTTGGAGGAACAAATGGTCTCTCTCTGTCACCCAGGCTGAAATGTAGCGACTCTATCTTGACTCACTGCAGCCTTGACTTCCTGGGCTCAATGGATCCCCCCATCTCAGCCTTCCAAGTAGCTGGGACTACAGGCATGAGACACCATGCCGGGCTAATTTTTGTATTTTTTGTTGAAACAGTTTCACCATCTTGCGCAAGCTGGTTTCAAACTCCTGGGCTCAAGCGATCCTCCAGCCTAGGCCTCCCAAAGTGCTGGGAATACAGGCATGAACCACCAGGCCTAGCCCAAGCATGAAGTTTTTAATAAAACACAACTACAACAGCACTCTTTATCTTATTTATACTTCTTAAGGAAACTATAAACTTTTTATACTTTTTAGTGAAGTATATACTTTTTACATATATTCAAATATGCACATATCATTAGGATAGAGCTTGATACATTTTCACAAACTGAACACAATCATGTAACCAGCACCCAGATCAAAAACAGAACATTACTAGCACCCCAGAAACTTCCACGTACTCCTTTCTCGGTCACTACTCTCCCACAAGAAAAACCGTGATGTTGATGTCTAATCACATCAGTTAACTTTGCATATCTTCAAACTTCATATAAATGTAATCATACAGTATATATTGTTTTATGTGTGTCTTCTTTTGTGCCACATAGTGTTGGTCAGATTTATCCATAATGTTACATGTAATGAACTGCTCAGCATCATTGTTGTATAGTATTTGATTTGGGGAATATCTCATAGTAGATCCATTCATTCTACTAATAATGGACATTTGGGTTGTTGTCAATTTTTAGCTATTGCAAATAGTGCTGCTATAAAAATTCTAGTTTATAGCTTTTGGCAAACATACATATAGAATAATCTTGGGGAAATTGATATCTCTACAGTATTAAATCTTCCAAAACATGAACAACATACATTTATTTAAGTCTTTTTAAAATTTCTCTCAATATTGTGTTGTAGTCTTCTTTGTTGAAGACTGGCACATTTTTCATTAGATGTATTCCTTAGTGTTTTATATTTTTGATGCTATTATAAATTGCACAGAGACTCTGTGGGATTTTAAGGAGATGAAACATTTTAATAGCCTGAGCTTTATTGCCTTTCTAGACAAGAATCCTAAAATTTTCTTTTATTAACATGATAGGAGGAGAAAGATTATTTAAATATCCCAAACTGTTAAAACTGACAAAAGGGAAAACAAATAAGACCAGAGGCTGCAATTAGCCAATTACAGTGCCAACTACAAATTCCAGTTTTCATTTCCAACAGTATCTAATAGGCCCCAAGAAACCTTTTCCCAGAAAAGGATCCAAAAGAAACAAGTTGAAATTCCATGGTTTGTGTAAAAGAAATAAATTCTTTTTTTATTCATCTCTGGCTAGAGAGTTGAGTACTTTTTCTGATTTCAAAAATTTGAAAGTGAGACAAAATCCAATATTTATACATTCGTATTATGTGTCAAGTGCATTTTACGTAATTATCTCTTAATTTTCATGACAAACCTACACACTGTTAGCATTTATTCAATTTTCTAGTTGAGGAATATGAAATGCAAGAGATTAATGCCCCGAATCATACTCCATCAGTGATAGAAATGCACATTCAGGAGGGGCGGAGCAAGATGGCCAAATAGGAATGGCTCCACTCTCCAACTCCCAGCGCGAGTGACACAGAAGACCGGTGATTTCTGCATTTTCAACTGAGGTACTGGGGTCATCTCACTGGGAAGTGCCAGACAATTGGTGCTGGTCAGCTGCTGCAGCCTGACCAGTGAGAGCTGAAGCAGGGCGAGGCATTGCCTCACCTGGGAAGCACAAGGGGGAAGGGAATCCCTTTTCCTAGCCAGGGGAACTGAGACACACAATACCTGGAAAATCGGGTAATTCCCACCCCAATACTACGCTTTAAGCAAACGGGCACACCAGGAGATTATACCCACACCTGGCCAGGAGGGTCCCACGGCCACAGAGCCTCCCTCATTGCTAGCACAGCAGTCTGTGATCTAACCGAAATGGCAGCAGCGAGGCTGGAGGAGGGGCGCCCGCCATTGCTGAGGCTTAAGTAGGTAAAAAAAGCCACTGGGAAGCTCGAACTGGGTGGAGCTCACAGCAGCTCAAGGAAACCTGCCTGTCTCTGTAGACTCCACCTCTGAGGACAGGGCACAGCTAAACAACAAAAGGGGAAGCAGCAGAGGCCTGTGAAGATGCGAACGACTCTGTCTGACAGCTTTGAAGAGAGCAGTGGATCTCCCAGCACGGAGGTTGAGATCTGAGAACGGACAGACTGCCTGCTCAAGTGGGTCCCTGACCCCTGAGTAGCCTAACTGGGAGACATCCCCCACTAGGGGCAGTCTGACACCCCACACCTCACAGGGTGGAGTACACCCCTGAGAAGAAGCTTCCAAAGTAAGAATCAGACAGGTACACTCACTGTTCAGCAATATTCTATCTTCTGCAACCTCTGCTGCTGATACCCAGGCAAACAGGGTCTGGAGTGGACCTCAAGCAATCTCCAACAGACCTACAGCTGAAGGTCCTGACTATTAGAAGGAAAACTATCAAACAGGAAGAACACCTATACCAAAACCCCATCAGTACGTCACCATCATCAAAGACCAGAGGCAGATAAAACCACGAAGATGGGGAAGAAGCAGGGCAGAAAAGCTGGAAATTCAAGAAATAAGAGCGCATCTCCCCCTGCAAAGGAGCGCAGCTCATTGCCAGCAATGGATCAAAGCTGGTCAGAGAATGACTTTGATGAAATGAGAGAAGAAGGCTTTAGTCCATCAAACTTCTCAGAGCTAAAGGAGGAATTATGTACCCAGCGCAAAGAAACTAAAAATCTTGAAAAAAGAGTGGAAGAATTGATAGCTAGAATAATTAATGCAGAGAAGGTCATAAATGAAATGACAGAGATGAAAACCATGACACGAGAAATACGTGACAAATGCACAAGCTTCAGTAACTGACTCGATCAACTGGAAGAAAGAGTATCAGCGATTGAGGATCAAATGAATGAAATGAAGTGAGAAGAGAAACCAAAAGAAAAAAGAAGAAAAAGAAATGAACAAAGCCTGCAAGAAGTATGGGATTATGTAAAAAGACCAAATCTATGTCTGATTGAGGGCCTGAAAGTGAGAGGGAAAATGGAACCAAGTTGGTAAACACTCTTCAGGATATCCTCCAGGAGAACTTCCCCAACCCAGTAGGGCAGGCCAACATTCAAATTCAGGAAATACAGAGAATGCCACAAAGATACTCTTCGAGAAGAGCAACTCCAAGACACATAATTGCCAGATTCACCAAAGTTGAAAGGAAGGAAAAAATCTTAAGGGCAGCCAGAGAGAAAGGTCGGGTTACCCACAAAGGGAAGCCCATCAGACTAACAGCAGACCTCTCGGCAGAAACTCTACAAGCCAGAGGAGAGTGGGGGCCAATATTCAACGTTCTTAAAGAAAAGAATTTTCAACCCAGAATTTCATAGCCAGCCAAACTAAGTTTCATAAGTGAAGGAGAAATAAAATCCTTTACAGATAAGCAAATGCTTAGAGATTTTGTCACCACCAGGCCTGCCTTACAAGAGACCCTGAAGGAAGCCCTAAACATGGAAAGGAACAACAGGTACCAGCCATTGCAAAAAAATGAAAAAATGTAAAGACCATCGAGGCTAGGAAGAAACTGCATCAACTAACGAGCAAAACAACCAGTTAATATCATAATGACAGGATCAAGTTCACACATAACAATATTAACCTTAAATGTAATGGACTAAATGCTCCAATTAAAAGACACAGACTGGCAAACTGGATAAAGAGTCAAGACCCATCAGTCTGCTGTATTCAGGAGACCCATCTCACATGCAGAGACATACATAGGCTCAAAATAAAGGGATGGAGGAAGATCTACCAAGCAAATGGAGAACAAAAAAAAGCAGGGGATGCAATCCTAGTCTCTGAAAAAATAGACTTTAAACCATCAAAGATCAAAAGAGACAAAGAAGGCCATTACATAATGGTAAAGGGATCAATTCAACAGGAAGAGCTAACTCTCCTAAATATATATGCACCCAATACAGGAGCACCCAGATTCATAAAGCAAGTCCTTAGAGACTTACAAAGAGACTTAGACTCCCATACAATAATAATGGGAGACTTCAACACTCCACTGTCAACATTAGACAGATCAACGAGACAGAAAGTTAACAAGAATATCCAGGAATTGAACTCATCTCTGCACCAAGCGGACCTAATAGACATCTATAGAACTCTCCACCCGAAATCAACAGAATATACATTCTTCTCAGCACCACATCACACTTATTCCAAAATTGACCACATAATTGGAAGTAAAGCACTCCTCAGCAAATGTAAAAGAACAGAAATTATAACAAACTGTCTCTCAGACCACAGTGCAATCAAACTAGAACTCAGGACTAAGAAACTCAATCAAAACCGCTCAACTACATGGAAACTGAACAACCTGCTCTTGAATGACTACTGGGTACATAACAAAATGAAGGCAGAAATAAAGATGTTCTTTGAAACCAATGAGAACAAAGATACAACATACCAGAATCTCTGGGACACATTTAAAGCAGTGTGTAGAGGGAAATTTATAGCACTAAATGCCCACAAGAGAAAGCTGGAAAGATCTAAAATGGACACTCTAACATCACAATTAAAAGAACTGGAGAGGCAAGAGCAAACACATTCAAAAGCTAGCAGAAGGCAAGAAATAACTAAGATCAGAGCAGAACTGAAGGAGATAGAGACACAAAAAACCCTCCAAAAAATCAATGAATCCAGGAGTTGGTTTTTTGAAAAAATCAACAAAATTGACAGACCGCTAGCAAGACTAATAAAGAAGAAAAGAGAGAAGAATCAAATAGACGCAATAAAAAATGATAAAGGGGATATCACCACAGACCCCACAGAAATACAAACTACCATCAGAGAATACTATAAACACCTCTACGCAAATCAACTAGAAAATCTAGAAGAAATGGATAATTTCCTGGACACTTACACTCTTCCAAGACTAAACCAGGAAGAAGTTGAATCCCTGAATAGACCAATAGCAGGCTCTGAAATTGAGGCAATAATTAATAGCCTACCAACCAAAAAAAGTCCAGTCCCAGATGGATTCACAGCTGAATTCTACCAGAGGTACAAGGAGGAGCTGGTACTATTCCTTCTGAAACTATTCCAATCAATAGAAAAAGAGGGAATCCTCCCTAACTCTTTTTATGAGGCCAACATCATCCTGATACCAAAGCCTGGCAGAGACACAACAAAAAAAGAGAATTTTAGACCAATATCCCTGATGAACATCGATGCAAAAATCCTCAATAAAATACTGGCAAACCATATTCAGCAGCACATCAAAAAGCTTATCCACCATGATCAAGTGGGCTTCATCCCTGGGATGCAAGGCTGGTTCAACATTGCAAATCAATAAACGTAATCCAGCATATAAACAGAACCAAAGACAAGAACCACATGATTATCTCAATAGATGCAGAAAAGGCTTTTGACAAAATTCAACAGCCCTTCATGCTAAAAACGCTCAATAAATTCGGTATTGATGGAACGTACCTCAAAATAATAAGAGCTATTTATGACAAACCCACAGCCAATATCATACTGAATGGGCAAAAACTGGAAAAATTCCCTTTGAAAACTGGCACAAGACAGGGATGCCCTCTCTCACCACTCCTATTCAACATAGTGTTGGAAGTTCTGGCTAGGGCAATCAGGCAAGAGAAAGAAATCAAGGGTATCCAGTTAGGAAAAGAAGAAGTCAAATTGTCCCTGGTTGCAGATGACATGATTGTATATTTAGAAAACCCCATTGTCTCAGCCCAAAATCTCCTTAAGCTGATAAGCAACTTCAGCAAAGTCTCAGGATACAAAATCAATGTGCAAAAATCACAAGCATTCTTATACACCAGTAACAGACAAGCAGAGAGCCAAATCATGAATGAACTTCCATTCACAATTGCTTCAAAGAGAATAAAATACCTAGGAATCCAACTTACAAAGGATGTAAAGGACCTCTTCAAGGAGAACTACAAACCACTGCTCAGTGAAATAAAAGAGGACACTAACAAATGGAAGAACATACCATGCTCATGGATAGGAAGAATCAATATCGTGAAAATGGCCATACTGCCCAAGGTTATTTATAGATTCAATGCCATCCCCATCAAGCTACCAATGACTTTCTTCACAGAACTGGAAAAAATGGCTTTAAAGTTCATATGGAACCAAAAAAGAGCCCACATTGCCAAGACAATCCTAACTCAAAAGAACAAAGCTGGAGGCATCACGCTACCTGACTTCAAACTATACTACAAGGCTACAGTAACCAAAACAGCATGGTACTTGTACCAAAACAGAGATATAGACCAATGGAACAGAACAGAGTCCTCAGAAATAATACCACACATCTACAGCCATCTGATCTTTGACAAACCTCAGAGAAACAAGAAATGGGGAAAGGACTCCCTATTTAATAAATGGTGCTGGGAAAATTGGCTAGCCATAAGTAGAAAGCTGAAACTGGATCCTTTCCTTACTCCTTATATGAAAATTCATTCAAGATGGATTAGAGACTAAATGTTAGACCTAATACCATAAAAACCCTAGAAGAAAATCTAGGTAGTACCATTCAGGACATAGGCATGGGCAAGGACTTCATGTCTAAAACACCAAAAGCAACGGCAGCAAAAGCCAAAATTGACAAATGGGATCTCATTAAACCAAAGAGCTTCTGCACAGCAAAAGAAACTACCATCAGAGTGAACAGGCAACCTACAGAATGGGAGAAAATTTTTGCAATCTACTCATCTGACAAAGGGCTAATATCCAGAGCCCACAAAGAACTCAATCAAATTTACAAGAAAAAAACAAAAAACCCCATCAAAAAGTGGGCAAAGGATATGAACAGACATTTCTTAAAAGAAGACATTCATACAGCCAACAGACACATGAAAAAATGCTCATCATCACTGGCCATCAGAGAAATGCAAATCAAAACCACAATGAGATACCATCTCACACCAGTTAGAATGGCAATCATTCAAAAGTCAGGAAACAACAGGTGCTGGAGAGGATGTGGAGAAATAGGAACACTTTTACACTATTGGTGGGATTGTAAACTAGTTCAACCATTATGGAAAACAGTATGGCGATTCCTCAAGGATCTAGAACTAGATGTACCGTATGACCCAGCCATCCCACTACTGGGTATATAGCCAAAGGATTATAAATCATGCTGCTATAAAGACACATGCACACGTATGTTTATTGCGGCAATATTCACAATAGCAAAGACTTGGAATCAACCCAAATGTCCATCTGTGACAGACTGGATTAAGAAAATGTGGCACATATACACCATGGAATATTATGCAGCCATAAAAAAGGATGAGTTTGCGTCCTTTGTAGGGACATGGATGTAGCTGGAAACCATCATTCTTAGCAAACTGTCACAAGAACAGAAAACCAAACACCGCATGTTCTCACTTATAGGTGGGAACTGAACAATGAGATCACTTGGACTCAGGAAGGGGAACATCACACATCGGGGCCTATCATGGGGAGGGGGGAGGGGGGAGGGATTGCATTGGGAGTTATACCCGATATAAGTGACGAATTGATGGGTGCTGACGAATTGATGGGTGCAGCACACCAACATGGCACAAGTATACATATGTAACAAACCTGCACGTTATGCACATGTACCCTAGAACTTAAAGTATAAAAAAAAAAAAAAAAAGAAATGCAAATTCAGGCCTGACAGATGCCAATGGCAACCCCACATCCCCATCTTTAGAGGTAACATGAATTGGTATCTTTCTAACTATTAAAATTAAAGTCATGTTCATTAAGAAATTTTGAAAAATATAGAAAAGCAGGAAGAAATGGTTTTATATATATATATTTTTACTCAATATCATTTATAATAACATCCTCATGACTGTATACTCTTGAACATTATTATTCTAACATCTACATACCTTTTCATAAGTTAATACACCGTAATATTTAAACCAAATACCTTTCATGTTGGACACGTAAAACTATTTCTATTTTTCATGTAATACATGACTCAGCAATGAACCTTGCATCTGTATCATTGCAACTTTGCACACACTTCTGATTATTTCTTTATGATTAATTCCTCCAAGTATTCTCCTGAGTCAAAGGGATAGAAACATGTTAAGACTATTAATACACATGGTCAAATCCTCCTCCTTCCTTCCCTCCCATCTCCCAGATAACTCACAGCTTCTTCCTATCTTTAGCAAGAGAGAGTGGTCATCTGCTGTGTCTTTGTCTATGCTGGATATTACCACTTAGAAAAATATTTCCCAATCTGATAGGTCTAAAAAATCGTATTATTTTAATTTACACTTTTTAAAATACCAGTGGTTTTGAGCATCTACTTACTGGCCGTGTGTGTTTGTCCATTGGGATGTCGGCATTTCTCAACGAATGCTCTCGGGATCACTTGCATTAGAATGCTTATGTGCATAGGAAATAGGTAGATTCCTGAGTCCCAGTTCAGACTACCTAAAATGATCCCTGCATGGGGGTTGGAGGGAGGAAATCTAATTTTGTTAGCTCTGCTGGCAATTCGTATGGACTCTAGATTTTGATCATCACTGCCCTCCTCCAGTCGGGCCTTTGCAGATTCCAGACCTAGAAGCAGCAAACAAGTCTACATGTTAGTAGTGAAAGAGACCTGAATTACCCGGAGTTATGGCCGCAATATCCATACGGGTCAGTAGCAACTTCAGTCCTTGCCTCGTCAGAAGAAATAATTCAACTGAGGGGCATAAAGCAGAAAAAGAGACTGAGGCAAGTTCCAGAGCAAGAATGGAAGTGTATTTTAAAAGGCTTTAGAACAGGAAAGAAAGGAAAATTCACTTGGAAGAGGCCCAGTGGGCACCTGAACGTCCAAGGGAGAAAGGAGCAAAAAAGGGGGAAAGGGGGCCTTTAATCTTTTTTTTTTTTTTTTTTTTTTGAGACGAAGTCTCGCTCTGTCCCGGAGCTGGAGTGCAGTGGCGCAATCTCGGCTCACTGCAAGCTCCGCCTCCCAGATCCACGCCATTCTCCTGCCTCAGCCTCCCGAGTAGCTGGGACTACAGGCGCCCACCACTGCACCCGGCTAATTTTTTGAAGTTTTTAGTAGAGACGGGGGCCTTTAATCTTAATCCTGGAACTTTATAGGCTCGCCTCTTTCCCACAAAAAAGCATAGGATTCCCGCATGCGCTGTGCTTTTCTTACCCTCTGGAATTGTGTTTAGGGAGTTATACGCATGCCCATCTGAGGCATTTTCTTTTTTCCGGTGGCGTGTGTTCCTGGAATGTCTTACTTCACCATTTTGTCTCTTAACATGCATGCCCAAGAAGCTACTTTTCCCTGGGTTCTACATTCAATGAACATTTTTAATGTTAACAGGTGTGGACCATAAGTGACTTGTCTCTACCTGGCTGCTGAATTATCATTTCTAGAGAGGCAATACAATAATTGCCGAATCATGACCCGACATTTCTAGTAGGTTGGGGAGAGCCCCCTCCTGCCCGGCTCATGCCTAACTACCTGTAACACACACAGCCAAGGACTTGATCCCTTTATAAGTCAAAATCACTGGTGATCCTCACATGAAGCTTTTGTTTGTCTGTATAATTCAAATGTGCTTTCAGGTATTTTTTTTTTTTTTTTTTTAAAGAGATGGGGTCTAACTCTGTTGCCCAGGCTGGAGTTCAGTGGTGTGATCACAGCTCACTGCAGCCTCGAACTCCTAGGCTCAAGCAATCCTCCAGCCTCAACCTCCCGAGTAGCCAGAACTACAGGCATGCACCACCATGCCCACCTCAGGTACATTATCTTAATAACTGCAGAGAAATCTCTGAGCTGTCATAGTTCAACCCCTAATTAAGCCATGTGAATAAGCTTAAAACACATTTTTTTGTGGTATAGTCAAGCGAATGACTAAAGATTCAACATCTCTGCCCAGCAGGATTCTAACTACATAGCAAAAGAAGAGGTTTTTTTTTGGTTTGTTTGTTTTTTGAGATGGAGTCTCGCTCTGTCCCGGGGCTGGAGTGCAATGGCTCGATCTCAGCTCACTGCAAGCTCCGCCTCACGGGTTCACGCCGTTCTCCTACCTCAGCCTCCCGAGTAGCTGGGACTACAGGTGCCCGCCACCAGGCCCAGCTAATTTTTTGTATTTTTAGTAGAGACGGGGTTTCACCGTGTTAGCCAAGATGGTCTCGATCTGCTGACCTTGTGATCCGCCCGCCTCGGCCTCCCAAAGTGTTGGGATTACAGGCGTGAGCCACTGCACCCGGCCAAGAAGAGGTTTTTTTTAAAGAAGATAAAATTTTTCTTTTGAAGAGTTTGAGAAATCCTGCAAGAGCTTTGAAACTAGTAGAGTTTCACAAGTAGACAACCAAACACAATAAAGCGCCATCCAATCCTGGATTTCGAGGAGCCAGATGAAAAGCCTAGTAGAATGGGGTCCTCAGCCTCTCCCATCTTATTTCCCTTCACTGATTAGGCCCTAGTAAATGGAAACAAAAGGATTGTTTTCCTGGGGACAGTATATACATGTTTAAAGACATCCAGCTTCGGCTGGGCGCGGTGGTTCAAGCCTGTAATCCCAGCACTTTGGGAGGCCGAGTCTGGCGGATCACGAGGTCAGGAGATCGAGACCATTCTGGCTAACCCGGTGAAACCCTGTCTCTACTAAAAAATACAAAAAAAAAAAAAAAAAAACCCAAAAAACTAGCCGGGCGAGGTGGCGGGCGCCTGTAGTCCCAGCTACTGGGGAGGCTGAGGCAGGAGAATGGCGTAAACCTGGGAGGTGGAGCTTTCAGTGAGCCAAGATCTGGCCACTGCACTCCAGCCTGGGTGACAGAGTGAGACTCCGTCTCAAAAAAAAAAAAAAAAAAAAGATATTCAGCTTCTGTAAATGCCTTACCTTACAGGGAATTTTAAGGATGTAAAAACTACAGTGATACTGTTTGAGAAGCAGCTTTTTTCTTATTGCCTTTGCAATTCAAGCAAGCCAAATATAATTCTATGAGCAGTTTTCAAATGTTAAGTGTAAGGATTACCTAATATTTACTACCAGCAGGCCAAAATGACACAAACAATAGGCCAGAGCTAGCAGGGTGGGAAGGAGGTGGCACGTCATATTCGTGTGAGGAAACCTCTTCCCAAGGAAATAGGTAGAAACATCCCTGTTACAGACTGAATCATGCTGCCCTCCAAATTCTTGTTGAAGTCCTAACACCCACTGTGACTGCATGTGGAAATAGGGCCTTGTATTATTAGTCTGAGTGCTCCAGAGAAACAGAACCAATAGGATGTATATATAATATGTAGAAAGAGGTTTATTATAAGGAATTGGCTTGTGTGATTATGAAGGTTGGCAAGACACTGATATGCAGAGTGAATTGGCAAGCTGGAAACCAAGGAAGGCAATTTAATTCTAGTCCAAGGCTGAAGGCCTAGAACCAGGATGAATTGATGTTTCAGTATGAGTCTGAAAGCAGGAAAAAAGCTGATGTTTCAATTCCAAGGCCGTCAAGCAGGAAGAATGCTCTTCTACTCGGGGGAGGGTCAGGCTTTTTATTCTACTTAGACCTTTAACTGATTGGACGAGGGCCACTGACATCAGAGAGGGCAAGCTGCTTTACTCCGTCTACCAATTTAAATGTTAATCTCATTCAAAATCACCTCACAGATGTACCCAGGATGTTTGACCAAATTTCTGGGCCCAGTCAAGTTGACATACAAAATTAACTATCACAAGAAAGGTAAAGTTCAAACATTAAGATCATAAGGGTGGGGTCCTAATTCTATATGACTGGTGTCTTTATAAGAAGGGGAGACTGGGACACACAGAGAGACACCAAGGAAGCACATGCAGGGAGGAAAGGCCATGTGAGGACACAGCAAGCAAATGGCCATCGCAAGCCAAGGAGAGAGGCTCAGGAGAAACCAAACCTGCCAACACCTTTATCTTGGACTCCCAGCCTCCAGAACTGTGAGAAATAAATTTCTGTTGTTTAAGACACCCAGAGTGTGGTATTTTGTTATAACAGCCTGAGCAGACTAGCACAGTCCCTTTCCCAGGAAGGAAGAGAAAACAGCTTTCCTGCTGCAAACCATCATGTATAAAGAACTTATGCCTGCACTGAACTATACATTTTTCACCCAGTGCCATCATTTCTCCTCATGACACTGTCCAGAGGTGGGTGTGCATATCTTTGTATCAGTTAGGAATAGGTTTGGTTGCACATAATAGAAAATCCAAGCTACCATGGCTTGACCAAATGAAGGCTTATTTTTCTCATATTCAATAAGTGCAGAAGAAAGCAGACCAGGGCTATGAGGCAGCTCAGGGAGATGATGTGGCAGCTGTCATACCCAGGCTCCATCAAGCTTTTGTTTAGCTATCCTTCATGCATGGCTTTTGTTCTTATGCTTATTTCCTTGTACTAACAAGAATATAGCTCCATCTCTCGTATTCAGGTAGGAAGAATAGGAAGGATGATGAGCAAAAGGCACAGGACAACTCAGTTTCTCTTTTAAAAAAGGTTTTACAGAAAAACAGAACTCCTGCTTACAGTCCATTAGATTGCTGTAAGGGGGACTGAGATCTGTTATTTTAGCAGAATAGAACTGAGGGGGAAGGAGGGAATGACTACTAGCAGGCAGCAGCAGTGTTTGCCACCTTCCCCTTGCATAGATGAGTATGGATAAATTACACACATCAGCTATTATTTAAGTCATGACCCTTGGGGAAGGGGATGCTATTGATAATAATGCCAGGACAGCAGGCATAAAACAGGACTCTCCTGAACAAAGTGTTTGGATGCACTACAGAGGAGGCCAAGAAAGGATAGTTAATTTTCCAAGGACACATTGAGGATTCTAACCCTGCTAACTCTTACTCCAACACTCATCCTCCTTAACAATTGCACTAGAATGTTATGATTATGAGGATGTAGATGTAGATTATTTGCTTCAGAAACACTAAAGTGCTTGCTAAAAATACTGATTCCTTGACCCTACCCCAGGGCTTTGGATTCACTAAGTCTACAGTAGAGACCTGGAGGTCTGCTTCCTAAATAAACATGCCAGGGTAAGTCTGATGCAGTGAGCTGCATTCCAGGAAACATTGTTTTAAGACAACCAAACCTGTATAAATAAGCAAAAATCCTCCACCATGCTTTAACTAGGAGAAAAATGACATTTATTCAACTTCTGTGACTCAGTAGTTTAAAAGGACAATGGGACATTTCTTGCAGGACCTGGTCCTCCTGATAAGGACTACGCGTTACCTAGGGAATCTGGGAACCAGGCAAACCTTCATCTCATTGGAGACAGCAAAGGTGAGCCGACCCGTGCAAGGCAGTGGGAGGGTCAAAGCAGCCCAATGGCTAGAGGTGTATCTCTCCCTACTCCTGCCTAGGTAACTTATATGCTGAGCCTATCAACTCCCCTGAGGTGAGGTGGGGTAGGCCGCCGGAAACCAGCTCTATTCTGATAACCACAGAACAAGAGGGTTGGTAGCCTCTAGAAAAAATACCCAAATAAGAGGGAGCAAGTATAGACTTTTCACTCATATAATGAATAGTTTTTTAACACCTACTCTGTGTCAGAGACCTAGTGCTAGGGATATGTTATGAGAAAATACACAAGATACCTGCCCTCACAGAGCTTTCAGTTGAGCAGTGAGGGAAATCCTACATCAAAGAACCTCACTGGTGAATGCATACTTAACACACTGCCTCCATTGATCTGAAGGAAGCCTCCAGAGCTCTAAGCCCTTACAGAGTGCCAAAACCACCTCTCCACCTCTTCCAGTTAATTCTTCAATCTCAGTTCATACCATACTCCCTTGGTCCAGGTCAAACTCCCTGGTATTGGCTGATACTCAAATATCCGTTAAATGCACATATGAAGAAATAAATGCTCTAAATCCAAGCATTACAAAGTTTTCTCAATTTTTGTACACATTGATTGCAAGGTATACAAACAATTTGATAACACTTTCTCTTTTTTTGGTTGGGAGTGGGAAAGGAGGAGTTAGAAAAAAAAAACAAAACCACACATTAAAATTTCCAGACCATAAGATGCATCTAAACTTCATGAGTTTGAAAATGCAGAGAGAAATGAGTTTTAGAAACAAGGAAAAGCAGTACTTAGTGACTTGCAACCATCATCTGCTCATCACTTGGGCAGGGACAGGGGACTATACATTAGAACATCAGTATTTTCTGCATCCACCTGTAGGAACCTCAAGGCCGGGGAAGGTCAGACTTGGTGTAATGCAAGGGTTTGTATGGCAGTTTGTATTTTCCAAAGCCTTTCATTCCTTGTGTTCTTCTTATAAGGTGGCATCAACACTCCTCCCACCAAGAAGTAAGGCCTGTTCCCTCCTCTTGCATCTAGAGGGTGAGTGCATGGCAGGGGGGCAGAGGAGGGTGAATGGGTAACTTCTCCAAACTATAGAAGACAGTGGAAAGGGCCAGGTACAGTGGCTTATGCCTGTAATCCCAACACTTTGAAAGGCTAAGGCAGATGGATCACTTGAGGCCAGGAGTTTGAGACCAGCCTGGCCAATATGGAGAAACTATCTCTACTAAAAATACAATAAATTAGCAAGGCACGGTGGCACATGCCTGTAGTCCCAGCTGCTTGGAAGACTGATGCACAAGAATCACTTGAACCTGGAAGGTGGAGGTTGCAGTGAGCAGAGACTGTACCACTGATGGAGTGAGACTCTGTCTCAAAAAAAGAAAAAGAAAGAATACAGTGGAAGAGACACAATGCAACTTCCAAGGCTAGGTTATCTCTCTGCCTAGCTCTGGCTGTCTCTTAGGATGCTGATCCTCAGTACAGTTCAGCTGCCATGTTGGCAGGGAGCACAGGCCACATAAAGAAGCCATATGGAGGTGTTCCAGCTGACAGCATCAGAGTATGTCTCAACTGACAGCTGGAGCAACCACCAGACAAGTCTCTGAGTGAGGCTTCAGATAATTCCAGTCACTGGATTTCAAGTCACCCCAGCTGACATTAAGTGATGCAGGCAACCTGTCCCTACAGAGACCTAAGCAATTTGTAGATCTGTGAGCAAAACATAGGTCATTATTAATTCAAGTCACTAAGTTTGGGGGCAGTTCATTATACAGCCATAGTAACTGAAACAGCATGCAAATGCTTGCTGCTTTTTTCTTGGCAATAACCACAGAAACATGGTAACAACTAAGTTTTATGTCCTGCTTTAGAGTTTGCTTCTTGCACTCTTTCATTTCACCAATAAATTATTGCCATCACCTCCACTTCACATGCAAGGAAATTGAGACACAGAAAGACAAAGCAATTTATCCACAGTCATACCTTCTTCTTCATGGGGACAAGACACGGGTTAGTGGATTTATTAAGAGGAATTAAAGGAGTACAGGTTTTGAATGCGGCTCTTCCCCCTTTCTTGCTGCCTGCCTTCTGATAAGCCATTCACCTCTCTGAGTCTCAGTTCTCTCATTGTGAAATGCAGATGAAAATAGTACCACTTTGTGGAATTCTTATTGAATGTTTAACTACACAAGCAGCACTTAAGACAAAGTCAGGCCCAGAGTCAGGCGCTCTTTTGTCTTGTGGTTCCAGCAGCCCGGCGACTTTGACAGGGCTGGCACTCCACGAACATTTCCTGGATGAATGAATGAACAAATGAATTGAACTGCCATCCACTGGGCCCAAAATGCCTCCTCCTGTTATATCAGGATGCCACACTTAGGACTTAGAACTAGCAGGGTTGATTTTCCTTGGCAAATACTAAATGGAAACTGTGTACTGGGTTGGCACAGAATGGAAAAATTGGAATTTTTTCCTTTGCTTCTATGAATCTCCCATTCATAGAAGGATTCGAAAATTCGGAATTTATACACAGAGCCACACACACATTGTAGCATCACACAGTGTTCATAAATCAGGACTGGGATGCCCACTCCTTAAGGACTATTGCCGCAACCTTGGCTGAGCTCTTACCCGGCTTACAGGTCCCTTCGCCCTGCACCCAACCCAAACACAAACCTACCACTTCCCCAGCTCAGCAGAGTGGCACTAGCTACTCTCTGCTGAAAACAAGGAAGAGATATCAATTTCTTTCTAGCCATACTGAGTGCAGCAAGCAGGGTAAGGCCGAACTCTGTCAAACAATGTAGAAAACCCGATTTAATACTGAGATGGACCCAATTCTCTGACAGGCGTGTTAAATGTGATTAAAGCTGCACAGCATTCCCCACGTACCCATCTGCCGTGTTGAGGAGCCCACAGCTGTTCTGATTTCTGATGTACAGTTTCTTGTCAGTTGTTTCAAATGCATCTCATCTTGCCTGTAATCTGGGCTCTCCTTCCCTCGCCCCTCGTCAGGCCAGCCTTGGCCGGCTTCTCTAAGCAGTCGCTGATATCCACATGCCTTTGGCCGCGGGTCTGTAGAGGCATGTGTGAGCTCTGGCTGGTGCAAAAATGTGTGATCACAGAGAAAGCTTAGCGCTTTAGCGGCTGGAATGAGACTCTTGGATCCTAAGCTGTTGTGACACCACCACCTGCAGCTCCTGCAGGTTTTTGCTGCGGGATGAGGGGAAAGAGCAGGGACAAATCATTTTTGATGCTACAGAGTGCTGTTCCTGAAATGCCCACAAGCTACCATGGAATACAATCTGAAAACTCTGAAAGTCCAGTGCAGGCACACTTCAGGGTTCTGGGGAAAGGCAGAGGCAGAAATGGAAGTGGGGTTCTTCTGGGCAAGGGATGGAGTCCACGGAGGCCACTGCAACCTTGTGGCCAGAAGGCACAGATAAGGCAGAGGACAGCTGATTTCAAGAGGACTGGACCACCTAGCATTGGCCCACGTGGCATCTTCATGAGAATTTTTTAAAAGTTGGGGCTGTAGCCCTGCACCAAGGTACACAACCTAGCAAGCAGGGCATAGGCTGAATTTCAGCCCCACTCACCCTCTTGACCAGGGGTCCTTGTGCAATAAACAACATGTACAACCACACATATCAACACTGAACAGAGGAAGAGCTCCAAGGAGCATAGGGAGGTCATGATGAGAAGTAGGGGGACAAAATAAGTGAAAAATGCCTGCCCTCAAGCAGCTGAGAGCAAGCAAGGCTAGCATGTGGACATGGAAAACATAGGAGAGCATAAGGGCCAGGAGAGAAATAGAAAAATGGAGTGCCAAGGGATTTAAAGAGGAGAACGTGCTTCTGGTTGGGGAAATCAAGAAAGGATTGCAGAGAGAGATGGCATTTGAAATGAAAAGGAGAAATGTACACAAAGACACTTCAAACAGAGAGGCATGAACAAAGAAATGGCAGAGGGGAGATCAGGGCCATGTAATGGGACAGTCCATAGTCCAATTTGTCTGGAGCTTAAGGTGGATGGAAGAGATGACATCTCACGTCTCCCTTGGGCTCCACATAAGAATTATGCTGTGGCAGACACCTCATAAATGGAGAATGAGGCTCTGACCCTGACTCCCTCTCCATGTGTCTCTGGCCAGCCCATCATCACCCTGATGATGACCCCCCACCGCTTGTGCATTGGCTCATCATAGCCTCCACTGTGCCATCACCTTCTTGTTCTGTTTCCTGGACATTGGAGCACTAAAATAATTTGGGGATATATTCTAGAGGATCTTGAATGACAAAGATGTGGACTTTGTAGCAGATCTAGGGATCAAGAAGAGCCACTGGCCATTTTTGATGTAATTCATGATCAGAGCGACATGATCAGAATGCACCTAGGAAAATCACCCAGTGGAGGAAGGATTGGAGAGGAACAAGGCAGGACTGAATAGGATGCTATGCTCCAGGTGGGGAAAATGGAGGGAGTGAAGGAGGCAGGAAGGAAAAGTAGGGCCAATTCAAAAGACAATATGGAGACTAGAAAGGGTGTCTGGTGGAAAATTCGGTCAAATCCTTGAATTCTGTCAGAATTAAGTCCTGCCAGCCTGCACTGGGCTCCTGGATGCAAAGGCTCGGGTGCTGTGTTTCTATACACCCAACCGCAACACAGCAGAAGTTACCGACACCATGCCGGAGTCAGTCAATCAAAAAACGACTTGCTTGTGCAGGGGGAAACTGACTGCAGTGCATCTGTCTACCAGAGAGTTGGTGTCTTTCTGGGGAATGATACAATGGGAATAGCAGAAATGAAGTCATCAGACTGGAATGTTATTACAAAATCAATCACTTTCATGGAAATCTTTATTCCACTAATAGTCTCATTTTGAGTATAAGATTTTATCTGTTTAGAAAGAAATGTGGGAGAGGGAAAAAAGAAGGTGAAGAGAAGAGTAGGGAGAAAAGATGAGGTAAGACACATATACGTCTTCTTAAGTCTCCAATTCACTTAAGAACTTAAAATAAAATAATAAATGGTTCAGAAACACAAACACATTGATTCTCCCTTAGCTCTCTGTATTAACGTGCTAGGGCTGCTGTAACAAAGTACCACAAACTGGGTGGCTTCAACAACAGAAATTTGTTGCCTTACGGTCTATTTTTTGTTTTGTTTTATTTTTGGGATAATATCTCATTCTGTCACTCAGGCTGGAGTGCAGTGGCACAAACAACTCACTGCAACCTTGACCTCCTAGGCTCAAGTGATCCTTTCACTTCACTGGGACCACAGGCATGCACCACCACACCCAGGCAATTCCTTTAGTTTTTGTAGAGATGGGGTCTCCGCACCTTGCCCAGGCTAGTCTCGAACTCCTGGGCTCAAGCAATCCTCCTGCCTTGGCACCCCAAATCCCAAAGGGATTATAGGCATAGGCCACCACACCTGGCCCTGTCTCACAGTTATGGAGGCTGAAAGTTCAAAATCAAGGGATCAGCAGGGCCATGCTTTCTCAGAAACCTGTAAGAGAATCCTGCCTTCCCTCTTCCTAGCTTCTGGTGGTTTCCTGGCAATCTTTGGCGTTCCTTAGCTCGTCACTGCACAACATCAATCTCTGCCTTGATCTTCACATGGCATTTTCCCTGTGTCTCTCCTGACTCTTCTTATAAGGACATTAGCCATATTGGTTTAGGGACCAGTCCTACTCTTGTGTAAACTCTTCTTAAATAATTACATCGACACCAACTCTATTTCCAAATAATATCAAGTTCTGAGACACTAGGGATTAGGACTTCAACCTATCTTTGTAAGAGGACACAACTCAACACCTAACATTCCCACATTTCACTGTTCCTTCTCCCAGAAACGTAGGTTTGTCTCCCAAAGAGGGCCTCATCTAAGAGACTCCTTCCCTGACCTCTCTCATCTCTTCACACCTAGGTTTCCACTCTAGGAACTTCTCAGGGAGGCAGAATGGATTTGGTGTCAACGTAGGGAACCCCTATGACTGGTCTTTGGGGTCAAATCCTAACTGCAAGATTGGCTGGCTGTGGCCAAAAAAGCCCAGGGGCTCATTTGGATCCTCTCCTACCTTGAGGTATTCCTAAGGAAGCACTGTTATTACCACCATCACTCTGGTCAAAGGGGATGGCAGAGCCTTCTTGCCTTCTGGCTCAAGTATGCACATACTCTTCACTGGGTGGGGTTTCTGCACAAAAACACAAATGTTATCCTTTGCTCATCTCCTATGATCTATGACACTCACTATGAAACTCCAGAGGTTGTCAGGAATACCTTCCCTTCACCAACCCTCCTATTTTCTGTTGTCAATTTGCTTTTCTACAAGGGGTCCTCCTAGAGATATTTGAAGACATTTTTTTTTTTAGTACAATGTCCACTCCCACCCCCTTAGGGATCAGTCCATTTAACTTCACATAGTAAGCCAACCAAGTCCTCAAGCTCTACACAAGGATGCTGTGGAAGACACCCTGAGCATGGAGAATGAGGCCCTGACTCCCATTCCGTGCATCTCTGGCCAGCCCATCTTTACCCTGACAATGACTCTCACTGCTTGTGCATTTGCTCATCATGACCTCCACTGTGCCATCTTTCCTCTTAGACCATCATCTTCTTGCTTTGTTTCCTGGACTTTGAAACACCTGCTTCCCTCCTGGAATGGCACATCAGCAGCTTGCTACCCCAGGCACAGTCACACCCTATAATGCAATACAGACCCCATACCTGTAGGCTGCACCCTGCTGGCCTAGTCTCCCATAGACCCTCTTTCTCGAATGCAGAGAAGACATGCGAATGAGTCAGGCACAGCCCTGTCACATTTCTCCATGTGACTACTCATTGTGGTGACAATGGTAATATTGTAATACCTCCCGCCCCAGGAAGGAATTATTTCTAAAGGGCTGATTGTTGCTTCCCAACTCCCCATGAAGCAAGCTCGTTAGCTTGCTCCACTCAGCTAACCAGCCTGGACAGAGCTGCTGCTGCATACTGGGAAACGTGGCATTCTTGCTTGTCTCAGAAATAATTCAAACTCTTCCCTCAAAGCCCCAATTCTTCAGTTCTGTGTCTCAATGCTTTCTTAAGATATATGTTGAAAATGACAACTCTGTATTAGAGAAAAACTTGAGTATAGGCCTTTCAGTTCTTTTAAAGACATCAGAAATCACTTAGAGATTTCCTTAAAGAAAAAAACAGTATTAATTGAAAACGAAGTTTGTTTAATTCAATAAATATTTGCTGGCAAATATTATGTTTCAGGCACAAAAGACAAAAGAAAAATAAGGCACCATCCCCAACCTCATGAGTGCATGTTGGTGACAGAAGCACATTACAAATGGCCACGTGGCATTGCTATAACATCAAAGGTCATGTTCCTACAAGCCTGAGCTCTTCCTTCCCCAAACCTCAGGTCACATTGGTACCACTCTGCTCAAGTACTGGCAAAACTCAAATTGTCGTTTACTAAGCACACTCATTTTAGATCAGGTATAAATAAATAATAAGATAAAACCACAAAAAGGATCTGTGCATATATATACACACATATACAAATATATAGTGTGTATTGCAACCTCAAGAGACACAGTCACAAATGCCATAATCCAGAATGTCGAAATCCCTAAAGATCAAATTCCCTGAAGTCTGAAATTCCTAACATCTAAAATCCCTAATCTCTAAAATCCCCAAAATCACAATCCTGAAAGATTAAAATACCAAATGTTGAAATCCCAAAAGCAGAATCCGAGGGGAGGGATTAGTACATTTTCAGTTGTACACAGAATAGCTGCATCATATTAGTTCAATCATCTTAGGCGAACTATTATCTTGTTAGTGTCTTTGTTTGGAAATTAAGTATAGTTTAAGGGTGCCAAGTGGACAAGGAGTGGATTTGTGGACTTAATTTTAAGTACTAACTTGACAGAATGAAGGAACACCTAGAAACCTGGTAAATCATTATTCTGGGTGTGTCTGTGAGGGTGCTTCCAGAGATTAGTGTGTGAGTGTGAATGAATGAGGCAGGCAAGATCTACCCTCAGTGTTGGCAGGCACTGCCTAATCAGCCAAAGGCCCTGAACAAACAGATACAGAAAGTGAATTTGTCTTCTACTGAAGCTGAGACAAGTTTTTCTTCTGCTGCTTTGGACATCAGAAATTCAGGCTTTGGGTTGTGGGAATTACACCAGTGGCACTCTGGGTCCTGAGGCTTTTGACCTTGGACAGAGAGTTACACCATCTGCTTTCTAGGTTCTAAGGCTTTTGAACTTGCACAGAGCCACACAACCAGCATCCCAGGGTCTCCAGCTTGCAGGTGGCCTGTCATAGAAATTCTTAGCTTCCATAATTGTGTGAGACAATTCCCCAATAAATCTCCTCTTATATATCTAAATCTATATCTTATTGGTTCTCTCTCTCTGGAGAACCCTAATACAGATTTTGTATTGGGGAAATCAGATATCATTCTTTCTTACTGCGTTCCTTACAACATAATGGAAGAGATCTGTGAAACTGTTCCCTCTAATTTAAGTGTTTGAGGCTACTTAATGGTGAAAGATAAAAGTTTTAAATTGATTATTATTGGTGCTGCAAAAGCAGAAAATCACCTAATTGCAATAGCCAAGCAATAACCAGACTTTCAGATGGACAGCATATACTTATGAAATTTGTAGACCACAACCACTCTCCAAATAAAAGTGCAGTAAGTGTTTCCAAACTCATAGATGTGAAAACAAATGAAAAACACAGGAAATCTCCCCTGTCAAATTATTCAACTGTATACAACTTCTGCCCCTTCACACATAGCACCAGTTGGCTATGCTATGTGTTTTATCTTTGCATCATTTCTAGTACTGGCGGCATAAATTGCACAAAGACTTTTAGAGAGTTCTAATTCATTTTAGACATTTTTTAAAATTTGACACCAAGAAAGTGCTTTATTACAACGTTGACGTTGTATGTAAGCACTATGCATGCATGTAAAAAATATTGAAACTTCCTCAGTAAATGAAGATGTAAAGAATTTATCTTTCACAAATGCAGATGTATAAAAAATACCTCTCTTTGTACATCTGCATTTGTGAAAGATATGATTTCTTGAGATCCCAATTCTTTGTGTGACTGCATATGCAGTGGTGACCCATTGTGGTTTTGGTTTGCTCCTGTCAAGAGATTTAGGTTGTCCATCATGGTATTTCAGATGACCACAGTTACAAAGCTGGGTGCACAGAATTGCCAACCGTAGTGGTATGCATTTATAAATTTCGTTTTCTGACCTATGCCTTCATGTATACAGTTCATCTGCTCATAACTGTTATGCCCCCATGACTGTTGTTAGTACATCTGACTGTTCATGCTTGCAAAAATAAGTATGTTATTAACTAGTCTGTTGTGTTAAGCAGTCTATGAAGTATGCTGTCATTCTTTTATGCTTCTCAAATAAATTCCCCTTTTGTAATGTAAATAAATTTATTTTAAAGAATTTTTATTTTTTACAGAATTATATTTTGGGGATTTTGGACCAGGAATTTTGATCTTCTGGGGCTTCAACATTCAGGATTATGGTGTTTGGAATTGTGTCTTTTGGTATTATGGCCTAAACCTGCCAACAAATGGCAGAGCAAGGATTCAAACCCAGGTCTGTCCCATTCCAAAGAACATCCTCATAACCAAAGTGCCAGTCAGACTGTCCAGGTGCTACTCTGCTCCAGGAAAACGTGGAGGGAAGGTTATAGATTGAGCCTCAAAATCCAGGTTGGGATCCAAAATACCACATCAGCATCATCCATTTTACACATTAATTCCAATGAAGGAGAGAAACCAGACCTAAAGACCAAAGAAGCAGAATCCAGGCATCAAGGTGAGGTGGTAAACAGGAAACGAGGCTGCAGTTTGAAGGCCAAGGGGATGGAAACCAGGGGAAGGTGGGATGGGAGGAGGGAGTATAAACTGACTCTGAGGAAGGGTTTGGCACGTGGACTGTAAATGAGGAAAGGGTCTCATTCTGATTAGTCACTGGCCAGATGGGTGGACCCGCCTGCCTCAGGGACAGTGGCAAGTCTGGGACAGACACATGGCAATGGCAGGCCCCATCTAGGCAGCTGCCAGGAATCCTGTGCAGAGTCCAGCACTGCTGACTGTGGCCTATGACAGCTCTCAGATGCAACACGGGTGGATCCGTGGGTGCTTCCTTGAGGAGGCTGAGCACAGTCCAAATAATGCACAGCAGACTTTGATGGCCCTCCCAACCAAACCTTTTTAGGTTACAGACAGTGCTGTGTTTATACTCCCAGGGACGGAACATCCTTTGCTCACAGCCCCACGCTCTACTCCCACCCACCATCTCCCCAACTTTGGCAAATGCCTAGACTCTGAGCAATCTGTGCAGACATGTTGTGAATCACTGTCAGTTCAAGTACACAATATTCCCTGAATTTAACCCTCCTCGGCTTGTTTGCCTCGCATGCTCCCACTCCAAGCACTGGTGGAGGCAAACTCCGTAAGGAAGCAGCAAGCCCCAGTGCTCTGGAACAGGTAGCAACAGCAGGCAGGACAGCCACAGAACTGGGTGACTGATTCCCATGAAGCTCAGACAATGCCAGGCACAGTCCCAGAGACTTTGCATTCCCACATATCTGTGAGCAAGTGATTATTATGTCCATTATGAGTATGAGGAAATTGAGGTTCAGAAAGATTTTCTTTTTTATTTTTTTGAGACGAAGTCTTACTCTTGTCACCGAGACTGGAGTGCAGCGGAGCTATCTTGGCTCACTGCACCTCCACCTTCCGGGTTCAAGCAGTTCTCCTGCCTTGGTCTCCCAAAATAGCTGGGATTACAGGCACCCACCACCATGCCCAGCTAATATTTGTGTTTTTAGTAGAGATGGAGTTTCATCATGTTGGCCAGGCTGGTCTTGAACTCCTGACCTCAGGTGATCCACCTGCCTTGGCCTCCCAAAGTGCTGGGATTACAGGCGTGAGCCACCGCACCTGGTCCAGAAAGACTAATTTTCATACACACTAAAATGAGAGAGCTTAGATTTAAAACTAGGTATGTTCTTCCTAATACACAATGTTCCATCTCAAATCACGTTTCCAATGATTTCTATTAGTAGCCTTGATAGTAATAGCAGCAGCCTGTGGGATAAACACTACACTAAGTGCTTTGTATGTACTAAGTCATTTAATCTTTCCAGACAGCACTGAGGAAGATACAACTACTATCTTCATTTTAAACATGAGGATCTGAGGTAAGAGAGGTGAGCGGCAGGAGAGAGGTGAAAAGGTAGTGAGTTATCCCCTACGTTCTTCATTTCCTTTGCCCTTCTCCTTACCGGAGCCCACTCAGCTAGTTGGGGCGGACAGAGGTTCATATGACTCCAAGTTCTTAATAGCTCATCTACAGACTTGTGCTGAACAGGGAGGATCCTAGAGGACATGGAGGGTCTGAGAGATGGTTTGGGGGTCGGGATGTATATACAACAGTCCCATAAAGTCATTCCCCAAATAAAGCAGAGAAGGACAATATGGGGGTCTTAAGATAAATAAGCAAGAATGGCTAGATAGGAAAGCTTGGAGGCTTCTAAAGATTCACAGAGAGGGAGGAGGAGCAGGCAGAGCAGGCCCATTAAAGGAATAATAAAAATGAGCCCTTTCATGCACACAGCCCTGGGTCCCAGGTCACAAAAGATCTTCACAGACATGAACGCATATTTTATTTAGGGATTCAAAGGTTCCATATGTGAGGCAACATAGCGTATGGGAAAGGAGCTTGGGGACATGAAGGAGGATAGAGTTCTTGAGCAGGTGGGAATACACTAAGGGTGGTCCCAAGAAGGGCTGTTCATGCCGAGAAGTGGATTGGTAGGCTCTGGAATGAAGTGAATCCGGGAAGAAGCCAAAGCAGTGTCAATCATTTCCTGTCATGCTTGTGATGCCCATCGAGCGTGATCACTCCTTTGAGGGGGCTCCAATGTCCCATTTGGGAGTGTTTTCACCCCAGCTTTTTACTTTGGCTATCATTAGCCAGGAAGGGGAGGTTCTTTATGAACCCATTGGATTGCTGATTCCTGAAGACCAAGAGTGATCCACAAAGGACTCAAGGACAATCCTCTCCCTATTCCTTACCCCTACTACTAGGACCAAATTCAGCTTTAACTTGCCTTCCCTGGGCACCTACTAGGCACAATGCTATATGTAATTCTAATTTTGAAGACAAAGAAACTTGCTCAGGGAGAGACTTGCTCAGTGTCACAGATATCCACAAGTGGCAGAGCCAGGATCCAAACTTAGACCTCTTATTCCAAGTGCATTGCTCTTTTCACTACATCATGCTGCCTCCTAGAAAAATCAGCTAACTCTGTGCTTCTAGATGCTACACAGTATTCAATAACTCTGATGACTCTGAATTCAGGAAATATCTATCAATTGGACCAGGATCTGCGTTTTAAGCTTATCTTTATTTCTAGTACTTCCTGAGAAAGAGTATTCTGAAATATAAAAGATGGATAGGTAGAAAAATGTATACATAAATACACAGATGATGGATGGATAGATGGGCAGACAGACTTTTAAGTTTTGTGGGTACATAGTAGGTATATGTATTTATGGGGTACATGAAGTGTTTTGATACAGGCATGCAATGTATGATAATTACATCTTGGAAAATGAGATATCTATTCCCTAGAGCATTTATCCTTCGTGTTACAAACAATCCAATTTTATCTTTTAGTTATTGGACAGACTTTAAATTGAGTTTTGGTATTAGCTCCTCCATCAAACTTTGTGACTTGAAAAATAGTCACTTAGGTTTTGTTTGTTTTCTATAAAATGGCCTTGTCAAAGCCCTTATCCTGGAACTACTGTGAGAAACTACCTCTAACAGTGCCTAGCATACCCATAGACTCTTACTATTTTCCCCTTTGTGCTAAAATCATGCTTTAGAATTATGTCCAAATTCTACAGCAAGGACCCAGTTCAAATATTGTTTGAAATATCCAAAATGTCTGTTTTTGACATCAAGTTGGCTCATAGATTTGACAGCCGGGTACCCATAGAGTCCCACCCAAGAACATTTCCTTCAAAACAGGTTCCTGTTACAGAAACAGCCCTGGTTTTAAATATACTCCCTTCCCTCATAAAAATGCCCCAGCCAGCTAAAGTCATTCTGTTTAAAATATTTAATTAATACCTTCACAGAGGTCTGGAACTTATTAAAGACTCTTGGGGACCATGTCTTAGGGGCAACGCTTTGTTCTAAGCAGCTCTATGTGTTACAGATAATATAAAGTGCTGGAATGTGCTTTCTATTAAAAGCAGGGACGTTTGCCTGCCTGCTGTTGCAAACCCTTTTGTCATCATCACGATACTTTAAGGCATAATCCAAGTACAACATACACACACACACAGTGTCAATCCATCCACTTAGTAAAAAGAGTCCCAGTAAAACCACAAGAAAGGTCTGGTGATTAGGCGAGGAGATTAAAAACTGGAGGAGCTCTTCCTTTACCTCTTCTCCCACCTGAAGAGGCCACAAAGGCACATTGCTCCCCAAGCAAACAAGAGCAAAAACACAAAGGCACACTCTTTGCTCTACCTCCAGTATCTTCTCGGCTTCTCAGCCTTCGGCACATGAAAGAAACGTTGGTTAAAAGTCCTACCTTCCAAGCAAGTAAACATGCTCTTAGTCCCCCTTTGTCTCATGGGCTGAAGACTGACAAAGACTTCACATCCATTGTTGTTTGGGGAGTACATTTCTTTTTTTCTTATAAAAATGGTATAGGTTCAATCTTGAAAACCATGAAAAAAATGGAAATGAAAATAATTATTTTAACCATAACCCTACCACCTAGACATGACTTTGCTGCATTTCTCTCCTTCTATGTGTGTAATTTCACAAAGCTGTCATTACCATTTACCCTTTTATTTCCAGCTTCTTTTCCCTTAAAGACATTGGGGGAAATGCTCAGGGTATCATAGTAAGAGATAAAGACATTAAAACAAATTAAAGCCTTTTTTTTTTCAAGAAGTTTTAGATTTACAGCAAAATTGAGAAGGAGGTACAGAGATTCCCAACATACTCCTTGCAACCCCATATGCAGAGCCTCCTCCATTATCAACATCCCCCACCAGCGTGGTACATTTGTTACAACTGTCAACCAATGTTGACACATCATAATCACTCAAAGTCCATGGTTTACATTAGAGTTCACTCTTGGTGTTGTACATTCTATGGGTCTGAACAAATGTATTAATGACATGTATCCACCATTATAGTATCATTCAGAGTACTTTCACTGCCCTAAAACCCCTCTGTACTCTGCCTATTCACCTCTTCCTCCTCACTAACCCCTGGCAACCATTGATCTTTTTACTGTCTTCATAGTTTTGCCTTTTCCAGAATGTCATAAAGTTGGAATCATACACTATATAGACTTTACAACTGACTTCTTTCACTTAGTAATATGCATTAAAGTTTCCTTATGACTTGACAGCTCATTTCTTTTTAATGCGGAATAATATTCCATTGTATGGACGTACCACCGTTTATTTATCTATTCACCTATGGAAAGATATCTTGTTTCCAAGTTTTTGGCAATTACGAATAAAGCTGCTATTAACATCTGTGTGTAGGTTTTTGTACTGCTTTCAACTCCTTTGGGTAGCTACCAAGGAACTCAGTTGCTGGGCTGTATGGTAAGCATATTTTTAGTTTTGTAAGAAACTGGCAAACTGTCTTCCCAAATGGCCATACTGTTATATTTTGCACTGGCACCAGCAATGAATGAGAGCTCCTGTTGCTTCTTATCCTTGTCAGCATTTAGTGTTGTCAGTGTTCTGGGTTTTGGCCATTCTAATAGGTATGTAATGGTATCTCATTGTTTTAATTTGCATTTCCTTAATGACAGATGATGTGGAGCATCTTTTCATATGCTTACTTGCCATCCGTATATCTTATGTGGTGAGGTGTCTGTTGAGATCTTTGGCATATTTTCTAATCAGGTTATTTTCATATTTTGGTGTTGAGTTTTTTTATACTTTTCTTTTGGATAACAGTCCTTTATCAGACTGTCTTTTGCAAATATTTTCTCCCAGACTGTGGCTTGTCTTCTTATTCTCTTGACTATGTCTTTCACAGAGCAGTTTTTAATTTTAACGAAGTCTGACTTTTCAATTATTTCTTTCATGGATTGTGCCTTTGGTGGTGTTGTCATTTATTTTTAATTGCCAAGGAGGATACCATTGTGGGGCTGAACCAACATTAATGTAATCAATTATTTCCCATATGGTCAACACTGAGGTGAGATTTTCACTATTGTAAACAATGCAGTGATAGCATATTGATAATTGTGCACCTTTTAGATTATTTCCTTTGGATAAATTCCTAAAAGAGAAATGAATGAAGTCTCAATCTTGTTAGAGTATCTGATGTATTTTGCTAAACTTATGTCCTAAAGAGTACCACTTTACCCTCTTACCTGCATGTGACAATATCCATCTTACCACACTGTTAAAAAAATCTTTACTAAGATACATAGATATATCTTTATTATTTTTTTAAAAAAAGGAAAAATTCATCATAAGGCTGCTGCCCTTTTTCATGCATCATGGGAGTACAGTTACTATCCCTCTGCTTACCCTTCCATTTACATTAAAAAAGAATCCCGAGGGGAAACAGGGGCCTCCAAAGGGTACATCTCTCCTCCCACCTGAGTGAATTGGGAGGGAAAAGAAGATCTTTTACAAAATCCTCACATGGTTGAGAGCAAGGATTTAAACTTTGGCCCTTGTACTTCAGCCAAAATCTCGTAAGAGTTTATTTATTTTTCTCTATTTTTCCCTTTGTTAATCAACAAATTTAATGTATTCATTTTAAATCCCACAACTCTGCTCCCTTTCCCAGGAGCAGAATGAAGTAATCTAGTTCCCACGATCCGACAACATAGTTTAAGGGCCACAAAAAGATGATAGCCCCCAGCCCATACAGCCAGGGATAGTTCAGATAACTGGAGGTTTGCTACAACAATCAAGCAAGAGACATTTGCACCAGAGCCTTGAAGATCGTCCAACCCTTAGCTGCCCAATTATTCCCCCCTTCAAGAGTAGAAGTCTCTCCTCCACCTGACTGTAGCCATATCTTGAAATTTAATGAACTTTGCCATCAGAAGAGTTCATTTTATTCTTATTAGAGACACAGGCAATGCTCTTCTGAAGTAGGAACACCCTAGCGGCAAAACGTCACTGTGTTCCTAGTCTTTACATCTTACCTGAAGCTAACATGGAGACAGGGAAGTGAGCTCCCAGCTCAGCGGGTGCTGTGCATCTTATGCTTTGGGGGTTTGGATGGGGCAAGACTTGGGAAGTACTTTCAGCCTTATGGTCCCTAAGTGACAGTGACCACATAAGGTGTATCCAAGTCCACAGAATCTCAGCTACATTTCATGACATAGCTATAAAACAGTTCCTAGTATGAATTTGTTAGTCTTGGGTTTTATGCTGAGTGACTCTGAAATATCTGATTAAAGAGGCTAGCTTCAGTTTCCACTCTGAAAACCTGGCTTGAATTTATTGCTGCCTCACACAGGATTGCCTCAAGCTGGGTGTCTCCACTTCAGTGGCAGGCAGGTTAACTATTTCACTGCTGGATGCTCTGTCCCTCACTGCCAACCCACCCCTAGCCCCTTTCCTAAACTCCCATCCCACAGCCCCAGCAGATTGTGCACAGTGCTTTCTGCAAAGGGCTTATAAAGCACAGAGGAAAACTGACCATCTGGCCTGAGTGATCTTTTTTGAAGGGTAAAGGAGATATTTAGAAAGAGTGCATTGTAATAAATATATTTTCAAAATTGTTTTAAAGTGCTAAAAAATACAGAGATAGAGATAATTTTCTTTAAAAAAAAAAAAAAAGACTTAACAGCCAAATAATTCTCATTTGTATTTTATATAAAACACGTGTAAGTTTGGAAAGTTTCAATCACACAGAAAGGTACAAAGTTAAAGGTATGAAAATAATGCAAAGCCTACTTTACCCATCAGAATAAACATAAAATCCAGTATATGCTCATTCTTATAGGTAAATTACTCCTGATTTAAATACGTACATTTTGTTTGAATTATGCTGGGTCTCCAGGAACACAATCTTTATATAAAATGAGACAGACCTGTACTATTTTCACTCTTTTTATTTTACAGAGGATGAAACCAAGCTAGAGAGAGGAAAAACAAGTAACTTGCCTAAAGTCTCAGGGATATTAAGCGGCAGAGCAAGAACGTAGTCCTGGGTGGGATCCCAGAGACACGTACAAGCTCACCTGGGTCATGACAGTAACTGCCCAGCAACCCTACTGCCAGTCTCGGTGTCCACCAGCCCACAATGAGTCTTATTATGCCATGCCCCTATCCAAGTACTTAAATGACTCCCCACTTCATATACCCACACTGGAGAGTGGATTGGATATGGAAAACACCGTTTAGCACAAAGTTATTTAAAGACATGCATATTAAAGAAAGTGGACTCTACCAAATAGGGTAATACCTTCTTATTCTTTTTTTTTTTTTTTTTTTTTTTGAGACGGTGTCTTGCTCTGTTGCCAGGCTGGAGTGCAGTCACACAATCTTGGCTCACTGCAACCTGCAACCTCCGCCTCCCAGGTTCATGCCATTCTCCTGTCTCAGCCTCCCAAGTAGCTGGGATTACAGGCGTGCGCCACCACGCCTGGCTAATTTTTGTATTTTTAGTAGAGACGAGGTTTCACCATGTTGGCCGGGATGGTCTCGATCTCCTGACCTCATGATCCACCCGCCTCGGCCTCCCAAAGTGCTGGGATTACAGGCATGAGCCACCATGCCTGGCTGGTAATGCCATTTTAATAGTTACAAAAGAGTCAGTGTAGATGACTACATATCTGTTAAAGGCTTCATGATAATAGCAATTAGCATCTTAAAAAGATTAAGGTCAGGAGGTAGCAATAATAGCTGTCATTTTTGTCTTAAACTTTTCGAAATGGGAGGGGAAGGGAGACTGATCTAAGTAAATAAAAATAGTTATCCATATTCAGTATCTACAGTGTAGCACAGACTGTGCTAAGTATTTTACATACATCAGCATATTTGAGCATATAACTCTGTGAAGTCAATAGCATTATCCCAATATACAGAGGAGGACACTGAGGCTCCAAGATGTCAAGCAATTAACCAAGACCACCCAATGGCAAATAGCTGAACTGGTTTGCCAGGGTTGCCTTAACAAAGTACTATAGACTGGGCAGTTTAAACAACAGAAATGCATTTCTTACAGTCCCGGAGGCTGGAAGTCTGGGATCAAGTTGTGGGCAGGGTTGGTTTCTTCACAGGCCTCTCTCCTTGACTTATAGATGGCCATCCTCTCCCTCTGCCTTCACGTGGTCTTTTCTCTGTGTGTCTGTGTCCTTTTTATAAGGATACCTGTCATTCTGGATTAGAGCCTACCCCAATGACTTCGGTTTAAATTACTAACCTCTTTAAAGACCCTATCTCCAAACACAGTCACATTATTCTGAGGTACTGGGGGTTAGGACTTCAACATACGAATTGGATAGGGACACAACTCAGCCCACAGCACTGGCTGAGCCAGGATTCTGACACAACTCTGTGATGATGGAAGCTACCCCATGTTGCCTTGGAATTCATAAAGATTCTTTAACTCCTTTGGCTTGTTCCAATGAGATTTAGGAAATAACCACAAAACTGGCAACTTCTATTTACAATCACTATAGTTCTTTTAACCGTAGTGAACAACAACAACACAACAACAACAACAAAAATGCAAGGCAAGGCCCGAAGCAAAGCAATTGACTTGTCTCTACCACAGGCAAATGTAAGATGCTGAGCCTTTATATAGCTGTCTTGCTTATTTTTTTCCCAAAAGGTTTCACAGATAGAGAAAGACCCAAAGGTTTCTGCAAACCCCGTGGCTGAGATTTAGCTGCCCATTCTTGCCTGGGGCTGATATCCACCATCATGTCCTGCCTGAGGACCCTCTGGCAGGATTACCAGCCCAGAGCCTGGGAGGTGGCACATTCACTGATTGGGCAGGGCTGTGTTGGGTGTCTTTGTGTCATCCCATGAATAATACCATAGCTACACCCCTTTACAGTCCTTAATGTTATTTTCTTTTTTTGTTTGTTTTTGTTTTGAGACAGAATCTCACTCCGTCACCCAGGCTGGAGTGCAGAGGCGTGATCTTGGTCCACTGTAACCTCCGCCTCCTGGGTTCAAGCGATTCTCCTGCCTCAGCCTCCCAAGTAGCTGGGATTACAGGCGTGTGCCATTACACCTGATTAATTTTTTGTATTTTCAGTAGAGACATGGTTTCACTATGTTGGCTAGGCTGGTCTCAAACTCCTGACTTCAAGTGATCTGCCCACCTCAGTCTCCCAAAGTGCTGGGATTAGAGACCTTATGTTATTTTCCGAGACTGACTCATCTGCATATCACCCTCACAATTTCTACCATATCTGCATTCATCCTGTAATTTTACCTACTATGTTTTAAATCATCTTAAATGTTTTGTTTACATCGATCTTTAAAAGGAAAGTTTATATAATTATCTTAAATGGAAAACCTATATCATTTGCCACAGATAGAAGGTAATCATAAAAAAGTACACACAAAAAAATTATTATTAAATTCTAGCTAGGTACAGCTGTTTGCTGCCTATTTCTCTGCTTTTAAAAAAAAGGGAAATTGGGACATGTAAAAGAAGTGTTTGAAATATAGTAGCCCTGGAGTGAGACTTATAAATTAATCAGTAGCTGAAACAAACTTGAAGAGAGAATAACTTCTTCACCCTGTGATTAGTATTCTCTAATGCTGGGACTTTGTCCTACTGAAAACCAATTCCACCCACATTTGGGAAATGCTGCTTTCTACTTTTCAAAACACTTTAACAACAACCCTCTAATATAAGCAGAGCAGATACTTTACACTTATCCTCTAAATAAGAAAATTCCAGCAAATTGTAGGCATTGTGAGAAACTCCTAAACTCCAGGCAAGCTTGTCATTTAGAGTTGGACAACTACACTTGGGGTCCAGGAATGAGGGGTCGGCAGGAAATACTCACTGCTTAAATAGATGACTTTCTATAGTTGGCTCGGCCCCTTTGTTGGTCTTCAGCCAAGTGCTACACAACTGGAAACCAAATCTAGGCTCAGAGACACATACTAGACCCAAGTTTCCGGGACTCAGTCCCTGACCAGGTTGCAGAAGGTGCTGGGATAACATCCGCTTCTCCCAGGGAAGGAGGGACCGTGGCTGTCTTTGCTCAGCTGCAGCAATTGATTTGACTACAAGATTTACCAGGTCCCTCTCAGTCTGCCTTTGTTCTGCAAACAGCTGATCCAGTTCTCAAATCAAAGGAACCTCTAAGCCCTGGCTCTTAAATCGTGGCCACCAGCAGCACCTGGGAGCTTGTGAGAAAAGCACAATCTCAGCACCCTACCCCACGCCACAACCCACCCCCTGCCCCATAACAGATCAACTGCACCCTTGAATCCAAATCTCCAGGTTAACAAAGCCTGCAGGTGATTTGCAATGCACATTAAAGCTCAAGAAGCACTACTTTAAAAAAAAAACAAAACTGTGATCAGGCAGTCATCTTGGACTGCACGCTGTGGATCCTTCAGCTGTGTGCTCCTTACGTTCAGAGTTGGGAGCTACCACTCTAAATGTTGCAACCACTTAGAGCACTGTTCTAATCCAGGGTCCCCTAATTACCAGCTGTGGGAACTAGAGCAGATCACTCAGCCCTCTGGGGCCTCTGTCAGTGCATCTGTAAAACAAGGAGAGCAAACTCCTTCTCCCAGAAGTATCTGGAGTAGCCCATGAGAATGTCTATAGATCACTGCATGCAGTGCTTGGCACGTGGTGAGTGGCACAAGGTGCTCATTCAACAAACATGCATTGATGATCTATAATGCCCGGACTCTGGGGCTATCGCTATGAAAAGGATGGACAAGGTTGGTTGGAAACAAAGAATGAAGAATTTCAGTAGTGGTAAGGATCCTAAAGAAAATAAATCATGCAAGCAAGTAACAGGAATGGGAGTAGGTACCATTGGCAGAGTGGTCAGAGATGCTGTGTCTGAGGAAATGACATTCAAGCCAAGGTGCAAATCGGGGAAAGAGACAGCCACATGGAGATCTAGAGGCAGAGCATTCTGGACAGAGGGTACACCAGGCAGAGGTGCAAAAGCCCTGATCTGGAACAAGCTTGCCAGAGAAGAGGATGAGAAAGAAAGGTCAGGATGGCTGGCATATAAGACAAGGCTACAGAGATAGGTGGCTTTATTTCTATCACATCATAACTCACCATCAGCGCTACAATCATCCACATCCACCATTGGCTTTAGTCAGAAAGCTATTCATATTCTCCTCACGACAGACGGCAGAGAGCCTCGGAGACCAAGACTGTGCCTTGGTGTCCCAGTGTCCAGCTTCACAGATGTTTACCTGTCTGAGTTCCTACTGAGGAAGGAGGCACTTCAGACCCAACACCAAGTGCTTTGGAGAAAGAAGCAAGTCTCTCCTCTGCAGGGAACCCACGTGTTCTGGCTAGAGGGAATTGATGTCTCCCAGTTGGGATGGATTTTCTGCTGATTTTACAAATAAGCCAGCCATGCCAGATTCTATGGGAAGCAAGGCCAAAGCAGCCGGCAAGATCGGATTTGGAGTCTTCATCAAAGGGTTAGTTGGTGCTAGCTATGAGTCAGACATGGTGGCTCCAAAGTTGCCCTCAAATATATCAGCCAGAATTCAAGGAAGTTTTAGGCAAAGGGAAAACAGCTGCCTTGTCTCAGAGGTTTAAACTGCGTTTGCGGTATCACACCATGCTATGCATTCAAAATCACAGTTTACAAATAACTGAGGCTTGCTTCTCACTTGAGCCTAACAACCCTGGGAGGCAGGGTAAGTCTTACCATCTCTCTTTTGCAATGAGAATTCTAATGCTGTGCGCAGGGGTAGGTTGAGGTGGTAAAACCAAGACTCCAAAGCAGACTTTCTGGCCTTTGACTAGTGGCCTTTCCACTGAAGCAGCCATTGCCATTAGCAACGTACCCATTTTCCCCACAATCTTTTCTTCAAGTACATCATCTTTGTTCCCACCATCCCTGCCTATTGTCTGTCCCCTCCCATGACTGCCATTGCTAACTTTGGGTAATCCTCTCCTTGCTATCTACATGTCATCCAAAAGCATAATCCACAATAATTTCCCTAATCAAAACTCATCTGATTAGCACCTTAACTCCTGCAACTTTAATGTCCCTCCATTGTGTAACCCAACAAACTCACTTCCTGGGAATTAGGATGTGGACATCTTTGGAGGGCTGTTATTCTGCCTAACACATGCAGTCTGTCTCTGAGCAGCCATTTCTTGGCAACAACTTTATGGTATATAAGATTTACTGCCTCACTTATTAAGTTGTCACTATCATCACCACCTTCATAGTATCCAAACACTCAGCCAGGTGTTTCTAGTTTTGGGTTACCTAACCCTTAAGAATATTTATTTCATTTTGTAAACTCTACATGCTCAATTCTTTTTTTTTTTTAAAAAAAAAAACCTCCTGCATTGGAAGGAAGAACTTCAGAGTTCCACCCCTTTTCACCTCCACAATGTTAAGACTTAGAGAAAGTTAAATTCCACTTTGGGTGGAGCCCAAACATGAAAGGTTCCGTTCCAGAGGAAAAATTTACTGAGAACATCTCTGCCAGAGGAAGAGAAGCCATTTCACAGTCTTAATTAGAACAAGCCTTCCTTTGACAATCAACCTAGACAATGTTTATAGCTACACAGTCTCTGTACAGTGTGTCAGCATTTCACCTCCTCCCAAATGGGGCAAGAGGCTGTACAAATGCATTCAACTAGTTGCTTTACTAATTACATCACACATACCAGAGTTACCAAGCCTGGCTGAATCTAATTACATTAAATGCATCTACATGAAGATTTCCAATACACCCAGAAAGATGTTTTCAAGATTTCAAGCCTTGGAATAAAGGCTGTAATGAAGTCGGGCCACATTATTCTGTTGGTCTGGGGTAATATAAACACAAGGCAGGGCTCTGTGTATATGATTCTTCCTGCTGTAAACCCTTGGAGGGGCCGTATGGAACAGAGGATGCTTTCCACATTGGATGGATCCCTTCAGAGAATTCTGTGCTGAGAGTGCAAATATCTCTCAGCTCTTTGGATGCCAAGGAAATCTTCAAGACTCTCACCTGCCCCCTTTCATTTCAGAAAACTTTACTGTGCACCAGGCCTTATCAGCAACTCTGGGAGATGAAACAGGGAAAACAAAGATGAATGAGACAAGCTCAGGGCAGGCCAGTGGATGAAGAATCCCAAGCAGCCTAATTATTCAGTACTATTTTAAAAGAATGTTCTTTAGTTCTTTGTTAGATATTTATTTAGTGATGGTGGGAAGTAAATGCTTTAATAATCATTGTATGCAGCAGTAAATTTACCTACTTTACCTCCATTGGTTGAAATAAAATGTTCAAACAACTCATGTTCATTTTTAGAGCTCTTGTTTTCTTCCCTGTTTTAAATTGTGGTTTGTTTTTAAATCAGACCACTTCTTGGACAAAGAAACATATTAAAGAGTTTCGAGTTTAGGCAATAAAATAATTCAATAATTGCCAATAAACAACACTCTACCAGCCTTATGTGGTTTCAGAACTGTGACCGACTACCTGATACCTTCAGGCCACAGTCCCCTGAGAGGTCTCAGGAGACTGTGGCCATTGGTTCACTGCAAATTGCATGAGCTTGTCACAAAAACTCTCTGCAATGTTCCTTGGACCCTGGAAAGAGGTGCTTTTCATTCCAGGGTGCTATCAACTACAGCAAGAGAAAAACTCATTCCTGTTTTGCCCTTCATGTAGGAATAATACCATGTAAATGAGTTAATTGGTACATATACATTGTTATATATGTATTATTTCATTTATTCAACAAATATTTATTATGTGCCCACTATGTACCAGGACTGTTCCAACTACTGAGCTTATTTCAAAGAACAAAATAGATAATGTCCCTGTTTATATAAAGTTTACATTTTATTAGAGTGTAGGGAAAAATAATAAACAACTAAACAAATCTATGGATTAATTTTAGATAATGATAGGTTCAATGGAGGAAATCAAATAGGAAGATGTGATAAAGAGTAAGAATACTGGGTATTCAAGAGTTCAAGACATATGCCATTTTCTGATTATGATAGGGGGAGCTGAGTTAGATTTTTATTTGTAATTGAGTTGAGATCTGATTGTTGAGAAAGAACTGCCCATGCAAAGACTTCGGGGGGAAAGCAGCCCAGGCAAAGGCAACAGCAAATGGAAAGGCCCACATAAGCTTGTGGCATCGAGGAACAGTCAGAAGGCAGGCAGGGCTGCAGTGGAGCACCCAGGTAAATGATAAGGGAATGAAAGGGCAGAGAAGAGAGGCAGATTTTACAGGCTATGATAAGAAGATTACATTTTGTTCTAAATGTAACAGAAAACCATTAAAAGGTTTAATAAAATGAATAACATGATCTTATTTACCCTTTTAAGAGATTCTGCCAATTAGTATGTAGTGAATAGATTATTATGAGAAAAAGAATGGGAATTGGATGAATACTTGAAACATACCACAGGAATCTAAGCAAAAAATGAGGGTGGCTTAGATGATGATTATAATCGTGCAGTGGAGGTGGAGAGAAACAGTTGGAATCCGAATATGTTTTGGAGGTGGATCCTACAGGACTTGCTGTGCTGTGGTATAAGGTGTGGGAAAGACTGGAGTTGAGAAGAACTCCAGGACCATTAGCCAAGAGAGGAAAATGGTGGGTGGGAAGGCAGCAACAGATTTGGAAGCCCAGGAAATCAAGAGTTCTGTTTTAGACATGATCTATGAGATGGTGTTGCCTGAATCTGTATATATCAAGTTGGTGGCTGGATGTACTTGCTCAGTGGGACAGGTCAGGGCAAGAAATATAAATTTGGATAACTTTCTCATAGACAGTATTTAAAAGCCATGGGCCAAGAGAGCGTAGACAGAGATTAAGTTCAAAGTTCAGTGATGTATTAGTATCCCTTTTTAGATCAATGCTTCCAGAAGCTGCTTGACTGGTCCACTTCCTATCAAGCTCTGAACACAGGTCCTGCTCTCAAGGAGTTCACAACCTAAGAAAAGACAGGCAGATGGCTAGAAAACAGTGTATTGTGTATTATATATAATGAAAGTATGGGCTGGGCATTGTGGGAAAACAGAGGAGAGGATGACTAATAGCTTGAGTCATGAGGAAGACAGCATACAGAAAATGGCATTGGAAAGGGTCATGAAGGATAAGGACAGTTTTCCCACATAGCGGAAAGGAATTAACATATGCAAAGGCATGGAAGCAGGCCATATTGGTGAGGTTCCATGAAATAAAATATATATATCATATCCCCAAAACTAGGGCCATGCTTAATGGGCAGACATAATAAACATTCTCATTAAAGTCAGCAACAAAACAAAGGACTTCCATATTCACTACTACCTTTTAACACTAGTCTAGAGATACATGCCAACACAATTAGGAAAGACAAGGAATTCACCAATTCAGAACTCACCTGGAGGTCTAGTTATCAGTATTTGCAGATGATATGATCACATGCTTATGGGGAATAATAAAAGAGTAGGAAAAAATATTAAAATGAGTAAGAAAACTTAAAAAGTAAGCTATATATATAATTAGTGTCAAAAAGAAATCAACAGCCTCAAATATCAAAACAACAATCAGTTGGAAAGTAGAGCAGTTCCCATTTCCAACAACAACCTAAAGGATAAAATAACCAGAAATCTAAGAAATGTGATTTCAATGAAAACACTGACAGAACTTTTTTTCACTAAACAGATTTTAAAGTCGTATATGGTAAATATATAGCAATGAGAATATTTCGAAAAATTCTGAAAAAGAAAAGTAAGAAAGACAGACTGGATGTACCAGCTGGTATAACATAAAGCTAGAGTAATTAAAACATCATGGACCTGATTTAAAAACTAAAATCCAGAAGCAGACTCCAAAACATATGAGAATGTAAAATATGACAGAGGTCGCATTTTATATCAGTGGTGAAAAACACATAATTAAGCGAATGGTGTTGAGACAACTAGGTAGCCATTTAGGAAAAAAATAAAGCAGGATTACTAAATTTATCCATCAGACCAAAGTAAATTCCTGATGGGTGTAAGTCACTAGAAAAACACGGAAAAATATTTTATAATCTTAGAAATGGAAAGACCTAAGTGTGAGGAAAAAAATACCAGGAACCATAAAGAATAAAATGTATACAACTCTACAAAAACTAAAATTTGCATACAAGAAACACACAAAATTAAGACAGACAATGACAGCATGCTTGGGATACCATTTGTAATACACGTAACAAAGGACTCATTCTCTAAATATATATAATCACCAAAAATCAATTAGAAAAAGGCCAAAAACACAACAGAAAAATGGGCAAAGGACCTGGATGGAAATGTCCCTCTCTGTGGCACACATTCCCCCAACACATACACACTCCTAAAGGATTTAAAACACTTAAAACAACATTTAAAAGAAAGCAAATAAACTACACTTTTTACGTTTCAAATTATCAAATATCAAATCCTTGAATGGAGTACTATTGGGAGAGCGGAAACAGCTATTCACTTGAATTGTTGCTGGGATTATAAATTGATGCAACCTCGGTGCAGAGCAACTGCATACTCATACAAAAATGTATAGCTTTTTTTTTTTTTTTTTGAGATGGAGTCTTGCTCTTTCGCCCAGGCAGGAGTGCAGTGGCGCTATCACGGCTCATTGCAAGCTCCGCCTCCCGGGTTCACGCGTTTCTCCTGCCTCAGCCTCCCGAGGAGCTGGGACTACAGGCGCCTGCCACCACGCCCGGCTAATTTTTTGTATTTTTAGTAGAGATGGGGTTTCACCGTGTTAGCCAGGATGGTCTTGATCTCCTGACCTCATGATCCGCCCACCTTGGCCTCCCAAAGTGCTGGGATTACAGGTGTGAGCCACCACGCCCAGCCCTAGCACATGTACTCTTTTACCCTGATATTCTACTTCGGAGAATTTATTCTATAGATATGTTGGCACATGTGCTTAAAGTTATAGCCACAAAGATATTCCTGCAGCACTGTTTATATTAGCCAAAGAGTGGAAGTAACCTAAGTTATCATCAATAAAGGAGTGGTTTCATAGATAATGACATTTCCTTACAATAGTTCAGCAGAAACCATTCGAAGATTTGCTCTCTGTGCTAAGCACCACCAAGATACAGTGTTATAATTTTTATAATAATGTGAAAAGTAATCTATCATTTCCAGAAAAACAAAAGGATACACACATTTATGCTTGTATATGTAAGAAACCAGCAGCCGGGCGCAGTGGCTCACGCCTGTAATCCCAGCACTTAAAATTAGCCGGGCATGGTGGCGGATGCCTGTAGCCCCAGCTGCTGGGGAGGTTGAGGCAGGAGAATGGTGTGAACCTGGGAGGCGGAGCTGGCAGTGAGCTGAGACTGCGCCACTGCACTCCAGCCTGTGTGACAGAGCGAGACTCTGTCTCAAAAATAAAAATAAAAAAAGAAAGGAAAGAAACCAGTAACAGTGTTTGCCTTTAGGGAGAGGAAGGAAGGACATGGTTGAAACATAGAGATGGGAAGGAGACTTACACATACCTGAACCATGTTCCTGCATCACCTGTTAAAAACCAACTACGAGGCAGAAAGTTGAAGATCATAGTCATTTTACACTGTGGCTTGAGATGAGGATGTGTGTTGATGGGGAAGTTGTGGGGGCAGAGATGACACTGAATAACAAAATCAATCTTGTGGAATTATGAGCATTAGAAAAATGTTCTTAACACTTAGCACTGGCCTGTTGTAGGTGTCCAGTAAATGTTAGCTATTATTACCCATGGATTACATAACAGGAACACACATCATTTAGTGAAGTGGGAGGTTTGATTTGCAGGTTTAACTAAGATAGAGTGAATTCTCTCATTACTCTTTCTGTTGCACACCCAGATGGTAAGGTCTGGTGAAGGCCACCTGTGAGTCTCTGCGGGTCCTGACTGTTAGGTGAGAGCCAGGGGCTAGCCTAGAGCCACATTTCATACCCCAGCCTCAGCCCAGAAGGCGTCCAACCCAGAACACATCTTTCTTCTTGGGGAATGAACCCTGCAATAACCCCTGCCCTTCATATTTTAAAATCTCCCTTTCCATAGAGGTGGGCTCCCAGCAACCATCCTGGTCCTGTGTGCTCCCTCCACCACCATAAACACAATTGATTGGATAAGGTGTGGACACCTGACTCAAGCTGATCCAATCAGATTTTCTTCTTTGGGAATTTGGAACTTGAACTTGAGCTAAGTCAACCTCTATGTGGCTGGAAATACGAGACATAAATATGGGAGCTGTGAATCAGAGCAGCAGCAGAAAAATCCAGTCCTCTATAAGAAAAAGGAGAAGAATCAGTCAGAGAAGGCTTCCAGTTTCTGGCTCTAATCCCCGCCACAGGCACAGTTACATTAGTGCCTTTATATTTTGTGAAATGTTTCTGGGTTCTTAGAATTTATGCCCTTTTTCTTTTTTTTTTTTTTTTTGTTTCCTTAAGCCAAGTTGACTGGTTTCTAGGTTGTCAGTCTTTTTGTTTTGTTTTGTTTTGCAATTAAAACATCAAAACCAATACAGACACTGAAAACATTGTAAATCCCAACTTCCTATTGATTGTAACAGAGGAATATGGGTGAAGCCAAAGTAACTGCTATCAAGCTTGAGATGACCTTCGAAACCTCTCCCCAAAGCCAAGTCATGTGTAGGGGAGAGGATGTCTATTACATGTGGGTGACCAGAGTACTTAGGGCAGCTCAAAGTGGTAGTGGAGAGGAGGGGAAGGAGAGCAGGATGTAAGAGGCTCCCCCAGATAATCTGCCGTGGCTGTTGCATTCATTTCTGCCTTCATGCATTTGATGTTGCTATAACAGAATTCCTGAGACTGGGTGATTTATAAAAGAAAGAGGTTGTTTCAGTTCACAATTCTGTTAGCAGGCAAGTCTGACAGCATGGCACTGACATCTGCCAAGCTCTGGTGAGGGCCATGGGCTGCTTCACCTTTCGGTGGAAGAGCAGAAAGGCCAGTGGCCATACACAAAGAGGCAGGCAAGAGGGGCTGGGCTCACCTATAACAACTGCTGTCTCAGGAACTAGTCTATTCCCTGCAATCCTTCCTCGCCTCTGCCTGGCTCCTGGTGGTGGCCATCGATTCTTGGCATTCCTTGGCTTGCAGTTGCATCATGACAATATTTGCCTGTGTCATCAAATGAGGATCTCCCTGTGTGTCTCTGTCTTCCCATGGGTGCTCTCCTCTGTCTAAATTTCCCTTTTCTTCTAAGGATTCCGTCATTGGATTAGGGCCCACCTTAACGACCTTATCTTAACTTGATCACATCTGCAAAGATCTAATTCCCAAAAAGGTCTCACGCACAGACACCAGGTGTTAGGACTTCAGTATTTTTTGGAGGACACAATTCAACCCACAGCTGTGTTCAAAGGGAAGAGGAACTACTGCTACTCACTGCAATGCTTATCATTCATCCAGGAAAACAGAAATCATGCTGGGAGTTTAAGCAGAGGGGATTTGGTGCAGAGAAGAGGTAACAGGTGATAAGGAGGCTGAGAAGCCAAACAGGAGACAGCATACAACGCAGAGATTAACAAGAACAGAAAGCTGCTACCATGCCTCAACTGCACAGACAAATTGAATGTCAGGGTTAGGCAAGACTTGGGGCCTGGGTCACCTACTAAGTGGAAATGAGGACCATGGCAGCTCTGTCAGGAGGAAATTGGAACCAGGCAGGAGCAGAGAAAGAGGGTAGACATAGCTGGGCTTCCTCCCTCCTCCCACCCTCCAATCTCCTGCCAAGGCCTCCACTGGCCAGGGATCTGGCTGACACCGGAGACTGCAGGGATGGCTTCCTGCCACACAGAGAGAGCAAGGACTGGGAGGGAACAGAGATGAGGGCAAGCAGCCCAGGCCTGGCCTAATATCCACTGTGCACCAGACTTTTAAAGTCTCACAACAACTTAGGATGTGAGAATTACTGTTCTAATCTTACAAACAGAGATGCTGAGACTGTGAGAATATCAGTAACTCACTCCAGAGTGCCAGTTCCGAGCTCCATTCCATCTTGGGTCTGCACATGTGGTGGCTCTAGGGGCTGTGGCTCCTTCCCCTCCATCTTTGCAGGTTCCATTCTGATTCCTTCTTGCCTCTATCTGTGCTGTCCCTAAATACACAGTCCCCATACAAACAAACCACGTGAGTAAAAACCCTTCTGTAAGGGACCCAGTGGACAAGGACAGACTCAACAACCACTGTGTCACCATCGATATTTCCTCTCTTGCCCTTTGGGCTTTTGCTCAGATCTCAGGCCACGCCTGCTCCCTCTCTGACTCCCCCTCTCCCTCTCAGACCTGGCCCTGTAAACATCCTAACCCTGCTTCCCTGGCTAACTTCTTTTTCATCCTTGAGATCTTATCCTAGTCATCACGTTTTCCAGGAGGCCTTCTCTGGCCCCTCAGACCAGCCCACCATGTGCTTCTTGGCTGCAGACAATTCCTCTTTCATTATCCTCATGCGCTTTGCGATTGGGGCCTGGTGGGACAGCCTGCTGAGCTGTTCATTCTTGGATGTTCTGTTGTTCCATTTCTGCATTTTTACCAGGTGCCTGGCTTTCTATTCCTTTGCTGTGGGGATTTTTCCAGAGGGAAAGTGGAAGCTGAAGGAAGATGTTGCTCTTCATGTAAAACACCCAGTCCTCTGCAGGCAGGGCAGAGGGAGAGAGCCCTTCCTTCAATGGCAGGAAGACAGAGGAGAGAAATTCTCAAGGTGGATGACGGTAGACAGATGCTGAGCTTAGCTGAGACCAGACTGAAATGTAGCCAAGGGTTAGTGGAATGCTTTTCCCCTGAACACATTTACTAAAAATTCAGCCTTTTAAACAATTTTTTTTTTTTGAGTAGGTGTCTTGCTCTGTCACGCAGACTGGAATGCAGTGACACAGTTGTGGCTCACTAGAGCCTCAAACTCCTGGCCTCAAGAGATCCTCCCACCTTGACCTCCCAAAGCGCTGGGCTTTTTAACAATTTTAAGTCATATGTTGACATGGCTTCTGTTAAGAATATGACAGATGATAGAGGAAATAAGTTGAACAAGAAGTACCCAGTCTCCTATTAAAAGCTGGACAAGAGTACCCACTCCACTATCATCCAAGAGTGGCTCAGGCCCTATTCTGTGGACCACCGCCTCCCCTCCCTGGATAGAGCCTGCCTGTGTCTCCAACAGAAGCATGCCTAGGGAGCTGTGAATAGCCCTCAGAGAGATGGCCAAGGTGTGCACCTGAGGAAGCCAGGGCCTTGTCATGGACTTTCCAGCTCAGGTGGAGATTCACATGCCCACAGGTCACATTGACACAGCAGAACACGCAGAGCTGCCTCACATCTTGGCCTGCTTGCCCATCTGGAGACTGAGGTAAAATAGAGATGTTGGCAGCAGCTATGATGGACCAGAAACCGGAGGCCCTTCCTGTGTTTTCAGAATCCTCGTGAAGGCCCTGGGCTTCTGGTGCAAACCTAGGAGTTGGAATTTCCTGCTGCCCTGGCAGGATGAAAGCTTAGAGTCAGCTTTGACTTAAAGAAAACAAACAGAAGTGTGTATTTTTGCACATGAATTGTTGACTGAGGTTCATGCTCACACGATTTGTTTAACGTCTGACTTTTCCAAGTCCCTGACAGCCAAGACTGCCTGAACTCATGGCCCAACGCATAGTAAGTGCTTGGTCAATATTTGCTGAGTCAAGTGAATGGGTAGTTTTGGAAGTCAAATCTTGGAAGAGCATTTCTCTATTTCCTCCAGGCAGACCCTGCAGGCGTCAGCTCCAGGAGGTATTTGTCCTGACAGTCCCCTAAACCCTGCTGACACATGAGCAGACACCCCACAACTGCACTGGCGGTTTCTGTCCAGGCAGGCACTCCCTCTGTGGTGAGAAACACCTCTGAAGTTGCCTAGCATCTTAGGGCTCCTTGCCCATCTTTTCAATTTTCAAGTGCCCCAAGCTATTGTGAATGTGTTCAATGTTTATATTCCAAGCAGCTTGAATCTATGCCTTGCAAAAATGCAAGTTGGAAAGTTAATTCATTCCTTTATGTCAAGGTAATTGCAATTTCACCCTAATCCTCTCTTGTCAAAGACATTTCTACAATGCAGGGAGTTATCTTTTACAAGAGACACTTCAAGGTGATTTAATAAGAACACTTGCTATGAGTCACAGTTTCCCTGTAGTCATCTACTCTTCAGCTTGGGAGAACAGGGCTTCAAGTACAGAAGAGAGAAGGCATTCGGCTAGTCACATAACCCACTTACACACTCTCAGTCAAACGTACACCTTCAAGAGAAAAAGAAAGCCCTAATGAGCACTTGTGGTAACTAAGGTGCTAAACGAGATCTTTCAAAGCAATGCTATTTTTGTTTGTTTGCTTTAGGGCAAGCTATATTCACTCAGTGTTTTGAAACTTAAGACACGTATGAATTTCACGACTGCGGACAAAGAGGAAATTTGATACGGAGATTAATTATTAATTCAACATTTACTGAGCCCCTACTCTGAGCTGTGCTGGGGACTTGGCTGCAACAGCACACAGGCGTGCCTGCCAGCCGCCCTTGCCAAGCTAGTGGTCCAGCAGGACTGCAGATGTTAAACAAATAACAAAGGCCAAAGGTCTCTCTTTCTCTGTCTGTGTCTCTTTTAAATGCAAAACTATAAATTTATTTTATATACTCCTTTTTACTTCATCTGCGTGATGAAAGGAATACAGATGGATTTTTTAATGTAACCAAATTCCCATCTCACTGCACAGTAGAAAAAAGTGGACCCACTCTTCACGTTTTCTAGTTCTCCCCTCACAGTGGAGCGCATCAAAAGGCAGAGGACATTGGCTGGGACGTGACCAAGTTTCAGGCAATTTGGGTGTGAAAGGCCAGCAGGCAGCTTTATCTTGAAGAGACTGTTCAGCTCCACAGGGTGACAGATTCTCCCACCAACCATGCCTCTGTCAGCCTCAGCCCAAGAGAAAATTGGACTAAATAAGAGAGGTCTCAGTGGAAATTATACTGGAAAGACTCACCATAATGGCTCCCTGAAAAAAATACATAAACAAAACACATTTTTCCATCCAAATTAAACAATTAGGTCAAGAGGGCAACTTTGCCAAGTGCCACTTACTCCCACCTCCAGCTGGAATTTTCTGGGCATGCCAGCACTGGTGTTACTTGCTGTAGGCAGATTCTCTACCTATACTTACAAAAACCCACACCAGCTACTTCTGATGAAGTTCTTAGCGTGCCTCTTTCAACTGGATTTCTAAACAAGGAACAATGTAATTGGCAGGTAATAACAGGTTAACAGGATTGTCTTAACAGATACTGGTACCTTTTCAGTTCAGACTTTCACCAGCCAAGAGGTTCTATACAGAAGATCCACACGTCGGAGCCATGTGATGAGAGGCCAAAACACTGGAGAGCTGTAACCCTGAATGAAGGAGTCAGGTTTGCATATTGATCCGAAAAAAAATTGCTATTCTTATCCCTGTGTGGCATCATGCTTTGAATATGATCATTTAAGATGTTACTTGGAGTGTAGCTATCTTGAACCCTTGGTGAAATGAAATGGGATAGAAAGGAATAAAATTGTTGGAGGCTTTAACTACTGTTCCACACTTTTGAAAGTTAGAAAAACAAAGAGCAACAGCAGCTGCCTCTGTGTTGGTAATCGTATTTTCCACCAGCAACTGGCAGCCTTTGGTTGGAGCCAATCCTTTGCCGTAATAGAGGATCTAAGCTGCCAAGAGAAGGTCCTCATGTTCAGATAGAGCAACAGAGTGGAGCATTTGAAATGAGGAGCTTCACACCAGTCCCCTGTGGGTCTGAGTGCCTGAGGGTCCCTGCAATGAGTGCACACAGTCATTATGCAGCTCCACAGAAAAAGATGGGAGCTGATGGCTCCTTCCCTGATGACCCTTGTATGAGCTAATGATCCTACCGGAAATGCAAAACAAAACAAAACAAAACACTAGTGGTGTAATTTCAACACAGTGACAAAAGCTTAAGGTGAGGTTGCCACAAAAGGTTGTGGGAAGGGGTGTGGAGTATAGGCATGGGTGCAGCCAGGGCTGAGAACAACTAGATTAGCTGAAAACAGCTGCTTTTCTTCCCCAAAATATATGGGTGAATAATGCACCCTGTTTTCCAGAGGGATAATGCAAACAAGTGCTCTGTCAAGGTAATTTTTGTATCCTATAGGGATGGCGGGGCCATATGGGGAACCACAGCTGTGGAGTGGGGATGTAGTGTTGCTTGGAGCCAGATGTGTGGGTCCCAAAGCAGATGTCAATGCTCATAATTAATAGGAATGGGAGAGCCATGCCTAGATCTTTGCTCTGAGATATAGTCATAGTACCCAAAAAGGAAGTTCCAGCAGTGGAAAAGGTAGATTTAGAGCTGGGCTGTCTGAAGGGAAGGCAGGGAATGGCTTACGCACCAGCAGAAAGCCAGTTTCCACCTTGCGTATCCAGTGAGGTTGCCACAGGGCATGACCTTCATTCCTGGGGTGCCCTGCCCTGAGGTCATTGGGTGTCTGTGGTGCTCAGTGGCTAGAGCTTGGTTCTGTGTATGACAGGCAACTTGGAGGGGGAAATGGACTTCAGTTCAACCAGCATGAGTGTATATTCACTGGGCATCAGGTACTGGGATTTCAAAAAACGGGACATTGATATAACACACTGATAATGGAGCCAAAATCTAAACCACTCTGGAAAATCCAGGGTGACCACTGTACTTAAGTGACACAAATAGCTATTTTGCATAATCAAAGCTTTGGGCTTGAAGGCTTTGTTCATGCTTATGGTGCTCACTCATGACCTTTCTCAGGAATTAGTGCTGCCATATGTTGGAGATTTACCTGTATTAGATTTTCACACGCATGAGACTCGATCCTTGGCTTCAACTCAGCAAATGTCTATCTCTCTAGGGCTTCCTATCCAAATCTTTCCAGTCCTTTCAAATGCCTGTCTGGATGAGAACAATTTTGGACTTTCAAAACAGAAGTTAAGAAAGGCCTAGTGAGCCCCAGTAGTCTGATTGCATCCTGTGCTCATTTGCAGTCTACTCGGACTTTCTGCCATAGCAATCTGTTTGTTGTAACCCAACCATACTTCTAGCAAAAGGTAACATTTGGGGACCCTGCTCTAACAAATTTAGAGTAACCCAATTCCATGTTTTCTGCACCGAGCAACATGTACAACTCTCACCTTGAAAATTATGCTGAATCTCAGTTACTGAGTCACATCTGTCCGAGATTAGCAGCCCCGAGGGCTGGGATGCTTAGTGCTAGTTGCGTATTAGAATCACCTGAGAAGCTTGAAAAAGTGCTGGTACCTGGCACCTCACCACCAAAGATTCTAATTTAATTATTCTTGGTTGGGACAATGTTTTCTTTTAATCTTTGCTAGGCTTCATAACATTACTGCTAATCGCTTTTAGAGAGTGAGTGCTTATAACCAAACTCCCAGCCTGGCTTACTACAGCCCCTGTGTTTCCTCCTTGACGCCATTTAGCAATGACCCATAGACTTTTGATGACTGGACATCTTTAGTTCGCTAGACGGAAATCTGAAGATGAAGGAGACCTTCTGTGCCAAATAGAAGCCTGCTACTTTTAGTGAAACTAATATATGCCATCTGGTCTTCATGAAATAATTCTGAGGTTTCTAAGAATTTCCCACAACACTGAAGATCGGTGGCTTAGAGTTTATTGACCCCCAAAGAGAAGGGTATGTTTTACTGTGAGATACAGTTGTCCTTGCCATTTTCCAGATATTACCCACTGTCTTTGCATTGAATTACCTTAAAACTATTGACTCATAGAAGCAACCCACATGGTTAAATCCAACTGTAATCCAAAGGCCTTGGTCATCAACAAGGTTTTCTCCAACTATAGAAAAATCTGCTCCCCAAATTTGCCACATTCTCATTCTCTCCATCTAACAAAAAAGAAACAAACTCTCCATTGTCTGGCCTACTTGGATCTTTTTATCTCAAAGAACTAAAAAAAAAAAAAATGCTTATGTTGGCTTGGCATGGTGACTCATGCCTGTAATCCCAGCACTTTGGGAGGCCAAGGCAGGAGGATCAGTTGAGTCCAGGATTTCGAGACCAGTCCGGGGAACATGACAAAACATCATCTCTACAAAAAAAAAAAAAAAAAAGCCAGGAATGGTGGTGCACACCTACAGTATCACCTGAGTCTGGGAGGTTGAGGCTGCAGTGAGCCGAGATCGCACCACTGTACTCTAGCCTGGGTGATAGAGTGAGACCATGTCTCAAACAAACAAACAACAACAACAACAAAAACCAAAAAACCAAAACCAGCTTATTTTGAGAATTGGGGGAAATAAATGACAAAGGCTGGATTCATTTTAGACTCACTTCTGGTTCCTCAGTGAACTTGGAATGTACGCCATTCTTGATATTTATAATTAATCCTAAGAAAGAGGGAAGTCAAAGATTGCTGGATTTTTCTCTCTCCATGCCATTTAGGAATATCTCAAGACTCTTTCCACTGGAGTTAAAAAACATCAGGTCCTAGTTCTGAGTTACTTCTGATACTGAGGTGTTCCTCCTAGGTTTTCAATACATTTTGTTTACATCTCTACATGTTTCATTATCTTATTTTTGTTAGCTGGGTTTGTTTCCTGTCTGCCTCCCATGAGATCCTTCAGGGCTGAGGCTGAATCTTTTCTCCTAAATGCATCCAGTCTGACCCAGAGTCGGTACTCAAATGTGTGACTATAAATGAACGCACAAGTGAATGATGTATCAGCTCCCCCCAAAGCTAGCTGCAAGGAGCCTAGCTGGAGGACAAGAGGGAAAGGCCATGACCACAAGGGAGTACCATGCGCGGAGCCTGGACTACAGAGATTTATTGCTAAGGCTTATGCTTTTGCCTCCATTTGCCCACTGTTGTTTTGTCAGTCAATATCTGTAGTTGTTGAATAACATTCATTTATACATTATTTAGTAGGTGTAATCAGTCAAAGTCCCCATGATCATGGCCCTGCTTTTAAAACTTGCCTCTTATCTGTAAACACATTTCCTGAGCTGCTTTATCTTTTCATCTTGTCTAGGTGATCTATAGCAATATCCCAGAACCTGCCTATTTTTTTAAATCCCCTGATGGATTATAAATAGCCTCTTCTAAACCTCCCCAAAGCTTTGATGGCAAATTCCTGCTTTCTAAATTACTATCCACCTCTTGCTCTGCACTCAGACCCCTTTAGGAGGCTGTCCTCCTTCCCCAGGGCAGACACAAAAGCCTTCTACACTTCCCTGGCTTCATGCTAAAGGAACACTATGGCAACGACCAATGTTTGGAACGATTGCAGCCGAACACACACATCACTCACTGCTTCAGATGCCTAATAGCGGTGATTAAAGAAGAGAAATCTGGCATAAAAGAATGGCGGGAAAAGAAAGCAAATGAGAGAGAACAATGAGTGACAGGAGAAAAGGAAGGAGTGAGGAGAGACCTGAGGGAAACCTGGGAGAACAGAAATGAGGACAAGAAGGGAAAAGGGAACAATGGGGAACACGGTGCACCCTGGCCTGCTTTCTTTGACCTTAGGCCCTGCACACTTGCTAAAACACCCAAGTCTGTCAAACCGCCACTGAAGCAAATGCTGTTAGAGGAGACAACGTGGCTGGAAAGAACTCGGCGCTCTGTGATGCCCCATGGATCCTTTCTATTCCACAGATAAGAGAGAGAAAAAGACCCATTGCCTAGCTTCCTAGATTGCGGAGAAACTGCTGGGCACATGGTGGATCCTGGGACCTACTGTTCTCAAGAACTTGCTGTAACGGGCACCTTGGATGTATACTTATGAAGGATTGTGTTTCCAAGACACTTCCTCCTCCACTCAAAATTTATTCACACTTGCAAACAGGAATCATCTTCTACCCAAACCCCCATGACCACCTCTCAGGCCAGAGTTGAGCAGCCAGGTGGCCCTTCTCTGAGCTTGACTCTTTCTGTGTATTAATTTTCAATTTCAAGTCACAACCTAATCCATTAAGAAGCGCTTATTCTCAGCAAACCTCTCGAGCAAGCTCTCATTTGCTATTTCTCAGTATAAACTCATTCCTACCTTCCGGTTCAGTGTTGACACTAAATTTGGCGCAGTGGTTCAGCACCCACCTTCATCCGTGCATCAATCTCCAATTTGTTTTCTCACGCCTCCACACCATCAAAATCAGCCTTGGCTTTTCTGAATCCCCGTGGGGCTTAGCAGATGGGGTGGCACTTCATAAACCCAGTCTATGCAAAGCTGTTAGCAAAAATGCACAGAGGGCAGCCCCTTGGCCTTCTGTGGGTATGCTCTGAGCTGCTCCAAAGGTATCCTTAAACATGGTATCGTTTTGAGTCTCTAAATAGTTAAGCCTTCTCTAAAATTTATGCCCCTTGCCATCCCTGAAAGTGGGTAAACGCTGCTGGTTTTGAGTGAACATCCTTTAAAAAAAAAACTCCATTTCTTGAGATTCAAATCTATATGATTGAAGGACACAGAAATGTGCAAACATGTTCCCAAAGGCTTGATGCTGTGTAATCGTAGGCCCCTCTTCCCTGGAGCTAATCTTTATTGTGAGTTTACCGTGTTCCAGGCATTTTGCTGATTTTCAGGCATTATCTCATTTGATCCACCCCCAAACTCCAGAATGATCTTTAAAACAGAAGTCAGATGATGACGCTTCTCAGCACAGAACTCTCCAGTGGCTGTCTCACTCGGAGGAAAAGTAAAATCCCTACTGCGGGCTGTCATGAGGCCCCTGTGAGCTCTCCAGTTGTGTTTTCTAGAGAATCACCTTTCAGTTCTGCGCTCTAGCTTGTCTTGCTGTTCCTCTCACTTGTCAACTAACTCCTCTCTCTCCCCTAATGCTTGTCTTTTTTACTCTCAAATGTCATCTTCCCAGGGAGAAGATGGCTGCCCAATGTACATTGTACCCCATCTCCACCCTACATCCCATTCGCTGCTCAGATTCTCTTCATTGCACCCCCACTGTCAACCTGCTACATATTTGTTTACCATCCCCGCCAACTAGAAAGTAGCTGGAGAAGGACAGGACTTTTATTCACTTTAAATCCCCAGGACCTACAAGAATGGTGTTTTCAATAAAACATTTTTTAGTAAATAAATGCATTAAAGTATTCTTCTTATCTCCATTTTACAGTTGAGAAACAGGTTTAGGGAGGTTAACTAAGGTCTTAGAGCCAGTAAGTACAAATAGTACTATGGGTTCACCAACCGCTATTCCCAACTTCAAAATGCCTTTTTGGGAAATGTTTTTGCCACGATCATTCAGTTGGGGGTGATTTGACCAAAATGGGAAGCTGAGATGGAACAAGATGAACAAGAAATCACCAGGAAGCTGGGTCTGGAGTCTGCTATGCACACTCACACTCCTCCAAACTTACTCCAAACTCACTCATGTAGGTTCTCCTCACCTCACTCTTGACATTGACCAAATTCAATCCTTTATTAAATATACACCATAGCATTAAATTGCAAGACAGATAAGATCACATAAATTTGTCAACATTTTGGGGAACAATGTGACACTGCTATTAATATTTGTAAGTATCTTGGAGCCATTTACTAGATGAAATGTTTGTGTAAGGGAAAAGATTATATAAAATGACACAAATCAACTTCAAATACACTAGTCTGTAAACTCCTAGAGGGTAGATACTGTGCTATATTCTCTCTGATTAGCACCACAAATGACCTATAGTCGGAATTCGATAAATGTTATTGAATTGATAAATATCTTTGGAAACGAAATTTTAGTCTGTAAGAGCAGATTTGGATAGTGGCATCTTTTCTGAGCCAGGCAATGACACACAGTTGTATGAAAACAGTGCCAGGGGAGGGTCAGCTACATCTGAAAGAAAGTCATAATCCCAATGGAAAGTTTTACAAATGAAGTATATAGTTGCATGGAATATCCTGTTATAAGAGCAGAATCTGCCACCTCAGTGCTGGGAGGGAATATGTGTTGTTGGAATGTATCCTCCAAACAGCCAGTCAGGAGGTGGGTTGCTCTCCAGCCATTAAAAACATCCCAGAGGCCAGGCACGGTGGCTCCCACCCGTAATCCTAACACTTTGGGAGGCTGAGGTGGGCAGGTCACTTGAGGTCAGGAGTTTGAGACCAAGCCTGGCCAGTATGGTGAAACCCTGTATCTACAACCCCATCTGTACTAAAAATACAAAACTTATCCAGGTGTGGTGGTGGGTGCCTATAGTCTCAGCTACTCAAGAGACTGAGGCAGGAGAATTGCTTGAACCAGGGAGGCAGAGGTTGTAATGAGTTGAGATCATGCCATTGCACTCCAGCCTGGGCAAAAGAATGAGACCCTGTCTCAAAAACAAAAACAAAAACAAAACAAAACAATAACAACAACAAAACCATCCCCAAGGGAAAGACAAATGGCCATGATTTACAAACCAGAAAGTTGAATTGGTGAAGCCATAAACAGGCAGTCTAAAAAAATTCCAGCTGAGACTTTTCCTCTATATAATCTCTTCTTTTTGCCTCATGCAGGCCTCAAAGCTCTGCTGTATTTCCCTTCAGCGGGGAAAGTGAAGCCCCACTGAGGAACAAAATTTCCACAAGTGCCCCTGCTTCCTTGGGTTTGTCCAGCTGTCTGGGATATCAGGAAGTGTCTTCAGGTATCCAAAAACTTTTGGTTCAAGAAACAATATAATTCCTTATCCAACCACCAAACTCCTAATGGGAGGAAGGCCAGTCTTCAAAGTGGACAGCCATCCAGATGACATTCTAGATTCCTCCTACTGACATGGCAACACAGGGAACCTCTACTTGAGTGAGTGTAGGACATCGTGACTAGCTTCCAATGAACACAATATGGCAAAAGTGATGGGATGTTATTTCCATGATTAGGGTATAAAAGACTATGACTTCCACCTTGCTAGCAGACTTTTTTTTTTTTTTTTTTTTTGAGATGGAGTCTTGCTCTGTCACCAGGCTGGAATGCAGTGGCATGATCTCGGCTCACTGCAACCTCTATCTCCTAGGTTCAAGTGATTCTCCTGCCTCAGCCTCCCAAGAAGCTGGGACTACAGGCGGGTACCACCACACCCACCCAATCTTTGTATTTTTAGCAGAAACGGGGTTTGACCATGTTGGCTAGGATGGTCTCCATCTCTTGACCTCGTTATCTGCCTGCCTCAGCCTCCCAAAGTACTGAGATTACAGGTGTGAGCCACCATGCCCGGCCAGCAGACTCTCTTTCTTACTGGCTTTAATAAAGCAATCTGGCAGTTTGGGAAGCCCAGGTGGCAAGAAACTGAGGGTGTCCTTCAACCAACTACCAGCAAGGAACTGGGGCCCTCAATCCAGCAGCCCATGAAAAAAACTGAATCCTGCCAACAATCACTAAGTGAACTTGGAAACACCATGCCCCAGTTAAACCTTGAGATTACCTGGCCAGTATCTTGGTTGCATCCGTGGGAGAGGCCCTGAGCTGCAAGTTGTAGCCAAGCCATATCTAGATTACACAGAAACTGTGACATAATAAATATGTATTGCTTTAAGCTGCTAGCTTTTGAGGGCAATTTGTTACACAGCAATAGATAACACAATATATTAAAAATGTAATGAAAACTTAGTGAGATACACATGCAAAGATTCGTGTTAAATGTGTCCAAAGCTTGGGATCATAGGATACTTACAGTAGATACTCTCTGGAGGAAAAGTATGGGATCCTACTTCACAATGCAAAGCTGTTCATGCTATTCCAACCTCCACCCCCACTATAGCTGCCTATTTATCCACTAAATCAAGCACAAGTTCCTTACCCTAGCAACAAGGTCTGACATCATGTGGCCTCTGCCTATTTCCTCAATTTTATCTCCTGCTTTCCTACCACTTGCACTCCATCTTTAAGTCATACCAAACTACATGTAGTTGCCCCAAATGCTGTATGCTTTTCCCTTTGTCCATATTGTTCCCTCTGCCTAGAATGCCTTCCTGTACGGGTTCGGTTACAAGCATCTTTGGTGCTCTGTAGAACTCCATTCAAATCTTTACACTGTCCTCTCAACTCTCTTATACCACATGTCCACCTGTCTCATAACCTTTGGTTTCTTTGTCTAATACCTCTCTAGCTGTAAGCTCTGTATTGAGCCTCTTCTTCAACTTGGGATCCTCAGAGCTAGTTCGCAGTCTGGCAAATCACTTCAGTCAACAACTAATGAAAGAATAACTGTAGGATGGACCTGCCAGGAGGATAAACAATTATTTATTGGCTTAACTGTAATTTATATCACACTATTGAAATAATAGGTAGTATACAACAAAAGGACCTACATTCAGGAAGCACACAAAATTAAAACCCACATGGAAGAATGAAAAAGCACATCTGCCAAACAGCAGGCATATTTGTCACAATGGAGGATTACATTTCATCCTAAGTTTGCCATCAGACAAGCAAGAAAATTCCAAGGAATTATGAATTTGCCTACACCTCCCAATTGGGTTCATCCTCAACATTCCTCCATTAAAACAAAAGAAACGCTTCCACATGGTTTGTCAAAATTATTCAGGTTTCCATCCTATATATCAGTTCTCCTCACCTTCCTGGTGTATCAAATCAGTTCAAAGAGAAAGAGGAGGGGATTTTAAAATGAATATCTTATTTTTATGCCCTTCAGGAAATCTGCCTCCCTCCCCATTTGTTATCAACTAAATTTGACAAACTGACCCAGAGTTAAATCAACTTAGGGATCACTCAAGGAATGAAACCAATCACATTTTACATAAAGAAATGCTCAGAGAAGGCAGCAATTATACTTTATCAGAGAAAATGTCTTTCTTACAAAGTATAGACATCAAGTGGAGATGTTTGGTGATCCTTTTAAAACACCTTTAAATCAGAAGTAACTTAACGTGGATGCCCTTCATTTTGAAGAAAGAGAAAATATTTGATGATTTGATGATTCATCAAAAGTTTGTTTCTATGCAACAGGCTTATTGTTGTGAGGGATTTCAATGCAAAATTAGTAATCAGCCTTGGAAAAGAAATGCCTTGAATCCTATAAAACTAGGATGACTTAAAAAGTTCTATTCCTGCTCAATCAACTTACTGAAAATCACCAGCATCTTTGATCTACAGAAGGAAATATTTCCAAAAGCTAAGCGAAAATCTCTCTTTCTTTAGGTCATAAATCAACTCTGTAATCAAGACTATGGAGAATCCTTACAGGGCAGATGGCTTTGAATTTTATAAATCGGTTAGGTGTGGGGACATGATCAATAGTTTGATGATTTGACTAAGTAAAATGTGCTGAAAAAAATCACCTGTAGGGAGGTCTTGGATGAATCTGCACAAACATTCTTGAACCTGAAAATCCAAACTGTGAGTCATATTGAGACCAACAAAGTTAATATATGCCACCAAAGGAGAAGGCTATATCATCTCAGGGAAACAATTTTTGACTGTGGTTAGTAAGTATTTAGGAAATAATGCATTCGTTGAAAGGTGAAACTGGCAGTAGGCTTATGATGGCAATGGGCAGTGCCAGCAGTGGCTGTGGCATCCTGGAGCAGGAAGATTTGGTGTAGTTCTAGTGCAGCACAGGCCAGAGTGATGATTCTGACATTTGGGATGCTACAGCACTGATAAAAGTGGATAATAAAGCTGTAGCTTCATTTAAACAGGCTCTAAAGATTGATGACATTTGCGAAATTTCAGATAAACCAAAAAGCATGCCTAGTAGAAAACCTACTAAGAAGAATAAAAGCCAAGAAAAGAACACTGCAACTTTCTTGAAGTAGTAGAAAGTTCGGGACAAATGTTCTGCCATTTGGTCAGAAGACAGCTGCATTTACCCAGCTACCATTGCTTCAATTGATATGAAGAGAGAAAGCTGTGTTGTGGTTTACACTGGATATGGAAATAGAGAGGAGCAGATCTGTCTGATCTACTTTCTTCAACCTCTGTAGCTAATAATATAGGACAGAATGCTCAAGAGAATGAAAACAAAAGTCAAGATTGAGTGCTACTCCGTGGAATTCTGGGACCAGGAAAGCCAAGTCAGGTCTAAAATTCAATAGCCCACCACCTACACCACCCCACTTCCTATCATGCTTGCTGCCTCCATTTCCTTCTGGGCCACCAAAACTTCCCCTACCACCTCCCACATGTCTAGATTTTCTTTATGATATTAATGCTTTAGGAAGTATGCTAATCTCTTGGTCCATGAGTGGCTAGCATACTGGCTATTATACAGGGTTGAGGCAAAATTAAAAAGAGAGAGGGTGCTCACATTCCAATTAATGAGTAAATATGCCATTATTATAAAAGTGAATCTTACTTTTGTAAAACTTTATGGTTTGTGGCAAACAAATGTTTTTGAATATTTTTAAATTTAAAATGTTAAAAAGTTGAAAAGGGTTAATATAAAACAGTATTAAAGACATTTTGATACTAAAACTATTAGATAAAAGGTTGAGCTACATCCCTACTAGAATTCTCATGGTATCAAAGTATTACCTCACCAAAAACTTACTGGTTGGTTGTGTGGAAAAAATATACTTTTACAATAAAGAGTTCCTTAGGCTCTGATGACATTTTACATCACTAGTAGTCAGAAAAAAACAGACACATTTTCTGATCTGTGATGCAGTATGACCTATGCATACTGCACTGTACACTCTATGACCTATGAAGTGCTCTGGCAAAAAACTTTAACTGAAATTTAGTCAAGCCTTTAGATCTAATTTCCTGTTTACAGGAAATGCTGGGGATAGAGCAACAAGTTAAATGACACCACTAAAGAAATGATCAGACAGATCCAGAATATAGAATGTTGTAGAAGATAACTGGCCTCATTGCTTCAAAGTATCAGTGTTGCAAAAAAAAAAAAAAAAAAAGTGGAAAGGGTGACTCTTCTAAAGTTACTTAAGAGACATCATAGCCTAATGCAATGTGGAATCTTTGATTAAACCTAAGGGGCTGAGAAAATGTGAATATGGACTAGATTTTGAATATTAGATCATTATTGCTAATTTTATGAGCTGTGAGAAGGATGTTGTAGTTTATAAAAGAATGCCTTCATTTGCATACTCATTTAGGAATGAGGTGTTATAGTGTCCCTTAAAATGTTTTCAAATGGTTTTGCAAAATGTGCATGAAGCCTATATGGCAAAATGTTAATGAATCTAATAGGTGTGTATATGGGTGTTTAATGTGCTATTTTTTTTTCTATTTTCTGTACGTTTAAAAGTATATATACATATTTTTAAATTAAAAAGGCAACACTGAAACAAGAATAAACAGTTTTCTTATACTAGAATTGCTACAAATTTGATTATGTAAAAGAAACTTGAAAAATTTATACTTGGTGTGGGTTTGCTGAATCAGGACAGACTAAAGCTTTCAGTGCCAATAGTTGTCTTCCTCAGAGAAAATTTGACTGGTACATTCTTCTGGTTTACTTTTATCCAGATTGAGTTGCATTTGATTTGACTCTTTCTTATATACAGTGCTTTAGAGAACTTCTTCATCTTTTTTTATTGATAACTTACCAGACAACCTAACAGGGAACTCCATCTGCTTTCCAGGCAGCCATCAACACACAGAAAGCCTGACGAGAATCACTCAGGGACCAAAACATTCCATGCCACCAGTGTATAACCTTGTCCTTCATATACTCCCAACCCAGCCTCAGGAATACCGGCCATAAGGGAAAATCAGCCAAATGCTGGAACTGAGAATGCGGGTTTGCTCTAAGTAAGTAAAGGCACAGCTCTAAGTTCTTTGTAGTGCTCCACTACACAGTGTTTCCTACAACTCCCTGATAAGAATTACCTGAAGCATGTGTGTTAAGCTTGCAGTTTTCTAGGCACAGCCCCCAGAGTCTGGGTCAGAAAGCCTGGAATGGAGACAGCCCTCAGGAATCTACATTTGCGACAAGGAAAACAGAATCCTGATAGCTAAAAATGCCAAAAGATTGTTGCTAGGATGGTAACCCCTAAACATAGCTGCACACTAGAATCACCAGAGGAATGTTCACAATTCAGTAGGACTTACTGAATAAGGATCCCTGGCAGTGGGAACCAGGACTTTGTTTTTTACACTCCCACCTTGACTGCATATTAGAATAATCTGGGGAGCATTTGAAAATACCAGTATTCAAGGCCTCATGCAAAACAACTGACTCAGAACCTCTCACAGAGGAGTAGTTTGTAAAAGCTCCTTAGGTGATGAAAACAGACCACAGTTCAGCATATGGAAAACACTGAATTAAGTGTTTTAAGATGAAGCTGGGGTTATCAGCTTTTAATCTTTATTCTCCAAACCAGAGCAGCAAAGAGCAACTATACATCGACTTTGGGGCACACATGGCTGGGCTGGTGCTCCAGGCTGCTCCCTGTGCATAACTTTAAATTGAACCATTGATTCAGGTCTCTCTAAAAAGTCTGTGAAATTCAGATCAAATTAGAAAGTGTCCCTTCTGTAATGGGAATAAGGAGGCTGGGAGCCCAGAAACGGTGTTCAGTCTGTGTCCCAGTTAAGGATTTCCATATAGCTTCAAAGAAGTTCTAACTACATGATGACATTGTTGCTCAGGAGTGAAGAGATTCTACTACCAGCAAAATGGAAAGGAAATACTCCACACACAGCAGCTACATTTTCACAAGGTCCTCAGGATAATAGTTGGCACATGGTAGGCACTCAGTAAATATCTCATGAATGACTCCCATTACCATGGATAAAGCATGAGTCTTTTAAGATGTCTCACTGTGGATTTGTCTCCAACTTCTGAAGAAATCGCCACCATAGTCATCATCATAAATTATGATACTATGAATAACTGTACTATGAATAACTGAAACTAGTAGCAAATTGGTTTAATGTGGGCCAAATAAGTTCTGCTTAGATATTTAAATAGACTTTAAACATTCTGAAGGATGGAGATTTCAAAGCTGGCACCTTCCTGTCTGTGGGGCATAAAAATGGTTCCCCGAAGATGACTACTTTTTAGTCCCTAGAACCTGTGAATATGTTCCAGTACTTGGCAAATGAGCAAAGTTAAGGATTTTGAGCTAGGGAAATGTTCCCAGATTATCTGGGTGTCCCAAGGTAATTCAAGTTTCAGTCGAAGATGAAAGAAAGACTGGATGTGGTGGCTCAAGGCCTGCAATCCCAGTACTTTGGAAGGCCAAGGCAGGAGAATGGCTTGAGGCCAGAAGTTCAAGACCAGCTTGGGTAACATGGCAAGACCCTGTATCTACAAAAAATAAATTAGCAGGGAATGGTAGTGCATGCTTATAGTCCCAGCTACTAGGAAGGCTGAGGTGGGAGGATTGCTTGAGTCCAGGGATTCAAGACTATAGTGAGCTATGATCATGCCACTGCATTCTAACCTGGGTAACAGAGCGAGACCCTGCCTCAGGAGAAAAAAAAAATGACGGAAGACAGACATAGTTCAGAGTCAGAGAGAGTGGAAGAAGCTATGTTTCTAGCTTTGAGGATAGAGGAAGGGGCCATGAACCAAGGAATGCAGGTGGCCTCTAGAAGATGAAAAAGGTAGAGAAATGGATTCTCCCCCTGGAAAAGACACTGGAAGAAATGCAGCCTTGTTGACAGTTTGATTTTAACCCAGTGAAACTCACTTTACACTTCTGACCCCTGAAGTTGTAAGATAATAAATTTGTGTTAAGCCACAAAGTTTATGGCAATTTGTTACATGAACAGGAAACTAACATATCATACAATATTTAAGAGAAAAAATAATTTGGAGAGTAATAGTGACTAAATTAGTTTTTCTTTGCATTTCAACATAGCAAAGGGCTACATTTGTATCCTCTATAAGATGATGTGGCCAGCCATATCACTTTCAAAACTGTGGTGTGGCTTTTAAGAGTATAATGGTGAACATCCTGGCTAACACGGTGAAACCCCGTCTCTACTAAAAATACAAAAACTAGCCAGGCGAGGTGGCCGGCGCCTGTAGTCCCAGCTACTTGGGAGGCTGAGGCAGGAGAATGGCGTAAACCTGGGAGACGGAGCTTGCAGTGAGCTGAGATCCGGCCACTGCACTCCAGTCCGGGCGACAGAGTGAGACTCCGCCTCAAGAAAAAAAAAAAAAAAAAGAGTATAATGGTGAAACAAAGGTTACTGAGATGCTTACTATAAATCAAATCACAGACTATACAATAACAATGGCCGTTTCTATGTGGCATATGTTCCTTAAGAAAAAGTGACATCATTCTAAGGTCTTGTACATGGTAAATAAATCCGTAGAACGTCTGGCTAACCAAGATCACGACTTGGGCTTACTCCAGGTGAATGCCCAACCCTCTCTAGAGAATGGCTTCCCACACAAATACCACTCGCCAAAGTGATAAGCCACTGCTGCGTAAAGATGACAGTGATGCTCATACTGTATACCCACACTTCTCCAGAAGGCACTACACAACCATGTGTGAAAGGGCATGCTCTCACACTGTCCTTCCTGTGATCCAGGACACCATTCATGACATGTTTGTATAAGCTCAGGAAGTGTGTAGTCGTGCCAGGGGGCAAACCAGTGGGTTCACAAGGGGCTTGAACCTATGACCTCAGTTTCACCAGTGTTCCCTCTAGCAATTGAGCTCATCAGGTGGAAATGTGTTCAACTCTTATCTGTTCTATGTGGCCCAGCTCTGAGTTAAGAGACCTGGCTCCCTTTCATTCTAACGGGCTGAAAACAGCTTTGAAAGAGCAGCAGTCAGTTACACAGCTGATGACTGCCCTGCAAGAATGTGCACCTGAGGAAGGGCAATGATTACAACGGGCTGAAGACACTTGGGGCTGAATGGCAAACAGCACCAGTGTAATACTACATATTGGCAAAATTATCCACCAACAAGAGAATAGAGAATTCACTGAATTGTCTCATGAGATTCCAACAGCATCATAACTACCATTTATTAAGCACTTTACTGTGGACCAGGCACAGTGTGCTAAGTGTGCTACAAACTTCTAATTTTAACAATTGCCTTAAAACAGAGGTCCACTGTTCATCTCATCTCACAAATGAGAAAACCAAAGTCTGGGAAAGTGTGCTGTTTTAAGGTTATATGGCTAGGAGTGACAGACCTGGCATTCAAAACCAAACCTTTCTGCCTCTAATGTTATACTACCTTTAATATAGTAGCAGAATAAGACATACTTTTAAGGAAAGAGGCAGCAGAGAATTGCCATCAAGGTAGCAACCTACTTGCAAGCCAAGGAAGATATTTATTTACAGCCATTTATTTTATTGGTTCATCATTTTTTGAGCATTTGGTCTATGCTAGGAATTGTGCCCATACAACTTGGAATCACCAAAATATCAAAGGGTATCAGGTAGTAGGACTTGGAGACAGAGTGAGAACCTACAAAATTCCAGAACATGTTCTAACAGGAAGAGGACCTGCCAGCTGAGCAATTCCACCAGGACGTGGCAGCGGCAGCCAGAGTGACTTGGCAGGTGACAATGAAGAGGCAGCATATCAAACAAAGGTGTCAGGTGTGAGGAAAACAAACACAACCTCAACGTGCAACAGGCTCAGGAAATGGGGCCAGAGACCCCAAATATGGAATGCGCCCTTGCATGCAGGACTTATGTTCAATACGAGCCTATTCACCTGTTCAACTGATAGGCTAACACAAGGGCGGGGGTGAGGAAGGAAGGGCTGGCTTGGAGACCACATCAACTGCAAAGCCTCTTCAGCAATACTGATAACGCCCTTTAAACCCTGGATCCTGTGGGCCTACCCTTACTATGAGGGAGATTCTCAATTGTTACCACAAAACAGCAGCTGTCAAGGTTCAGAACACAATATCCCAAAATATGGCATCTTGGCACACTGAGTATTTTAAACTGAAGGAAACTGACAAAACTCAGAAGCAGAAAGATCACTCTTTTCCCCACATTTCTCCCATGAAGATTGGTCATTTAAAAAATTTTCTGGGCTGGGCGTGGTGGCTCACGCTTGTAATCCCAGCACTTTGGGAGGCTGAGGCAGGCAGATCACCTGAGGTCAGCAGTTCAAGACCAGCCTGGTCAACATGATGAAACTCCATCTCTACCAAAGATACAAAAAATTAGCTGGGCATGGTGGCAGATGCCTGTAATCCCAGCTACTCAGAAGGCTGAGGCAGGAGAATCACTTGAATCCAGGAGGTGGAGGTTGCAGTTGAGTGAAGATCAGGCCATTGGCACTCCAGCCTGGTCAACAACGCGAGACTCCTCAAAAAAAAAAAAAAATTCTGACTTACCTCACCTGAAAGGAGGTCAAAAAGATCTTCATTCCAAAGGAGTCCTCCCCTATACCCTGAAGCCAGAAGAATCTGAACAATCAGGCCTTGCTAAGTGCCCCAGTTTATTACCATTATGTCATACCTCCTTTATGGATACTTCCGCATGACTGTCCATTCATCAAAGTTAAGCATAAAAATGGAGCTTCCTCTAGGTCTCTTGGACCTTCATTTCTGATGGCTCCCATGTCACATGAAACTTTGGTTCAATGAATCTGCTCTGCTTCTCTTGTTAATCTATTTTTAATATAGGGGTGTCAGCCATGAACCTTGCAATGGGTGAGGAAATATTTTTTTCTACCCTACACAGCCCAACCAAACACCTTTTATCATATGCATGGTAAGTGCATATGATAAAAGTGATGGAAAGAGAAATCTGAAGGTATACTTTCAGTTCCACATGTCCCAAAGTGTTTTCCTCGAAGCTACAGTGACCACATGCCCTGATTTGCCAAAGACAGCTTTGATTTATTCATGTTGTCCTGGGATGATTATTAATAGTGTCCCATTTCCTTCTCAAAAGTATTCCAGTTTGCTAGATCTGATGGTATGGACCTGTAGTCCCAACTACTTCTGAGACCAAGGTGGAAGGTTCACTTAAGCCTAGGAGTTCAAGGCCATAGCATGTTATGACGTGCCTGTGAATAGCTACTGAACTACAGCCCTGGCAACATAGAGAAATCCTGTATCAAAAAAAAAATTCCAGTTTGGTCAAAAAGTTACATGATTAGCTAATCCAGAAACCCACTTCTAGAGATAGTAATAGCTGTGCTGTCCTTCTCTGAAACTGTGCTACCCAAACTATGTTATAAACCTTGAAGAATGAAATATAGTTTAAAAACTATTTTGATAAAGAAACATTATTTTAAATGCCAAACCACTATTACTATCTTGCATAACTACTATTGTGTTACATACAGTTTAGGAAATATTGCATTAAATAAAGTTAAACAAGTTTGACTATTGGTAGAACGTGTGGCTTTCCAAAGATTTAATATTTTAGCATGTCATGAATTACCAAGAGGGTCCTATACTGGGCAATGTTTCCAAACTTAAATGCAAAACCATTTCTCATGAAATGTCAAAAGAGGTTCATGTTCCACAAAATGCTCCCACATTTTCATTTGATAAATACAGGTGTCTCGTATGTCTTAGACTTGTTCTAGGTCCTGGAATCAGCAGTGAACAAAACAAAGTTCTTAGCCTCAGGCACTTCTGTTCTAGTGGCAGAGACAGATAATAAACATAGAAACAAGTAAATATTGTAATTTGGAAAACAATGATTTATCCTCCAATTGATTTAAAGTCAAAACTCCAGACATCTAACAATTCTGAAGGATATTCATGAAGCAGCCTGTCTTCAGATGTGAGTTGGCAATGATTTGTGTCTCTCAAAAGCTATCGCTGGGCATCGTGTTTCCTGAATGAAAGAAGCGTCCCTTAACAAGCTTCCCCCTTTGAACTGAATGTGCTTCATTTGGCATTCTCATGAGTATAAATGTGCTTTTAGGGGGGGTCTACCTTTATTTGGATTGTTTGTGGACCATATTCATATGTACCTTTAATTTAATGCTATTTCCTGTCCTAGCTAAACTAAGGTGTTACTTAAAACAGCGTCCCTTTCAAAAGAGATGTTAATAGGTGCTTTGCACCCAGGGAATACATTCCAACAAATGAAGGGTTATACATTCTATGCCACACATCCCATCCCCTAGGGCTGGGGCGGTGAGAGACAAGAAGGTTCTTACACACACACACACACACACACACTCACACACACACACTCCTACCCTCTGATTGATTCTGTGCAGAATAGAGACTCACATTTAAATGAATAAGCCAAGTTAAAACTTTCTATCCTGGAACAAAGCAAAAGGAAAGCCTCTTTATGTTGCAGGGACTATAGATGCCACGGGCTGAGCCTGTCCCAGAGTTTCCCTCCACTGCTCAAAAACTAAGCCATCTTGCTGCGTTTAGCACTTCTCACCAGACCACCCACCCAGACACGGATACACAAACCACATGTGTGAGGAATGCTGTTCGGCTAGGAAATCAGTATCAGTATTTCAACCTTATTACTTGCACAGACGGCCCTTTTAGTGCGACTCATTTGTTTTATCTTTTCAATAGCTTTGATTATTTTCTTTTAATGGCCTGGATTTATCCTTTTCTACCCTTTTGAAGCTTCAGAACTCTGTGGTGGGGACTGCATGGGGTGGGAGGCATGATTAAAAGGGGAAAATGAGCAAATAACTTTGTCTTTACTCGCCACCTATCTCCCACTCCCTGTGGGCACCTCCTGTTCCGTGCGGATTACCCAGTACCCCAGTAGTCACCCTGAATTGTTATAAAAGTGGACTCAAGGAGCCTTCTCATTCAGGTGGTAGACTATTTGTGCTGTTATTTAAGAGCCATAGGGCCCAGTTTTCATTATCAGAGTGTTTTTTGGTTTGTGCCGTATATTTCTCTCACTAGCTCCTAGGGACCACATTGGTTACCCTTCTTTAATTAAGGGGAAATTAAGACCAAGAGGCTAAGCCGAGAGCCAAAGGCAATTTAACAACCTCTGGAAAAAAATGGAAGCACCTCTACAGAAGGGGACTGCATAAACAGGAAGGTATGGATACTATTACCTGGCAGAGAAAGCAGAAGCTTTGAACTGTGCTCTGTGTTTTCTATTTGGGTGGTATCCCTGGCAAGGAAACCAATAAAATACCCTTAGTTGCTCCACTAATCAGAATAAAACAAGACCACTAGTTTTGGAGACTTATTTCCCTGAGTTACCAACCAGAGAGGTCTGGGGGTCAGGCTTGGTTATCTGTCATCTCTCTCCAGGTTTCCTTGCGTATCAAAATGGGGCCATAAATTGGAGAGACAGGGAACAAATTATTGGGGAAAACCATGTGGTGCAGTGCACCCCTGGGTGAGTGTGCTTCAGCAGGGCCTGGTGCTGCTCTTGACCCTTTCTATACACTGGAGAAGGTAGAAGGCCATTATTTTAAATAAAAATGAGTATCTATGCCGCAACAAGGGAACAGATTAGTCCAATCCAAGTACGGCCATTAGAAAGTTCTACTGCCATCCCAGCCCATCTGGGACTGATGCTTCCACACCTAAAATCAGTCTCGGGCTGACAAGAGACAAAGCAGTCCCCTCTAATCCCCTAAATGGCTTGTCAGCCTGAATGAAGATAAAGTCAGTTTCTCAAACTTGATGTAAATCTCTTTACTATTAAGTAAGAGCATCACACCCAATTCCTTGGTTATTTACCAAACTGAATGTATTTTATTCTCTTTGTTGTAGTAGCTCTTCTTCCTGTCTAATCAAGGTAGCAGTTCCTGCTGTGAAAGTAAATGCAGGGACTTTGTAAGATGGACTGTCTCTGGCTATAGCACATTTTTTCTGAACAAAACCCTCCAAAGAAATGGGGAAGAAAGAAAAAACATCATGCATACATAGCCCAGTTTATGCCAAGAATGCATCCCACCACTTCTTGTTCCAATCTTTGCAGAGCTTTAAAAAATTAATATATATACTGGCTTTAGGACACAGAAGATGGTGCTAGACATGAGGGACTCCTAAAATGAATGAGGTGGGGACTCTCTGCCTTCAGCTGGTTTTGGACACATTGTCCTTTCTCTGGATGCCTCAGATCTCCCCATCTATTCTTCTTTAGAAACAGCATCACTTTTTGAGAAAAGGCTAAGGGCTAATTTTTCCTCTATGCAAAATAAAGCCAAACTTTGGTCAAATGACTCTTAGCAAATCAGTACAATTACACATTTTAAAAACGGTGCTGCAACAAGATTATATGAGTTTAAGTAAAACACCTATTTCTATCAATCTGTACTTACATTTCAACATGGATTTTAGAGAAGGGAAATACATCTTACAGTGTGCCTTGAATTCACACAAAAGCATGTACACATACACAGTGTGTCTTTCAACATAACTACACATACACAGTCCATTAAAAAGATACTGACAGATTTATAAAAGGTATTGGTCTTGCACTGTTAATCTCAATAATACATTTTCACTTAATTTATTTTTGCACTGCATGGTAGCTCTGGCCACCATTAAGGATCTGTCAGCATTTCCATCATAACTCTATTTTCAGAATACTGGAGTACAAGTGCCAAAATACATATTTACAGTTTACAGACAGCGGTGGCTTTGTCTTCCTTTTAAATTGACTTCTTCAATGCATCTTTACAAGGAATATTCAGGGATGGCAGTGCCTACATAATAAAAAGCATCATATAAAACAAAAGAGGTTAAAAGATGTAGACTTCCAGCCCAAGACTAGACTAAATCATGGGAACAGACTCCTTAACATTCACTGCAGCTGTAGTAGTCTCTACATCATAGCTTAGAGCAACAGTCCAAAGCAAGATTACTCTGATAATATATATGTGTATATATATATATATATGTATATATAAATATAGGAGCAGTACATAGCATTAGTACACAAAAAGCTAAAGGTGGAAAGTAATAAGCATACAGCAAATTACTCCAGAGCGGATCACTTCTACAGTGACAAAAATAAACACAAGCCACCAAATAGACAATGACTGTTTCCAACACTGGACATCCAACTCCATTAAGTAGGCAGAGTTAAAACATTTAAGAGTAAAGTCTCTCTTAACAAGTATTTTAACTACATTTGTGGAGCTTGAAGTGGTAAATGGGATGTTATACAGGCCTAAAATTGTTTCTTCTCTTTTTTTTTTAAAAGATTAGGTGGGTCTATAAAAGACATGGGCAAAAAACACTTTTTTTTTTTTTTTTTTTGGTTGAAGAAACTTTCTAGTGGAAGAAATCCAATATTATCGGCTCTTTCCACCAAAAGGTGAATATTCAGATTAGAGAGATTTGCCTGACAATTTAAAACGTTTAGGACTCTCTGAGATATTATTTCCTAAAGTTTTTGTCTCCTGATCTGGAGTTTTTATAGTCTTCCCTACCTTGATACTATATGAACGCACATATAGAAATACCCATTTGTCTGTATTAAGATCGACAGAGGCAGATTATGGTGAGGATCGTGAAATAACTGCAAAATATTGTTGCTAATATGACTGTTACATCCAAAGACAGAAGGACCCCCAAACCCACCAACACACATCCTGCTGCAAAACCAGAGGCAAAAGCTAAGTTATAAGGGGGTATGGGGCAGGAGTTCTGTACATATGTTTTTTCCCCTGGCTAATCACTGAGGAAAAAATTTTTTTAAAGTTTATCATACTCTGGCTGGTTCAAACCATATTCACATTCACCCAATTAATTTTATTTGAAACATCTATTTATATATGTACACCAAAGAAATTAAACCCTGCCATTTTCCCTTTGTGCTTAAGAAACCAGAGCCACTGTTAGGGTACTCATGTGTCAAATATATTCTTAATAGGCTTCAAAGTTGGGTGCATATAAATGTGACAGAACTGAAGGGGTTACTTTAAGAGAGGTATTATAACTACTTGAAATTAATTCAAAGGGATCCTTTTATTTCTGCATTTAAAAATGAGAGCAAGATTATCACTTCAAAAAAATAACGTAACTCTCACTCTTAATTTTGTGAAAAACTTATTTTGCTATCTTGATGAGTAGAAGATGGATAAGTTTTTCTGAATTTTATCAATTTACAACCTTACATTTTAGGATATTCTGAAGAAATTAACTTTATTCCCTAATTTTCAAGTCTAAAGTTTATCATATAATGGCTGCCCTACTTATCATCCTTTTTGTTTGGTCATTTCTTATCTTACCTAGTTTCTTGGTTAGCAACTTAAGGGAAAAAAATTTTACATTGGCAAATCATGTTTTTTGCCCCACAATTTAGTTACAGAAATAAAAATGGCCCAAACTACATATACACATTTCTAGTTAAACTACACAGATCTATTAAACCACACATAAACCTCTGCCTTGATGAGAATATGTGAGTAAGCAGTTAGAAATTTTAAAATAGTTTTAAAAATTTGCAACATTTCCATATAAACATTACCCTCCCCTTCCAACTATAAAGTTAAAAACAAAACACAACTGAAACCACACAATTCATCAATCACCTAATGTCCAAAATGACTCAAAGTTTCTCTGCACATCGAGAAGTGGACAATACAACAAATGCTTCAAGTACGGTTCATGCCAATCATCATTAAGAATCATAACATTATTGACAAAGTACACTTGTCCTCTGGGAGGACGCTTCAGAGAAATAATTTACAAGGAGCATGGCTGTATTATAATTTTTTAAAGGAAAAATAGTTTCTTTGGATAGAAAGAAACAGTGTAAAAAATCCCCTTTTTAAAATGCAGAAATAACTCCATTATCAATCTGCATTTATATAACTGCCCAAAAGAATGGGTCTGGAAAGACCATTTTTTGTACAGACACGAGTTAATCTCTGTATGAAAAGACAGCATCTGGCATGGGAACAAACAAGGGAGATACTGGTCTATTAGCACACATAGAGACTTTCTTAAGGCTGATCCAGTGACGAACCTTTGGATCCAGAAGTATTTCTTCATTTCTCTTCTTTTCAGTTGAATTTCTAGTAAAAACTTGTAAGATGAGCTGTTCTTACTTTTCATTTCTCCACTTATGGAGAAGATGGAATAATGACACCAAAAGTACTTTGGTTTTGTTCTTTTAAAAATAATTTGCTTTCTTTTGCATGCCACAGGACTGATTTCTAGTTTCAAAACAAGGGTACAACAAGAACAAAAATATCCCCCCATCCCCAACCATCTTTCATCAATACAAGAAATCCTTCTGGAAATATTAGTAAGCGACTAGACAGGTATTGAACCACTGAATCTACAAGTTAATACATAATCTGTTATGGTAGAATAACCAAGAATTTTACCCCAAAGAAAGATTTTAATTTTTTCAAATATAAAAGTGTCTAAGAGAATCATATGTGAACAAACAAAAATCTCTGATTCCAGATTTTTAGGATAAAGATGAGTAACACACTGGCAGCTGAAGAAAGCTGAAACTCTTACTAATAAATAGATCCAAATTTCCAAATTAAGAATTTCTACATTTTCTTTTAGAAAACAGGACCAGAATTCCTTTTTTTTTTTTTTTAAATGATGATCCTGCGGGATGCCTTTACTTCCATATTTACCTAGTATTGTAACAGTAAAACAGACACAAGAATGTTGATGACAGCTCAACAATGCTGGATTCAGGACATTTACAGGTACACTTTTGTTTAAAAGTCCTACAAGTTTATTGACTAAGGCTAGACAGCAATTCATATGATCCTATTTGGTGCATTTTCTACCATGGTCCAAGATCATTACATGGATACAGCCAAGGACTGGGCCCCAACTTTCAGGAAAAAGACCACAAAGAAGAAAATCAAGGTGGCTATTTGGTCCCCCCAGTTGATAATCTGTGTCCTGGAACTGGAAAAACAAAAGGTGGAAAATACAGACTGCAACGAGTTAAAGGACTTGGAAAAAGTTGGTGGAAAGTGGCACGGTATACAAGTAAGGTCACTGGGCTTGGGATGGCAAGGGCGCTGCATTGAAAGAGCATCCACGGGACCAAGTACTTATAATGTCTGATGGTGTCATTCCCTCAATGACTTAGAATATCTGTATGCGATAATAAATAGATCAGTTATGTAATAAGGCAGTGTGTTGAATATGCGTTCGTCCTGTGGAATGAACCACCACAGAGAGATACATGATACCATACACATTCTTTGAGTTTTCTTGTGTTGTGTTTGATTTGTTTGTTTTCAAGGCTATCCAGGCTAACTCTTCCCGGGGATTTCCTTGGAGAGAAGAGTGGTCCGCTGAGGCTGGTTTGCTTTAACCTCTCCTTTATCAAGAGATGATGACTGGCTTTAAAGAAAAATAAAGCTGAAGGTTGTTTGATTTTTATTTTTTCCCTTTTGGTTGCATCATTCTGAGTGTTTTCATATAAACAATAACAACAAAAAATCACAACCAAAGAAAAAAAAAACACAATAGTTTTTGATGCATCCAGTTGTTGTATCCTCAGGATGTTCCAGATGTTTCCAGGTAACTCTGTAGTTTACGGACTGTGGTTTTGTCCAGCGAGCAAAGATCAAAATCAAATGTTGTGTTTGTGATATGAAAGTGTCCAGTTTCTTCTATAAGGTTCACGATCTAGAGGAGTGAAGAAGAGAAAGTTTGGGCAATAAGCAGCAAACATCAAAAGGCAAAGAGAGAGTAATAGAGGGGCGACGAAATATGGAATCAAGTGATAAATATGCGTATTTATAGCAACAAGGTCCCATACCATGAATAGCATTAAATTGTCTCAGTCAACTTGATAAGTCAAAGGTATATTAAGCCTTAGAAATTCCCAGTGAGAACTTGTCTTGCTTTTCATACCCTTTAAACTCATTCCTGCTTTCAAGTCGTGAACAGAATATTTAACTGTGAGTGAGCAGTTAGTGGGAGATAGCATTTCAAGACCCCTTTAAAAATTAGTTACTGACTCAACAGACAGTGATTATACTTTATAAACATAAGAAAAATCCAGCCTAGAAATAACAAAACTACTTTTACTTCAGTACAAACACATACACACACACCGCTATATAAAATCATTTTCCTTTATCATTATATAATTGTTAATAATTTGGAAAACCTCATTTCTTCTTGTATTGGCTCCAACTTTCAGAAAAATGTTAAATGACAGAGGTGATGGTTACTGTTTTAGGTGGAGAGGGAGTCAGAAGAAAACTTTACTTGCTTAAACCATTAGACTCAAAGTTCTGTTACATGCATCAAGAAATTCTTAGAAGGGGTATACTCAATTGCGGTTAAAGTGCTACATTTATGTAAAAATTTATCCAACAAGATCTTATTAACACTAAAAGATCTAAAATGGACACTCATTTGTTTTGTTAGTTATTAGTAATAGAACTTTCAGCAAGTCATCCACACATATCCACATACATACAGAACCACAAACACACAGCTATGCTCAATCATATACTTACTATATAATTAACATCGATTGAACTAAGACTATGTATTTTCTGGAATAAATTTTTAGTTTTACCATTTTATGCAAAAATACTATGGATCTAGTGAAAAATGTGTAAATTTCGGGAAGGAAACAAGTAGTCTCTTCAGAGCTATTATAATTTCAAATTTATACAATGGAAATAACAAGCTGACCAGAATTTGACTCCTTCCCCCAGCCAGCTGCCCAGTAGGTACTTGACAAAGCATTTAGAATAGAGGTCTAGATTTGGCATATCAAGTTCTGACTCTGCTCACTCTTTCAATGGTATTAGAACATCATAACCTTTGAGCCTCAGTTTCCTCATCTGGAAAATGGGAGTAACGCTACCTGTTCTACTTGTGCAAGTTTGGGCAGATGATCAAATAAGATATCATAAGCAAAGCTTTTTATAAATGGTAAATTGCTACCTAAGTCAGGATAACATGATTATGATTACCTTATAAACTGATCCTTAATTATCTGGGAGGTAACTAAACTGCACATGAATTACAGACCTGATGCTTTTTCCTCCCGCCCCCAATGAGTGTTAGCCATTTCATTAGCACTAAAATAAATAAGGCAAGAAAATGCAGAAACAAACTCAGAAAGGCCTGCTTGAATAAAAAAAAAATTGTAACTAATTCTTTTAAGAAAACAGTTTTCCATGACCCAATATAGCTGTTCCCTAATTATTTAACAGCAAATAGAAAACTGGGCAATAAAAAAATCCCTTCTAGAAAAAAGCTACTTAATTTTAAAGCATATAAACACTTTTGCCTACTAGAAACTTGAGCCCGGGCATTTCTCATGCATTGTGCTATCTTGCAGATCTCCAGTATTTCCATCACCAACCCCTACTTCCTCTATGAGCATGCTGTGCCCGGCCTGCAGCCACACATGCACAATGATATAAAGGGGATCTGATAAATCTAACTAAATGAGCCCCACATTTTTATGGGAGCCCATAAGAATACATCAAGGTAGATGCAGAGAAACAGCCTTAATGTAGTAGCAGTGGCAGCAGTTGGGGAGTTGGGAATTATTTGCCAAAGGGAACAGCATTAATGATTTGAATTATTAGAGCATGTGCCCACATCATCATTTAAGTAAGGGCTCCATAAAGAAAAATAAGTGTGCATTTCTTTCCAGGAATCCCGATAGTCAGATCAGAAACAACGTTAACATGCTTTATTCCATTGACACAGGCCACAAAGCCTGAACATACCCCACGAGTGCCTGAAGAACTCCACTCTGCCTTTCTACAGGAATACCCTCTTTGCTGATGCAGTGTGGCTTGACCTTGATGTCATTTTCTGCATCATAGTACAATAATTAATGTCTGTCCAAAACAATAATAATAGTAGATAGAGTGACTGCAGATAAGAAAAACAGGCAATCGGGTACTTATGGGTAGTGGAAAAGGAAGAGTGTGTAAACTGCTTAACTCATTCTTCAGATGATGGTTGTTGTGAAAACATTCATGATGGATTATTTCCTGCCACATCAGCCTTTCAAGGGGTACTACGCAGGCTGGTGGATGTCTCATTTTGTTTTAAACAGGGTGAGATCCACTTGTCAGATCTGTGGCTCCCCCAATTTTTAATTATAAAAAGGTAAATGCACTGATTTTAGTCTGATTATAGTTTCAAAAACCAGGGTTCTTTCCATGTGAAGCAGCCTCTTCTCTGTGTGAGAAGTAATGAACAGGCTTTACTTTAACTGCTTCTCTATGGAGTAGAGCCAGGTCTGGGATAACATAGGTCTTCCCATAGAATGGCCTCTACTATGGTCTGGAAAGCGCTGACTACCATCGCATAAAAATGTGTGCCCTACCCTTGGTTAAGGGGTAGGCCATCAGGCTCAAATCTACAAGGGGTGCTGAGATATGACAAGTTATTTCCCAGGATGGAGAACATCATTTTCAGCAGAACACTTCTCAGGGAGGCTTCTCTGGGTTCTTAGAAGGAATATTCTAACATGCCACGGATTCCCCATTCCCTGCAGACAATTCGAAAAGAATGATGGCTGGATTCTAAATTGCTAAACTAAGCAATTTAGTTTTCTCTAAGGAAACCTGGTTTCCCACAGAATTTTCTTCTCCCAAACGTGGATGCAAATCCAGGCTTAGAGCGAATTGCTGGGGATGTTAGATGTGTTCAATGTCACTTTCTAAATAAATGTGGAACATGTGGTTTAAAGAGGAATCAAATTATTCATCAGTCCTAGGTAATCACTTCTCTTGATCTGACTGTGTCTACTCTATTGTATTTACACCCTTTGAAAAAGTGGCTTAGGAACACAGGCTCCTTGATCCAATGCTGTCTGTTCATTAAACTAGCTGCCGAGTGCCAGGACTACATGCCCCCAGAGTAAAACAAGGCTATTAACCACTTTTTGTGAGCCAAATAAAATCGTCAGGCCAGATTTTTGGATAGGATGCATTTAACAGGGAAGGACCTAGATGTGATCCTGGGCCCACTAGAAATTCTGCTTCAGGTGTTCAAGTCTGCACGGCAGAGAATACGTAGACTTTGTGGAATGCATTCCATGAGATGAGCAGCCCTCAAGGTGGAGAATAACATTAGTCCTCAATAGTGCTATGTTTTACAAAAGGAATTAATTAAGCAGTAAACCGTGACAGGACATGCATCATGGTATCATAATCACAAGCCTCAGCTGCATTACAAGGCAAAAGGCCAAAGACTGAGAGCTTTCAACCGGCCTGGGAATGCAATTAGGGTGAAATGCTGTGTGCCCTGGAGTGCCTTTATGCCAGGTTAAAAATTCATAGATATTACTCTCTCCCTCTAGAATACTAAAATAATCCACTTGGATGGAATTCTCCAGTAAGCCACCTTCCTTCACAATTCTTATAAGGTCAAAATAAAGGACAACATTAAATTGGGAATGCCAATGACACCCCAAGGTAAGATCTGCCCAATGGCCTAGTATCCTTGACTCACTGGCAAGGCTTTCTTTGTGAAGATGTCCCAACCCTGCACAAACATCTGTCCCACCTCCTATGAGACTTACTATTTGGGCCCAGCTTGGGTATAAATAACTTTGTTGGACAATTGCTCCACAGTGCCTCGGAGCTGGTGTTTGGGAAGAGATGAGAAAGATCATGCAACAAATCTGCAATTAGCATTATGCCAGCCCCAAATATTTGGTAAGTGACAGGTAAAACAACGTTCGGTTCTTCAAAAGAGGCCTAAGAAGAATATTAGCAAAGTACTAGACCACCACTTATGGTAGGCCACTCAAGTCCTGCTTCCTTACCCATACTAATTAAAAAGAAACTGCAAGAAATGCAACTTATCTGCAATTAAGAATCATAGGTCTGTAGTCTTTTGTTCAAATCTAAAACTCTACAAGGGTTAAAAAGCTTATCAGGCCAGTCAGGAAACTTGGCAAGTTTGAGATTATGTATTTAGAGATGTAAGCAAAAATGTACACAGAATATAAATGTGACCCCCAGCCACTAAATGTTTAAAAACACACACACACACACACACACACACACACAGCTGGGGTAGATTAAGTATTAATGTCGTCAAGTCATTTGAAAGTAGTAAAACAAAAAAAAGAAATTCAAACAGTGAAAACAATCTACATATCTGCCCTGGAATTTAGAACACACATTCTACTCTTTGGGTGTTAAAAAAAATTACCAATAGCTGCTGGTAATGCAACAGAGGCATACATCATTAACTGGATGAAAATGAAAAACCATCCTTCTTATCTTATTAAAACATCAAACTGTATTAATTGAAGTTTCCCCAATTTACAAGTATTCCACTACAAGTATTCCACAGTTGAGTTCATAATAATAGAATGTATGTTGTACAAGATAAGGGAAATGAAGAAAATATTTACTTTCCTTAGAATATCACTGGCAAAGTTTACTAAATTGAATCACAAATGTTTACAACACTTAACTCAAATTCTTATCACCGTTTTCCCATGAAACCAGAAGCCTGGCCCCAAAGGTTTTTGCATTCCTACTGTCCCCTCCCTCAGCCCACATTACACCAGCCAGCTGAGGGATCACTACAATCCAGCATCACTTCCCAAACTGCCCAGATCTCATCATCCACAGCACTAGAGGAGGAGAATAATTGCCATAGAGCTCCAACGCAGACTTCTAGGTGGCCTCAGAAATGAGAACCCTTCCCAAATACGTCTATAGGTGGCATTCGCCAGATTCTGATAGCGTGGGGCTGCAGTGGCCTCCAGGTGCTATCACACTACTTCAGGACAAACCAAGTCTTGATGTTTCTGGAAAGGGTTGTGCTAAAAAGCATTTCTCACCTGCTGCAGAATGTGTCTTTCCCTCAGCGTCATTAACCTTCTGTGAAGCTCTACCAGTTCATCTAGGTATGCCTGAAAGAGAAGAATGTCCCCAAAAGGACAAGCACTTTAAGAAGTAGTTCAAAAATAAACGAATATGTAAGTAAAAACACACAAGCAGCAGCAGTTGGAGGTTCTCATTACACCACTCTAGCCCAGGCTGCGTGCACTCAGTGCCCAAAGGCCTCTGCAGACCAAGCCTGTCTCAGAGCAGCCATTACCTTTATCACACCAACTTTAAAAAGGGAGTTGGAGGGAATTCTTGGACTTAATTGCTCTTATGAAGATTCAAGTCAGTAGACGCACTTTCCTCCAACATCTCTACAAAAGGTAGGGAAATTCAATGCTAAATTGTGAGTTTAAACATGTTAACAAAGGCTACTTTCATTTTTTTCTCCATTCTTGAATCTCAGAAGGTTTCTAAGAGAAAAAAAATTCTAAGTTTGAATACGGAAACAACAATGTACATTACCAATTAAGTCAGGGCAATTTTGTGGGGGTTTTCCTGTTTGTTTTGCTTTTGTTTTAAAAAGGCTTCCTGGTCATACCAAACATTGCAGTAAGCAATGCCAGCAAGTGACAGAAGAACAGAAGAATGTATTATGAAAAACACGGATCACTAATTATCATCTGATTTGTGAAGAGCTCCCCTGAAAGGGGAGAGGGGGTACCTCTCTTTCCACATGCTCAGACTCACGAGTCTTTGTTAGCATAATTGCATGGGTGCCCCCAGCACCATTTGCAATAAAGGCAAATGAAAGATTCGTGAAGCATTACAGAGGTCTGCCTTGGCCCTACAAAGCAGGGTTAGGGCCCTGTCCAAACCAGGTAACTTAACCCCATTAGGTCTTGTAGTCAGATTTCAGAAGCATGATGCACACTCTGGGAAAGCAAACTGCACTAGCATCAGATGTCTTGCTCATCTACATCTGAGATTCCTTAACCTGCTACCTCTACCACAATTCTCTTACTTCCCAATTCAATATGCCTGAAATCCCTTGGCAATGTAGGCAACACGGCATATGACAGATAAGACCAAGCTTAATACTGAAGATATAAACAACACATGGAAAACATACTACAAAGCACTGGGACTCAATACTCATCATTTGGGCATCTTGGGCACTTTGATAAAGAAAATGAAAGGAGAACCAGCAAGGATGATCAAGGGGAACACAAAGAAACAGAAGGCTTGTCAGTGCTGGAGCTCTGCTAGTAACAGACTGGAAACCCACCTTGTCACATTCACCATTCTTTATTTGCTTATCTGATTTGCTTTGCTTTATTGGACTTTTGACTTCAAGAATCTAGGGATCAAAGAGAACACTGTGTTAAATTTTATTTCAAACATCTCTTAGCTAACCAGCCACATAAACAAAGGCACTCACTGAATGAAATGTACAGTAACATTTACTTTCCAAATAGCATTTCTTTTCTATACATTTTCCTTCTTCTCTCTAATCTTATTTTCCTTGGAAAATAAATTACTTAGATCTGAAATGCTGAGTCAGAGGAGTAGAACTAAAAAAAAACAGTTGATGATAAGGAAATTGATCTAAGCTTCCAAGGCTGCTTTTCTTTTGCGACAACACTCTCACCATATGTATAGCAGCTGAGTTATACTGAGATTATAGTTCCCTCTGGCAAGAATTTTTTTCCTATTCATTCTGCTGTTTCAGCATGACTACTAGTGCTCAGTATGCTAGGGATGATAAAAACAAATACTCAAATGCCCTTTTTAGTACCTAACTTTCACATTCTAAAATTACTCATATGCACAAAACTGATGCAGCTTTGGAAATGAAGATGGCCATGAGTTATACTAGTTGCTCCCAATTTGGGATCCTCCAATTCAAGAAATAAAGAGATAGGACTATCTTCTGTGTTTTAAGAAATGATATGTTTACTCTTGGTAAAACACCAAGTGCTTTCCCTTTTATCTAGACTGATTACAACTTAAGTTATGAATAGTTTTACGTACTGTATAGAAGCTTTGGTGGGAAGCTATGTTTCTATTTAATAAAAAGGAGAAGCAAATTATTATTTAATAAATGCAGCTGATTTCTTCGACAGCATCTTCAAAACTGAGGATTAAAAGGTAAGTATTTTTAAATGGCCCTCACTTGAAAAAGCTTGAAACCACTAAATTTATAAATGATGAGTGCTTACAAATGTGTGTAAACACAAAAAGCAAAGTAATTTGTATTTTCCATTATAACTCATTATGAAGTGAGTTGTTATAATTGGGGACTAATATTAAAGGAGGAAAACACCAAATAAAGGACCTACTTTATCTTAAGAAGTTTTATATTCCTACTGTTCTCTTTACCCATTCTCTGCCCTAACTTAGTAACAGTTCTGTCCATGAGTTTACTACATTCCATAACATAAAGATTTTAAGAATAAGTCCACTTTTAATCTGTAACGGCAAGAGCAACTGATTAGGCTCAGAAGCCCAAGTTCAAGTCTCAGCCTTATCATTTAATATTTTTGGACTGCAAAGGATGAAATGGGAGAAATGAACAAGATAACACTCAGATTCCCATTCAGTTTTACATTTTATACTACTAATAAACATTTTATTGGATGAGGATAGGAATATGACATCCTGGAAAAGACCAAATACTCCTGAAAGGGCAAATTTTTATTTTAATTGAGAATAATGCATGGGTAAAAAGTGTCTTTCTAACAGTCTTTCCTGAGAATCATGCTTTTTTCATCATTTTTACTATGAAGATAACCAAAAGACTAATTTGACCAGGCTAACTTAAAATACAATACTTTTGGCAACACAGGGAAATTACTTATTAGCAGAGGCAAGGCAATCATTTTTAACATGCTCCACTGTAAAGGAAACCAAATACTCCACTACATTCAGAATGTCCTCCTCCATTGTTGTTGGAAGTGAGACCTCAAGGGAAAAATCAGCGCTGAGACCTAAGAGTAACTAGGTCAGTAGATGGCACTCCTCGCCAACTCAGATACTGGGCTGGGCATGCAGAGACAATCCGCTGAGATTTCAGGCAAGAAAGAAAAAAAAAGTCCCTGCCTGCTTGCCTTGTGCATTACAGAACTGAATTTTGTTCCCATCATATCCCGCTGCCTCCCACGATCCCCTCCTCCAACTCCTATACTCTGGGTATTGAAGTGACTTGAGGACGCTGTATTTGCAATAGAACTTTGCTAACTAGGTTTAGAGAGTTCTGCCACCTTTTCTTCAAAGCAGAAAATAGAACATTTGGATGCTTAAGTCCCACCCTGCACATTCCATAAGTGCTACAGCACAGAAGGCCAAAATACATTGAAATCCTAGTTTCTTTCTTCTGAAGCTGCAGTGGCAGGAACAAAAGCTCTGGGTGTCAGTGACCCGCCTCAAGTTACTGAGTGGCTGCCCAGAGAGGGCTCAGTTAATCTTCCTTCTTTGATCTCTCCCTGCTCCAAAATAAACAGCTTTGTCAAAACCTCATTCTGAGAGAGCTAAGCCCTGCTGAAGACAATTGTTTTATTTATGATCATTTCTTATCTTTAGGGAAACAACTCCAGAATAAAAAAGTACAACACCTTGTCTTCCACAGCCTTATTTTAAACCAGTTTAACTGGATAGACTCTTTTTAATTTCATTCAACATGCCTTGCAGGCTGATAGGTGATTTATGATATTCTGAATATTAACTCGGGTCCAATAGATCACTTCCTTCCTTCAAGTCCTTTCTCCCCTCCTTCCCTGCCAAGCTTTTGGCTAAAAAAGATGTGGTATTTTGTTTTTGTTTGAACTTCACATATGGGAGGTTTGGAGTGAAAAAACCATCTCTGGTTGAAATGATGCAACACTCTTTATTATTCCCTATTAAACTGTACTGAGAGAAGCAGAGCCACCCAGACTGCCTAGCTACACCATTTATAGATACAGCAGTCTCTGAAAATAGAAGAATTGTGGTTTAGTAGCACTTTTGTCTTTAATCTGAGAAAATGTCTTGACAAACTTTCAAGATTATATTTTTCTGTAACCCTTTATGAAGAATGACAACTCAGTTATTCACAGATGGATTCTCTACTGATAGATCTTTCATGCTAATGACAGTAGCTCCCAACAATACTCAGGTTAATTACTTGCTTGGTTGACATGCAACTCTATGTTCACTTTTATTCAGTATGAAAATGTTTGACTCCATTAGTACTTCCCCTCTTCTCTAGTCCTGGAAGATCTGAGAAAAGGCAATGGACAATTCAGCTTTGCCTGGTACTTTACCAAACTCAGAGATCATTCTCAATTCATAGAGAGAGAACAGGAGAGGGGTATGGAAGAAGGAAACTCAGAGTGTTCCCATTTTGGAGTTAGTCCTTCCAAGTATGTTCTCAACTCTTTATTTATTGTGAAAATTCAGATTCATACTTTCTCTATCCCTGTCTCTCTCCACCTACGTTTCTCCCTCCCTCCTGCACACATACACACACATTCAAATACGACTAAAAAGTCATTCTAGAGTGAAATTTAGTTGACTTCTAGATTTTAAAGAAATTTTTGCTCTCTTGCATCATCAACTTAGAGAATTAAGATATACTAGTAATTTTTTTAAGTCCCAGAAGCTTGACTTAAAAGAGATAGCATCACATCTGACCCCAGTGCAAGTGATTTGAGGGGCTAGGAAATCAATACTAAACAAGGTTTAAGAAACCGTTTCTTGTCCTCTTGGCTCCAAGACATAGCTCTAAGGAGGTAAGCCCTCTCATGGTATATATATTTCCAGTGGAAGCATATGAACTTTCTCACCATGCTTACAGGTGCATGGAGAAAGTGACACATAATAGAGTATTACTGGCAGACTGATGATTCATATGTGTGAAGCGATATTTGCCAAATAAACACGCCAAGGAACCAGGGGTATGCTACTTAATCAGGTAAGGTAACTTTTACCCTCTCCAGATAGATGACACTATCTGTTTTTGGTTTTGTTTTGCTGGACAGGTGAAAAACAGTCTGACAAAGAGTCTAAACCTTTCCCTAAGGCCAAGGTCGGTTCAAGACTGCCCATTCAGGAAGGGCTTAAGGGAAGCCATTAGGTTTGAAGGGCATGAAAGGGGCTTGTTGGAGCTGCATTCCCTAGCAAGCCCACTTTTCACTATGATTAGGAGAGATACTGAAGGAGATTAGTGAGCGGCACAAAAGCAGAGCCTAATGCCCTACACTCCTGGCCCTGCCACTGCTGTGCCCATGACGTATTATAGCTCTCATACACCACCCACTGGATACAGAAATCAAGCTGAAATAGGCTTAAGTTGGATATAAAAATATCATTGGCCAGGAGCAGTGGCTCACACCTGTAATCCCAGCACTTTGGGAGGCCGAGGTGGGCGGATGATGAAGTCAAGAGATCGAGACCATCCTGGCCAACATGGTGAAACCCCGTCTCTACCAAAAGTACATAAATTAGTTGGGCGTGGTGGCATGCGCTTGTAGTCCCAGCTACTTGCGGGACTGAGGCAGGAGAATCACTTGAACCAAGGAGGCGGAGGTTGCAGTGAGCTAAGATTGCGCCATTGCACTCCAGCCTGGGCGACAAGAGCAAAACTCCGTCTCAAAAAAAAAAAAAAAACCTCACCAAGGTTCAAATTCTATCCTAATGCTAGTTCTCACTGAAGCACAAATTTACAAAAGGATCCCAAATTATCTATTTAACCAGTCCAGTGTTCTCAGCTGATTGGCCATGATGTGTATGTCTTTCCTCTTTTTACTTTCCTCTGAAATGCTTGACTTGTGGTGGCAGGCATCTACACCAGAGGTAAAAGTCGCCCGGGCCATGAGTACGGCTGGCCCTGAAGATGGGGAAGAGCCAGGATATGGAAAAAGAAGTGAATAACTCACTGAGTACCCCATCTATAAGAGATAATGAGGCTGGACTTTGATTTTTATGTAGGACACAAAGAAATTGCAGTTGAACTGTAACTGGTAAAATAAAGAGTACTGGTATTATTCCTACTTAACAAGAATGGATTTGCATTATAGACAAACCTTATAAATGAGGAATTTTAAACTACAAGAGATCTTTGCCAGTGCTTTAAATAAAATGCAAAAAGAAAAAGTCTTCAGCTATAAACTAACATTTTACAAGTAACACAAAGACCACAAATTTAAGGGCAAGACTATTTAAAATTGAAGGACACCTGTGAAACAGAGTATTTTCAGAAAAACACAGTTGTTTAGTTTTCAAGTTACTATTCATATAGTGACTTGAATTAAGCAGTTATTGTAGAGGTCATAGGAAATCTGTTGACACTAAAAGATAAGAAAAACTTATGATAATGAGAGTATCAATTCAATGCTCAATGAGGCTTTTACATTATTCATGATACTGAAAATAGTTCATTTTAGTTGGTAAAGAAAATATCCCAATTTAATTTATTTAACAAATGCTCTTTATCATAGCCTTCAAAGTTCTGCCTAGATCTTATCCAAATAGTTGTATTTTGAGTTGACTATCAAATTAATAAGCTTTCCTTTAGCTCAAGTTGTAACAATGATAATGACCATTATTTTCTCAGCATTTTATTAATTATTTCTTAAAATCCAAGTAATAATCCTTTTATCCTGGACGAGAAAATTGAGGCCAAACACCTATAATAATAAACTACCATCAACTGAGTGCCAAGTAGGGGCTGTGCACTGCCTTTTGCTCTTTACATATATTATCTGTCATCTTCCCAATAACCTAAAAGGTAGTGTTATTGTCATTTACAGATAACGAAACTGAGAATCAAAAGCTAAAAGTTAATTTCCCACCAGTAAATTACCCGTGGTAAAGAACCAGGCTTTATACTAGCCCCAAAGGTCATATTCTTCCTAATTAAGGCACCTACTTACTACTGAGGTGTAAAGTATATAGAAATCAGGAGTAAACGGTAAATTGGCAATACTTTTTGTCACCCTCTCTTATTGTACCAACTTAATTAACCCATCAGATGGAACACATTCATCTTCTCATGACACCAGAACTTCTTTTACCCTAACTATGTGTTTATTCCAAAGGCTGTGGCCTCCCATCTATTTGGTAACAAGAGGAAGTTTGTTTAAAATTCAGGGATGAAAGTTTTGCATGCTTTGTAAAAATGATTACACCTAGCTCTGCAGAGTCTTGCAAAGTGCAAACCCCACAATTTACCTGGTTGTTGTTGGTTTTTAATAAGGGCGGCGGAGGTTCATGATGTAGGGGTGAAGAAGCAGAACTGCTTTCACTATCGCTGCCATCACTTAAGCTAACTCTGAAAAGAAAGAGACAAGTTATGAACATCGTTACAAACAGATGATTCTTGAAATACCCATAGAAATAGGCATGGAAAGCACAGAATCCAAACACTAACCCTTGACAAGCTCATTTTAACTCACAACTGCTAACATGTATTTGTAACTGGAACTGTGTTAAGTGCTTTACCTGCCATTTCTCTTTTCATGATCTCCTATTTCACAGATGAGTAAACTGAGACTTAGAAAGACTGGGTCACTCATCTAGGGTCACATAGGTAAAAATGGTGGCTCTGGAATTCAAATACAAGGTGGCTCTGGAATTCAAATACAAGCAATGTGGCCCAAAGCTAGTGCTCAGCCACTATACTTTACTGGGGTCATTTATTCATTCATCTCCCTTCTCCTGCTCTATGCACCTACTATGATCAAGCACGCTACTCAAGCTTACAGAAGATCAGCAAAATTAAGACAGTGTGTAGATTACTACCTTTATTTTCCTTTCCTCCTCTCTGTTACAGATGAAAAAGTTACAAACATGTCTAGAATACGCGCTGCAGGGGAAGAAGCAACTACATAAATGAAACTTCGTAAAGAATGTGGAAAACAGCCCTGCACCACTGACAGCACAGAGTGACATCTAAGGATTGAACATGTGGAGCCCGGCGTGCTAGAACCACTACCAATCATTTCTACTGTGTCATTATTCAAGGCTGTCTCCAGTTCTCAACACTGATAAAACAATTCATTGGAAATACGCTACAACACCACAAAGAAATGGTATGTTTGGAATAACTGCTTTGGAAAACTACAATGATATCTTCTAAAAATTAAACAACTAAAGACAATACACACCACCTCCTCCCCATTTTTTCAGAAGAAAATGGAATTTTCTTTTATCCACAATAGGAGAGATTTCTCTATTCTACCGTGCTGAATGTAGTCCTCCCTTAGAGATGTCCTTTCAGTGTTTGCTCCCCATCTCTCTGGTTATATAGTACCTAATGTAATATGCTTCTCAGAAACAGAAACTGTTTTAGAAATCAGGATAGTTTTTCTTTCACTCTGAATAGGCAATCACATTCTAGCTCTATAATGTATTCAGACAGACAAGATACAAGATAGGAAATGAAAAGGATACACTGGGACATCCTTTTAGCAAAAACTGATAGGACGTGTTTTTCTTAACTAAATTACATTAATGAAGTGTTCAGTTGAAGCGCTGTTTTAAAATGCTTCTTGAGTGAAGTGGAAGGCTGAGTATTTAAACTGATTAAACAGTTGAGACTTCACAAGTGCAGTGAAGATCAAATGTTACACTGGCACTGCCATGCTAACACAGCACATGTCAGGCAGGGAACAAGAAAAGCAGCCCCCACAATGTGTATCTATATCAGATGACTCACAAGCCTATATGATGACCACATGGACTCAGGGGTTGCAGCAATAAGTAGTGGGCAGCAACTAATCACAGAATATCCAGATCTTCTAAATAACAACTTGGGAAATCATCTAAATAAGTCACGCAGTTTTCATCAGCTAAATTTGAGAGCAGCCAGTGGTCAGGATTTTGGTTGGTATAAGTAAGCTACTTTAATTTTCAGTCATTTTGAGGTCTTTTTTCCTCTACTAGTTTCCTTTTTATCAGACAAAAGACTTCTAAAGGGAAATGTTATAAGGCCATGGTCATATTAAAGAGGTTATATTCTCCTATTTAAAAGGAATGCTGACAGGTAAGTCTGAGAGACAAGGAGAGAAACAGGGGTTGAATACGACCATAAAAAGCAGTCACTGAGATATCTGATGGGGCACACACCCTAAGGAGGCTCTTTTCAGAGGACAAAGCATTGGCAATTAGGAATCATCATCTCTCTAGCTTGGGTTAAGACTGCAGTTTTTTTTTTTTTTTTTTTAATCTTAGAGTCTTCCACACAGTAATGGATAATAGGGAAAGATTTAATCCAATATATTATAAATATAATTGGATTTTAAGTTCAAGTAGATTGTATTTTTTCCACTCAAGACAAATTAAAGTAAGCATGCCTATTTGTTTTCCTTATGATAAAGAAATAAAATCCTCAGGGCAATTTCAAGTTGACTATTAATTATAAGTCACATGAACTACCATCTTATAACATGGAATTATGCCTCACAGCATTAAAGCTACTTAAGGCACCTAATTGTCAGCACACTTAAAAGGAATTTATTTTTTGGAAAACACATAGGTGATTCTAGTTTTAATTAGGTCACACACATAATTCACTAGAGCCAATTATGTATTTCTAACTACCATCAGCAAACACATTTCTTTAAATTCTAAGACTATCTCCAGCAGTCGATCGACACAAACTCTTCAAATGAAAACAGACTTTAGTTCAACAGTCAGTCATGCCACTTGGCATACATTTCCAAGGACAAGGACATCTAATGTGACTTTTTCTTATAAAATTTTTAGAGGAAAAGTCTCTTTCTAAGAAAAAGGAGAAATAGTTCCCTGTAAAGCAGGTGTAGGCATGCCAAGGAGACCCTGCATCAAATGAATGTGACCATCTACTGCCGTTTTTGGTGTTTCACACCTTTGCTGTGATCATCCCAGCAGGGCTTGTGAAAGAGTCTGACTTCATCACAGGCAACCCCTTTCCTTCCAAGACACTCACCTGCGACTTCGGCTGCCTCCTCTATTTACAGGTCTCTCCATTTCAGAGTCATTGTCGTTATCCTCCACTTCATCAGATTCCTCCTCATTGTCATCGGAATGCAGATCTTTCATTATAGACCTCAAAGGACCTGAGTAATGACAATGAACCACAGACAATCAAACATATACTCAAACACACTTAGTCATATTAGAAACAGTGGGGTGCTTACCAGCACTGAAGACTTGTTAAAAATAATCATAACATATATTTATACAATTTACAAGGCAAATTTGGTATAGTTTCTAAAATGCAATCTCTGGCAAAACACTATTGTTTTCATAAGATTCCCAAAATGTTCACTAAAGAATCTCTATTTTCTAGGAATTTTTTTCTATATATTTTTCTTCCCTAAGAAAAATTATACATAAAAAGAAGAAGAAAAATCTATTAGTAAATCGAATGTTTTGTTAGGTTAATCCATGTATTGAAAAGTTGAGATTAATAAATCACTGTGGTTGTAACTTGTTCTTGGCAATGCAGCCTTTGTGTGGTAGTTTTTGATCTATTAAGGTTTAGCTGTTCCTTTTATTTCAAGGTCAATTTCAGGTCAAGCAAGCATTTCAGTCAAGTTCAGATTATAAAGTATTTCAATTCCATGGTGTAATATCCTACCTCTGATCTTCATATTGATCTTGGACACAAGGTCTTGTCGCAGCAATTTTAAGCAGCCAATTTTCATTTTACTTTTTAAGAAATTACTGGCACAATACCAGCAAGTATAAACATAAATAAGACCATGTAATAAATCAGGTACACAGAAAAATCAGGACAGTATCCAGTATCAGACAGGAAAAAGAAAAAAAATCGAACTCTAATTTTATTCTAGAACAGGACAGAAATGAAAATACACACACACAAACACAAACTAGTGTGGCTTATTTTCACTTTACTAGGCTAAATGTGACAAAAAAATAGGTAGTTTTAATCTTAACAGAAGAGGTTATAAAGACAATGAAGAAAGAGAGACACTTTCATTCTGGAATAGGCAATTCCTAAAGTCTCATCTACGACAGGGGTATCTAAGCTATTACTATCTTGACTCCTTACAATCTCACATTCTGCAAAACCCAAAATTTTCTACTTTTGTTGTGGGCTTATTTCTTTGGAAGTCAGTGAAACAAGACCTCTGAATAGCCAAAACGATTACTGTCTTTTATTTTATTTTTTTCCTGGAAGCTTAGCCTTAGTCCAAACACATACAACAATTTAATCCTTTTCAAAACATTCAAGGCCATCAGGAATTCAGTGTGGTCAGTGAAAAAGGTAATGTTCAATACTATGCTAAAACACAAATTCTACTTTGATACCTATGCATTTTTCATGTAAAAAACAGTGTACATTTGAAGATTTTCCACATACACAAAAATGGAAAATTATTTAAATATTCTAGTTTAAATGTCTTTGTTCTGAATTCAAGTTAACACTTGATCATGAGTAAAGAAAAATATATATTTAAAAGACAGCCAATTAGTATTGCTTTAAAAAAAGACTATTAACATGCAGAAAAAAATATGTCCAGGAGGAAAAATGAAAACCTATTTCCCTATGTCAAAGCCTCTTAAAGCTTTTACTATGGTATTTCCTTTGGGAACTCCCTGGGATGGGCTGTGTCTATAATCCTTTTGTAGCAATGAGAATCTGATGGCAGGGACTGGAAAAAGGGGAATTTCTAGAGCCTTGCCTTGCACATCAGAACAATACTCAACTGCATTCCTAAGGGAAATAAATACAACTGCATAAAAGCCTAGTTATGATTCAAATAATAAAACAGTATAAGATAGGTGATAAATCAACGCATTAAGATGTTTTGTTTTGTTTTTTCTTTTTTTTTGAGACGGAGTCTTGCTGTGTTGCCCAGGCTGGAGTGCAGTGGCACAATCTTGGCTCACTGCAACTTCCGCCTCCCGGGTCCAAGGGATTCTCCTGCCTCAGCCCGCCCCCGAGTAGCTGGGACTACAGGCGCATGCCACCACGCCTGGCTAATTTTTTGTATTTTTAGTAGAGACAGGGTTTCACCATGTTAGCCAGGATGGTCTTGACCTCCTGACCTCGTGATCTACCTGCATCGGCCTCCTCCCAAAGTATCATTAAGATGTTTTATGAGAAAAGCATCTCCTAGTTTGCAGGAGATGTTGATACCTTGTTGCCTGGTCTGGGATGGTGTGAAGCTGGAGCTGGAGCTGGAGCTGGAGCTGGCAGGACTGGGTTGTTCAGACTTTAAAGAAGAATAAAAAGGCACCATCAATAAATTTATGGGATACCACACATCTAAAGTTGAAAACAGTATTGTTGCTCAAACCATCCTCTGCAAAAACCGTGATGCATTTCATTATGTAAATTACTAACACAGGAGAGTCATGTTGTCTTTTGTTGTGCCCATCTTAATTTTATTAGATGCAGAAAAAAGTATAAAAACTCAAAGATGAAGAGACAAACACCTGGGTGTAACATGAGAAAAGGGCCTGGCTTTGATTTCACTCCTATGTTTACTGCTATACAGGTCTCCTTCTTTTCATCTTAGATATAAAATACTTCTTTATTATACTTTAAGTTTTGGGATACACAGGCAGAATGTGCAAGTTTGTTACATAGGCATACATGTGCCATGGTGGTTTACTGCACCCATCAACCCAACATCTATGTTAGGTATTCCTCCTAATGCTATCCCTCCCCTAGCCCCCAACCCCCAACAGGCCCTAGTATGTGTGGTTCCCCTCCCTGTGTCCATATGTTCTCATTGTTCAACTCCCACTTATGAGAACATGTGGTGTTTGGTTTTCTGTTCTTGTGATAGTTTGCTGAGAATGATGGTTTCCACCTTCATCCATGTCCCTGCAAAGGACATGAACTCATCCTTTTGATGGCTGCATGGTATTCTATGGTGTATATGTCCCACATGTTCTTTATCCAGTCTATCACTGATAGGCATCTGGTTTGGTTCCAAGTCTTTGCTATTGTGAATAGTGCCGCAATAAACATAAATGTGCATGTGTCTTTATAGTAGAATGATTTATAATCCTTTGGGTATATACCCCGTAATGTGATTACTGGGTCAGATGGTATTTCTGGTTCTAGATCCTTGAGGAATCACCACACTGTCTTCTACAATGGTTGAACTAATTTACACTCCCACCAACAGTGCAAAAGCGTTCCTATTTCTCCACATCCTCTCCAGCATCTGTTGTTTCCTGACTTTTTAATGACTGCCATTCTAACTGGCTTGAGAGGGTATCTCATTGTAGTTTTGATTTACATTTCAAAAGAAGACATTCATGCGGCAAACAAACATACAAAAAAAAGCTCATCATCACTGGTCATTAGAGAAATACAGGTCTCTTTCTAAAAGATACCTTGATTACCCTTTCTGTAATATTTGATTGACTCAACTGGTTAAAACATAGTGGTAATGAGGCTAAGGTCATTAGTTCAATCACATTATGAGCCAGTTAATTTAACTGTGGCCCTAGGCCATGACCCAACCCTAACCCTTTTCATTCACAGTTCACAAATGGAGGCCAATATTCACAACTGACAGATCCAAATGAGTCAAGAGAAAATGTTGCCATTCTTTTTTGTAAATTCTCTTTAATTCCACAACCAATTAGCAGCAAGGAAAGAGTGTCATACACACACCTCAATCTCTTGCTCTCTATGAATTCTCCTTATCCTTTTATAACCAGGAAGTTCCACATCATCCAACTCAGTTCTCTTCCTTCTCCAAAACCACTGAAATATAGTGGAAGTATCATGTTTTCTTGTTAGAGGTACGACAGTATTGCACTGCCTCTGATGTGTCTTTGCTCCCAGATAGTCTGTAGACTGCCAGCACTTGAAAAATTAGGGATCTGTCTTGTGCTTCTTGTAATCCTCTTGTACTAGCATAATGCATTGCATACAAGAGGCACTTTTTATTGGTGACTAAAGACAGCACATTAGGCCCTGTGTTCCACCATCTGCCACAGTTTTATTGAAAGACTTCATGGCAGCTAAAGACAGGCAAAACAGACACACGGACGTAAGTGTGCAAAGATACTGATCATACCAACAAACTTGAATTTTACATATTTAAAGCTAAATTTATTTCAAAATAACTTAGTAATGTTCTTACAACCAAATTTATTTCCATCCTAATTTTAATACGCTCATAGTCTTAACTACGTATTTGAGAATATTTGCGGTTTCCTGCGTATAGAACAAATCTTTTTACTTCAAGGTGACCAAATTCGAGGACAAACTAAGAGCACAACCAGAAATCACTAAATGAGGATGAGAATCTCAGTTTTTATTTGTTTCTCACCACTGCTTTTCTCATCTCCCCTTCCAGCACTGAATTCTCACCCCCTTCTCCCAAGGTAGCACCAAGCTCTACCAACTTGGACACAAGGAAACACTTTCAGACATTCCTAATGCACAATTCACATCCTCAGGCTTGATGGGAAAGCAGGTGTCAGCAATCTACCATTCATTCTGCAGGAAAAGAGCCAGACAGGATCTCTAATGAGCAGCAGGCGGCCTACCAACTCTTCAGCACTGTAAGATTGACTTGAGGATTGTAGCACAATGTCTTACACATTGCTGTTTGTGGGTCACAAAGAAAAGTTGGTTTACAAGTACAAATGCTCTGTGAGGTACTCTTCATTTCTGTCGAGTGGATCTTCTACTGTTGAGCCCCACTGGCGAGTTACACAACTGAAAGAGCATTCAGTTGGCATTTATGTGCACTGCCCAGCTGCAAAACATTTCTCCCAGGGCTTGCAGAGTACTCCTCTTCCTCTCCAAGTTGCTCTTTTCAGCCATGAAAAGTGCCTGCAAATGATATTATTTTGATAGCTCTGGAAACCATCTGGGAGCCGAAAAAGAGGTTTCCTTACAGTGAGCTGAGAGAGCTCTAATTCCTCATCCTGCCTGGCCAGTTCACATTGCATTGGACTTAAAGGAGCCACTCTGCCAGAGCTATTGCTGAGAATGACATTAGCTAGGATGACAAGAGAAGATGGTGGACATCTCTCCATCTACCTCACATGAAACATGACTCATCTGTCTCAGGAATCATGTCAATTCCAGAACCAAACCAGGAGGCAGCCTTCTTTTAGTTTCTTACCCATAAATAAGGTTAATAATTCCACAGTTGCTGATCACCAAAACACCCACAAATAGGAATATAACACAACAGGAAAAAGGGCTTTTTATTCATCATTTATGATTAAGACCTTGCCTCTGCCACAAAGTATTTGAGAAGTTTTACAAAAAAAAAAAAAAAAAGACATTAATTCTACAAGGACATTAAAGTAGAAACTTTAAAGCAAAAGAGCTGGATAAAAAAGGATAAAATGCTGAAGAGTGGGCAACAAAGCAATGTCCTGAAAGCTTTTAGTAGTCAAGACAGAACAAGCATTTGTGGAAGATAAGATCTTTAAAATTATCTAAGGCAGTGAATCTCACACTTTTGTGGACAATAGAACCACAGGAGGACTTGTTAAAACACAGCCTGCTGCCCCACCCAGGAGTTACAGATTCAGCAGATCGAGGGACATGGGTGAGTGGACCGGACCCTGGAATTTATACAAGATCACAGGTAATGACGATGCTGCAGGTCCAGGGACCAACCACGCTGAAGAGAACCACTGATCGAGGACCCAGAGACTGATAATCATGGAAATTCAACAGAATTAGCTGGGAGAAGCCTATATATGATGAGATTCTAATTTAATAGGTTGATAGTGGAGATCCAGGCATGTTTATAAAAAGCTCACAAGAGATACTGATGAAAACTACAGGATGAGGCCGCTGATTCTATATTAGTTTGCCTTTCTTCCCTAAATACACACACACAAACACATTTTTGAAAGAATTTTAAATTTAAGAAAGCATGAGTATATACATCATGAGAAAATTAGAAAAAAAATCAACTTATCCAGAGGCAGTCTGAAAGAATACAATTGCCACTCAATGAAAACATTTATGAAGCGTGTACAACCATGTTGTGGTGGAGACACCTTAAACTAACTTAATCTGCCTAGTACAGAATTCACCTGCATGTTAACTGCTCAAAGAGCCACTCTGCCACTAGAGGAGGCTGACACTGTCTTACATTTCATCAAGTTCAACCAACAGAATTGCAGTTCACTGTGAGTTATGTATTTTAATTTTAAAATGTCATATTTATCTTCCAAACACAAACCAAGGATGATTATATAAACTAAAGAAGGTCACTTGCTTTACACACAAAAAATAATCATCATAAACAAGGCTACATGAAGATCTTTACAGGCCCTAAGGATTGCCAAGATATAATATTCTCCTTTCCCCACCCTACCCCGTAAGAAACATTTTAAATATGTGTCTGTGTCTGTGTGCATGTGAGGGCATGCACATGTGTGAATGCTAAATCAAAAATTCAAAGAAGTCCAACGAGGTTCTGATTTTTTCCCCCTTGCTCACTAATATAACACTTGTTTTTAAAATATCAAAATTCTCCCCACTAGAAAAATGTCTTACTTCTTCTTGCTGATCCTCTAACCACATGCTTACCTGACCTACTGGGTAATGAAACACTATGCATGTGGTTTCTTTCAATGGTATGTTCCACAGTGATAAAAGTACAGACATCCTTTGTTTTATCATGCCATTTTTCCAACAACTTGTGTTCACTTCATCTCTGCATCACATATTGGAAATTCTTGCAACATTTCAAACTTTTTCATTATTATTATACCTGTTACAGTGATCTGACATGAGTGATCTTTGATGCTACTATTGTAATTGCTTTGGGGACACCACAAACCGCGTCCATGTAAGATAGCAAACTTAATAAATGTTGTGTATGTCTAACTGCTCTACCAACCTGTCCCCCAACTCCCTCCTTCTCCTTGGGCCTCCCTATTCCCTGAGATACAATAATATTGAAATTAGGCCAATTAATAATCCTACAATGGCCTCTAAATGTTCAAATGAAAGGAAGAGTCACACATCTCTCTCTTTTTTTTTTTTGAGATGGAGTTTCGCTCTCGTTGCCCGGGCTGGAGTGCAATGGCATGATCTCAACTCACTGCAACCTCCGCCTTCCAGGTTCAAGCCATTCTCCTGCCCCAGACTCCCAAGTAGCTGGGACTACAGGCATGCACCAAGAAGCCTAGCTAATTTGTATATTTTTGGTAGAGATGGGGTTTTGCCATGTTAGCCAGGCTGGTCTCAAACTCCTTACCTCAGGTGATCCACCCGCCTTGGCCTCCCAAAGTGCTGGGATTACAAGCATGAGCCACTGCACCCAGACACATCTCTCACTTTAAATCAAAGCTACAAATGATTAGGCTTAGTGAAAAAGGCATGTGGAGAGGTGATAGGTCAAATGCTAGGTCTCTTGCACCAAATATTTAGCCAAGTTGTGAATGCAAAGGAAAAGTTCTTGAATGGAATTAAAAGTGCTACTTCAGTGAACTCATGAATGATAAGGAAGCAAAACAGGCTTTTTGCTGATATGGAGAAAGCTGTAATGGTCTGGATATAAGATTACACCAGCCACAATATTCCCTTAAACCAAAGCCTAATCCAGAGCAAGGCCCTAATTCTCTTTAATTTTATAAAATCTGAGAGGTGGGGAAGCTGCAGACGAAAAGTTTGATGCTAGTAGAGGTTGGTTCGTAAGGTTTAGGGAAATAAGCCATCTCTGTAACATCAAAGTGCAAGTTGAAGCAGCAAGAGCTAATATAGAAGCTGCAGCAAGTTATCCAGAAGATCTAGCTAACAACATTGATGAAGGTGGCTACAATAAACAGATTTTCTATGTAGATGAAACAGCCTTCTACTGGAACAAGATGCCATCTAGAGCTTTCACAGCTAGAGAGAAGTCAAGGCCTGGCTTCAAAGTTTCAAAGGACAGGCTGACACTCTTTTTAGAGGCTAATACAACTGGTGAATTTAAGTTGAAGCTAATGCTCATTTATTATTCTGAAAATATCCTAGGGCCCTTAAGAATTATGCTAAATATACTTTGTCCGCGCTATAGGAATGGAACAACAAAACCTGGATGACAGCATATCTGCCTACAGCGTGGTTTACTGAATAGTTTGAGCCCACTGTTGAGACATACTATTCGGAATAAAAGATCCCTTTCAAAATATTATTGCTCATTAACAATGTATCTGGTCAATTGAAAGCTCTACTGGAGATGCATAAGGAGATTAACATTATTTTCATGCCTGCTAACACATCTATTCTGTAGCTCACGAATCAAGAAGTAATTTTGGCTTTCAAGTTTTATTATTAAGAAATACATTTTGTAAGGCTATAGCTGCCATAGATAGTAATTCCTCTGATGTATCTGAGCAAAGTAAATAAAAAACCTTCTGGAAAAGGATTCACTATTCTAGATGCCATTATGAACATTCATGATTCACAAGAGAAGATCAAAACATGAACATTAAAAGGAGTTTGGAAAAAGCTGAATTCAACCTTCATGGATGACTTCGAGGGGTTCAAGACTTTAGTGGAGGAGGTCACTGCAGATGTGGTGGAAACAGCAAGAGAACTAGAATTAGAAGTGAAGTCTAAAGACGTGACTGAATTTCTGCAATCTCATAACATTTGAACAGATGAGGAGTTGCTGCTTATGGATGAGCAAAGAAACTGGTTCTTGAGATGGAATCTACTCCTGGTGAAAAAGCTAGGAACATTGTTGAAATGACAATAAAGAATTTAGAATATTATATGAATTTAGTCGATAAAGCAGTGGCAGGGTTAGAAAGAATTGAGTCCAATTCTAAAAGTTCTACTGCGTGATGAAACAACCTCACATGCTACAGATAAATCTTTTGCAAAAGTAAGAGTCAATCCATGCAGCAAACTGCACTGTCTTATTTTCTTTCTTTCTCTCTCCTTCTTAGATGGAGTCTCACTCTGTCACCCAGGCTGGAGTGCAGTGGCGCCATCTTGGCTCACTGCAAGCTCGTTCATGCCATTCTCCTGCCTCAGCCTCTTAAGTAGCTGGGACTACAGACGCCCGCCACCTCGCCTGGCTAATTTTTTTTTTTTTTTGTATTTTTAGTAGAGACGGGGTTTCACTGTGTTAGCCAGGATGGTCTCAATCTCCTGACCTCGTGATCCACCTGCCTTGGCCTCCCAAAGTGCTGGGATTACAGGCGTGAGCCACTGCATCTGGCCTGCATTGTCTTACTTTCAAAAATTACCACAGCCACTCACATCTTCAGCACCCCAGTCGATCAGTAGTCATCAGCATCTGGGCGAGAACTTCTACCAGCAAAAAGACTATGACTAGCTGAAGGCCCAGATAATCGTAAGCATTTTTGGCAACAAAGTATTTTTAATAAGGTAATGTATACTGTCACACTTAATAGATTATGATATAGTAGAAATATAACTTTTGTATGTACTGGGAAACCAAAAACTTCACATGCCTACTTTTATTGTGCTATTTGCTTTATTACAGTTGTCTGGAACCTAACCTGCAGTGTCTCAAAGGTATGCCTACATATGCTTAAGTATCTTAATTCTACTGCTTGATAGTATACTTTGGGGAAGATTGCTTAAACATTAGTTTGCTCATAGAGTGAGGGCACTGAACCTCATATAGAAGTGATTATCTTAAATTGATATAATAAAGTAAAAACACCTAGCACACTGCTGTTCTAATGGTAGCTAATTAACATTTGGTTGCTACTATTATTTACAATAGGTCACATACTCCTCTACTGCCTAAAACAAGATATATCTTTACTACTAAAACAATGGGCCTACCAGGATTTGCAATGCAATCTTCAACATTAAATGGCTGTGCAAAATCATTTTGAAATGGATTTTCTACAGAGTATTACTTTTGTCCAAGACAAGTAAGAAAAACCACATGTTTACAACTAGAAGTGTTTCAAAAGAGAGCACCTGTCAAGGTGGATCACAGGAGAAGGCCTGCATAAGCTGGCACTGATCCTGTACTGAGAGCACACCTCCCCCTTAGGTAACAGATGTCAGAAGTAGTTCTGTCTTTTCTAATGGGCAACTATATTTATGAACAGAATTTTGGTGACTTGATCTTTAAAGCTATCAAAATAAAAATAGTGAAAAAGGAAAGAGTACAGTATAACTAGTTAAACAGAAATTATTTCAGACACATTGCTACATGTTTCATAAAATGTAACCTCATTAGTTACATTATGAAAATGTAACTTTTCATAAAATGTAAACCTCACCTGGAAACAGAACACCTATAGCCTGCTATAAAGATTATCTCTTCTTTCACAAATATCCAGAAAGACTGTGGATGAATATTAACAAAAGAAGAAAACACAAATATAAGACACTTTATTTACTTCTCCATTCAATTTTCATCATGCCTGACTGAAGTACTAGGTTCTTCTCACAGTTTTGGTCCTTCTTTCATTAAAAAAAAAAATCATCTTACACATACACATTATACAGCTTTTCTTTTTGCTTAACATAAAAAAAAAAAAACCACTTAAAAGTCTACCTCATTTACTCTCCTCTGTAAGAAACTGAAAATAATTCACTCAATTTTTAAATATACATTTTTAAAAATAACATAACAGGCTAGGTGCAGCGGCACATGCCTGTAATCCCAGCACTTTGGGAGGCCAAGGCAGGAAGATTGCTTGAAGCCAGTAGTTCAAGACCAGCCTGGGCAACATAGTGAGATCCCCATCTCTACAAAAAATAAAAATATTAGCCAGGCTTGATGAAGTGTCCCTATAGTCCTAACTACTTGGGAGGCCGAGGCAGGAGGATCCCCTGAGCCCAGGAGTTTGAGGCTGCAGTGAGCTACGGCTATGCCACTGCACTCCAGTTTGGGTGACAAGACTCTGTCTCAAAATAAAAGATATAGCATCCATGCCAAACAATTGTGGAAAAATGATTTCCATCAGATGAGTGAGATCTATCTTACCAATTCCCATTCATGGGTAAAATATTGAGATAGCTATGTCAATAAAAGCTAAGGCCAAATTTAAACAAAGAAGTACTGAAAAGTGATAAAACAGTATTCCAGTTATGTTGACCTAACAAGCTATGCACTAGTGAATTATTAAAAGCCAGAATCAAGAGAAATTTTGTTTTCATTTAGTTTTACATTAGTAACTGCTTCAAAAACATGCTAAAAGAACAAAACTTTGTTATATAAAAAGATACATAAAAATGAGATTGAACAAACATCAGTAACTCTAACCTCATAATGTATTTTTGTGTAGCTCTATCATATTCTTTATTTCATTTGCACTACCACTAGTAAGGCGAGTCATATGGATTGAATTATGCCCCCTCTACCCCAAAATTCACATGTTGAAGCCCTAATCCCCAATGTCCCAATACGATAGTATTTGAAGACCTTTGGAAGGTAATTAGGTTTAAAATGAGGTCATGAATGTAGGGCCTTCTTGATGGAATCGGTGTCCTCGTAAGAACAGACACCAAAGAGCTTGCTTCTTTTCTTTCTTACTATGTGAGGACACAGCAAGGAGGCAGCCATCTGCAATCCAGGAAGAGAGACCTTACCAGGTTCCTTGTTGGACTTCCCAGCCTTTAAAACTAACTGCAAGAAATAAGTTCCTGTTGCTTAAGACACCCAGTCTATGGTATTTTGTTATGGCAGCCCAAGCTAAGATAGCAGGGTGCATTTTAGATCAATATTTCTCATATGATAAAACTGAAGCACACAGTAAGATTAAGTGACAAGGGGTAATATTTAGGTGAATTAAAACCAGATTTTCTGACTTATAGTCCAATGCTCTTTGTACTGCAACTATTAACTTTGAAAAAGTACAATTAATTTAAAGCAGTATTCTGAACATACTAACAACCTTTTATAAATTAGGGACAGGGAACAAAGTTTTGTCACTACAGAATATGTAAGGAATATCCTTTGTCCCCAGGGTACATCTTCTGATCCACCCTCAAAGCAAACCAGTGGGAAAACAAAACACTTCATCCCAGGGGAGTTAATGTGTCTGATCCACTGCTTCTAACATTTGTCCAATCAATATTACAACGAATCCTGGCTAGGAACCTCGCTATTTCAGTAAGCTTTTTTTTTTTTTTTTTTTTTTTTTTTTTTTTGAGAAGGAGTCTCGCTCTGTCTCCCAGGCTGGATGGAGTGCAGTGGCGTGATCTTGGCTCACTGCAAGCTCTGCCTCCCGGGTTTACACCATTCTCCTGCCTCAGTCTCCTGAGTAGCTGGGACTACAGACACCCACCACCACGCCCGGCTAATTTTTTGTATTTTTAGTAGAGATGGGGTTTCATCGTGTTAACCAAGACGGTCTCGATCTCCTGACCTCACAATCTGCCCGCCTCGGCCTCCCAAAATGCTGGGATTACAGGCGTGAACCACCGCGCCCCGTCTTCAGTAAGTTTTGTAAAGGAAAACAGGAAGTTTCTTCTCTGAACTACCCTAATCCTCTTGAGACTGGCATTAATAGGACCAATGAGCACATCAGGCAACACAGTACAATCATATATTTTATTTACCTTCACGTGATCTACCCACTTTTCCTAACTCTTCAATATAAATCCCATAATAGCCAAGAAAAAAATACCATTTAATGCTTTAAATAACCTGTTAACAGCTCCTTCTTTCAAAACAAGGTGGAACTGGGGAAAGGACACTAGAGTGCAACCTTTATTGCCAGACACTTACTCAAGTATGTAACCACAGAGAAGACTCTACAGCTCTTTTTAGTAGATGCTCTCCATTTGTATTATGACAACTTGAATGAGTTTGATGCTAGATTAGAATCATATTTAGCCTCTGGGGTTCTTATGTTATCGAAAGCAATTGTGATACCCATCATTTTCTGGTGATAGAGCAAGATCCTAGGAATTACCCTCTCAACTGTTAGCAAAACAGGAAACGTTCTTATTTCTGTTATATTTTCAACTTACAGATACAAAATCACCCCGGATGCCAAGATAATTGGCTTGTATTGAGGTGCCTGTTTTTACAATTGCATTTACTTTCTTCATTATTATCATTATCTTTACTGTTATTATTAAATGCTGTCATTTGGACTTATCACTACTTGTCTGAGAATAGAAAATGTCATTAGGAAATAAAATGGCCTTGGGGAGCAAGGGTCTATAAATCTCTCCATAAGACCCTTTTCCACATGTAGGGATGGCTATCATTTTCTTTCAGCTTCCTCCCTTTTAAGCAGAAGAGCCTCAAGTCTTTTATCTCTCATCACCATTTGTACTTGAAAGGCTGCTACTATTGTAGCCAGAACATGTGCTCTTTCAAAACATTCCGTTGTTGCAAGATGTGTTCTAAGATCACTGGCTGAAGAATACTTGGTAAGAGCTTTGAGAATGAGAAATCATCTGAAAACAGACCACTTACAGTCACACCACCTATAAGCACAGTACTATTTTTGAGTAAAGATCACATGTATAGAAGCTAAATTTCACAACTGACCTTTAACTATACCACTTAGTTGTGATACCAAAGACATATCTTTTAGCTGTGTTTTTTCTTTCTCTTTTGTGTGTTTTGAGAGTGATGGGTAGAGAAAGAAAAATGTCACAAGCGAGAGTGCTCAGAGCTGTAATTCCTCACAGAAGAGAAATAGGAAGGAAAAAGTTTCTTGATAGAACTGCCCCATAATTAATTGTTAGTGGAGTTGACCAACGAACATCGAAACACCACTACTTGTCAGTTTACAATGAGATCTTGAAATTATTGTCAGAACTATTCAGTTACTTGTGAAATAACCCTCCTGTGCAGAGCATAAGAAACTTAAAATAGTGGAAAATCACTTTTGTCTTCTCAACATTTATAACGGCAACATTGAACTGAACACTAAATTGAACAAAGTCATAAAAAGTACATTATGGCTGTAGGGCTCAGTATTGGATTATAAATATTAAAGTATATTTTGGATTATAAAAAAGTATTAAAGTAAATTAAATAGAATGAATTCAGGAAACAAACGTGATAATGAAATAACTAAAACAGATATATCTGAAGAGATTATTTTGACAAGACATTTAACTACATTTCCTTATTAACTTTAACTTTTTTAAAAAATGAGTTACTTTAAAATGTTCAAAAAGCATTTGATTGACACCAATATAATCTTTACAGATTTACACAGATGTCAAGAAGTATTAATTTTAATCTTTGGACTATCTTACAGTATTTTCCCGATTAAATGTGAAACCTGGATTTACTATCATGGCAGTGACATTACAAGTTTATTTTATTTGCTAAGAACTTATGTCCATGGTAGTTTGACTTTTAATATAACCAAAATCCATTAGGGAAAAAGTGTTGACTTAAGACTACCTCATCTTCACCAGGTCAAAAATGCAACATTTTCTCATTATCAGCTTATAAAACAAAGACTATGGATAGTTGTAAGGGTTATTTCTTTACAAGCCTTGTATCTTCCTACTAGAATTAGAATACTGGAGCTCTTTCCTCTATCTAGATCAAGGAACTGCACCGTTCTTTGGAGTGGGTATGCGCACGTATGTTTACATAGATGTGTGTAAGATAATCCATAGTAGTAAAAGAAAATAACAAGACCTCTTTTCATATTAGTCTTTTACTTTTAAATTTTCAATTTTTTGTATGTGTTTTCTTGTATATAATATGAAAGTGCAGCATAACTTATTCTTGTACATAATATGTTGGCTTACTATAATTTGGAAACGTACATATATTGGGGATATAGGTTTACAGGGAGAGAGGAGTTGTAATACCAACTCTATAAGTTTTAATTCTGTAATCTACCTGCTCAAATCTTATTTATATCACATGATTTCAAGTTCTGGAGTGATACATGCTAAATAAACAGGACAGTCTCATTACAACTCACATAGAGTGTATCCAGATTTTTGCCATTTTACAGTATTTTATGATAAAAATCAAACTAAAAGCTTAAAAGTTTACTTTTTATATTTATACTGTGAACAGTTCCTTATTGAAGAAGAGGTAACACAAACTTATTTAAAAGATTTTAAAGTGCAAATAGATTTTCTGAAAAACCCAACACAGAATACTTTACATAATCCCCCTAGAAATTTGAAATTATTTGTGGCTCTATTTTATAGTTTACTTTTATAGTGTTTACAGAAAATTATACAATATTAAGCGAAATTGTTTATAATCAGTCTAAATGTACTATATTTACATTCACTTCTATTTAAAATGTTAAGCCCTAATAAAAAGTTTGTAAAAATATAATTATTTAAGAAGTCCCTCTATCTTAATGAAAATGAACTAAAATAGCAAAAACATGTTACATTTACAAGACAGCTCTCACGTGAAAACATTAGGAGATAGATTCTTTTGTTTTGTTCTCAATGTAGCCCCTTTACAAATGTGGTATTCAAAATCACATATTCCTTATTAGTAATATTAGATTCCTGTCCAGAATAGGAGGAATGCTGCTGCTTATAAGGCTCTAAAGGAACCTGCATTTCCATGCACACATCTTATATAAGCCTAACAGTTGCTTTTCTTCATAAATCAATCTATTGTTGCACTTCATAATGAGAAGGCAGATTTACTGCCTTTTACCGCCTTTTCTCACCATCAGAAAGATGCCTATTTGGGTAACAGAACGTTTCTCTTCTTCAAGGGTATTTGGGATTAGGGAGGCAGGGGCAAGAACCTTTAACATCTGCTCCCTTCAAATGAATGACACCTCTAGTTCTCACAGCCCGGACGTTGAAAAGCAAATACTCTAACTTGATAAAATTCTCTAACTTGAAGAAGCACAACACTTTAAATACACTGAAGTCCCATCTCTAAAACATACATTTTGGATTTAGAGGTTATATCATAAAACTAAAGAACACAGAATTTAGATCGTCACTCAAAAGTCCCCAAATCATCATCATAGTGAGAACAATTGGAGTTTAGAATAAAGACACTGGATTCATCATCTTGAATTTTCTCTAGCTCTAAAAGCAAATCTAAATTACTGGCTGGTAAGACTTGAATCATTTGAATCTCACTATTGTGCAGGAATAACAAAACAGTTTGCAATATAGACAACTGTCTTCTGTTTTTATTTACTTAATTTTTCCCCTTAGGGAGAAATATTTAAGAATTACAAACTTTAGATTTTAATTTAAAAACAATAAGAAGGCATTTGTCAGCATCTAATTCCTAACCATTTGCCTTTTAAAAATACACACACACACATACTCACCCATTCACTCCAGTTAGGCTTAACATTCTTAACAAGTAAGTAGATCTTGATGGATCTAAACAGAAGTCTCAGTAATCAGAGTCCTACTTTTGGAAACGAAGCTATCTTTAAACAGGCATCATGACTCCTACTAGCAAAAGCAGTTAACCATAAATTTAAAACAAATAGACACCATCCAAAACAAATAAATAAACAAAGTGGGGCAGGTACTGGATTCAAGAAGAATCTCTATTTTTGAAGAAAACTAAATTACATCTCCTCATTCATGAATATGTAGTACTGCCCGGTGAGCTAACATTCTTGTTACTTCAGGCTATCTTTTGTCACTTAAGCAATGGTTTTTGACAGTTTTACAGGCTGTTATCCCAAAGACTTCAGTATTTATGGCCTTTATTCACTTGGGCTTCCTACTCTTATCCACTGGTTACTAATCACTAAATACATTTTTTTTTTTTTTTAAATGGGACTGAAATTAGCTCACAGGATGTCCTTCAACAATGGCAGCTCAGGACACACCGGTAAAGGTCTTCTCCTCAGCCTCTTCCTCTCTCTCTTCAATTTTCTCTTCCTACAGACAAGTTAATGAGGGTCCAGATCCACACTGCTCAATTAGAGCAATAGCACACATGATTTACAGCATTCTTAGGGGATGGTTTGGGATCATTTCTGAATTGATCCTCAGAAACTCATTCAATTTCAAATATTTCAAGAATGATTTAAAGGCCTAACTTGTTTTTAATCTTCATAAAACAGGAGCAATTCCTACTCATGGAATCATTATTCAGGAATTATTATTCAGTTCTACAAACCCTACTATCCACACACACTTGCACATACAATTCAAATACGGATACTTTTAAAACTTCAACACATTTAGTTTATAACCTGCCATTCCAATTTCTTCCTATGTAGTAAACGCTGCTTATTACCTTTTATCCACTACACTTAAACACCACAGGCTGAAAAGCAAGGAGAAAACACAGACTGTTCTTTTCATTTAATTTCATCTGACTTAAACATCTCCTAAGAGATTGTTTTTTATCTTAGGAACAATGTGAAATGCATAACAGAGTACATTCTCTTTTCTAGCTGGCTGCTGGAAACTTGAAAGTCAAATCAGTCTGGAAAGTGCTGTTTTCTTATAAACTAAAAATGTGAAAGAAAGCCAGAAATATTGATGTTATTATTCTCATGATCTTCCTGATGAACTGAGCAAATTGCAGAATTCTCTGAGAATGGGCTGAGCAATGGTGGGAGGAAGGGGAGAGACTAGCCTTAAAGAACCACTAAGGCTCCACTTACTGCTCTAAAATATAATTTACTAAATATGACTCTTCCTAGAATAAAAGGAACTTATTATGATCAGCTTCTATTTTCTCTGAAATTGCGCTGAAGTGAAATCTCAAAAGAAAATGCTCCAACAAAATATTTTAAACCTTTAGGTATTTCTACATTTGGGTAGAAGCAACATGTTTTAGTACATCAGAAAAACAATTTTATCAGGATTAGCATTCGTATACAACATTTATATATAATATTAACTATTTGGACATCATGTGATTGCATTTAATTATAGAGATCCACAAAACAAATTCTCCTTGAATGTAGTTCCAGGAAAACTGATTTCTGCTGAAGAATGTGCATGCTTTCTGATATTCCAAATATAAAATTCCATAACTGTTATATTTATCTAGGAAAAAAATGGCAGAACTTATTGCCCATGTGTAAAAAGCACATAACTCTGAACAAATGCTATGGTCTTTAAATTTTGTAACTACTTATATTAGATTATATTTGCCATGTATATTAACCTGTAAACCAATCTAAATTCCATTCAATCATATAACTATTAAACAAGTTAAAAATGAAATACATGTACTTATATAAGAATTTATATAGTTATATTTTTCATTTAATAAAACAACATTTAAAGGTATAATTAAGGGCTAATTTTTACCAAATACCCTAGTGGTTAGATAACAAGGGATATTCTGTTATTTTTCTGGTAAGTTAAATTTTGCAGTGTTTACTTTTATGTTTAAAAATATGTGAATGGAGAAAATCATTTTGGATATATGAGTTTTCAACATATGATAAGCTATATAATTATGAAAAATGTAAGAACAATATTATTCTGAATGAAGATTCATTTCAGATTAGTAAGATAATTAGAGGTCTAATCCTTAGCTTCTCTGAAAATAAGAGAAATTATTTAATATGATAATTGTGAGTTAAAAAACCCTTCTATTTCTTTAACATGCATTTAAACATTCACTGGTAGATAAAATACTTGTAAATTCTCCAAAGTCAGAGGAGAAGGGTATCATTTTTCCTACTTTAAATCACTCTGGAGAAAAAATGCACACTGGGGCTCCAATTTTAAAATTTTTCTCTATTTTTTTCATAATTAGATGACTGCACATTATATGCAAATTAATCATTTAAAATTGATAAGATTTTCTTAAATTTTTCTATACATCAAAACCTCCTGTGGCTTTTACTTGTTCCATCCCTCTCACCCCATTTTTCATTAACTTACATAATATCCCAGAAGCTGTCTTGCCTATAAAATTAAGATTCATAGTAAATAAACTTTACATATAGTTTATCTTTAAAAATTAGAAACACAGCAAAGAAATTGTCCTCACCTCTTTTAAAAGAAAACGGTGTAGCCCTCAGGAAAACAGAAGTGCCCCTAAGTTCATGTGTGTCGGCAAGGAATTGAGAGCTGTTAAGAATGATCTTCTTGAAAAGACAGAGGTCTCCCTAGGCACCCACATGTATATTTAGATTAGATTGGCAGTTTAAATGACAGCAAACACATGGTCATGACTTCCCAATTGCTCATTCATCTAACACACACACAGGCTAATCAGAGGCAAACATCCACCCCGAACTGTTTTAGAAACTAGCTTCTCCCATCTGATACTACTCTATGTGTGGTAAGCAGACATTCTTCTAGAGAGATTGAATGTCAAATGCTTAACTATCTCTCTTAGTACACCAGAATCTTGAATCACATTGATTTTAGAATTCTAAAGTCAGTCTGACATCAGCTTACATCAATTCCTTACTTAGCCTGCAGCGTTTTTATGAAGCACAAAGTAAAGAAATGACTATGTAAAGATTGCAGGATCTATTTGTCTTATGGGTATTTTTAACTGTAAGACCTGCCCATCCTATCAGTAATAGCACACACTCCTATTCTGTAAACAGGGTAAAGTCACTACAGAGGATCGCATTTTCTTGTGCAAATAAAGTGTGGTAGAGTCAAAAGGTGGAGATACTGAACATGAACTTTAAGCCCCTATTCATAATTTGAGCTTCAGTAACATTTTCCAGTAAGTGAGAAACAAGAGAAAACACAGATGGCACTGTTTGCTGACAGCTATCAACTACACCTACAACACTATTGTGTTGTATATATGCTATGCATTGAGATTTATATATATTAAGATGTGTTGGTGAGGAGCAGAAAACAAATGCAGCTCTATGATGGGGGGTACATTATTTTAAAATGGCAAACAATTTTAAAATAATTATATTTTACTTTTGACATGAACTTTGCATTTTAATCTCAATGTCAAATATTTTGAAAAGTCTAGATTAGTATGAGGGTGAAAGGAATGAAACACTATAATAATTTCATGCTCAGGTTCTGAAAACATTAAACCTGGTTTGAATCTCAGTTCCACCACTTTCTAGCTATGTAACCTTAGCACGTAACATCATCTTTCCAGGCCTCAGTTCCTTCATTTCTAACATGGGGAAACATAAGTAATAATGGTACCAATTCATATTGCTGTTAGAATGTTGACAATGCAAAGCAGTTAGGAAAGAGCACTGAATAAATGATGACTAAATACTAGTTATTATTATAATCAATAGGAATAAATATAAAATTATGATATTAAAAAGTTACGTCTGAGTCCATTTGGCTTGTCCACCCTCTCCCCTTATGATAGTCTTCCCTGAAAAACACTTGACACTTCAAGAAATAAGGTAACTTCCTTTAGACTATTCCAAAATTTATTTTCTCTCAAACTTCTGCTGGAGCAGGCGGCTGATGAAGTACCTACTTCAATGCCCAATATATAAGACATTCTAGCAAGGACTTCTATACAAACAGAATAAACAAAGAGGAGAATTAAAAAGTGATTGTTAATCTAAGCACAAATCATCTATAGGTAAGAAGTGCCTGGTCAAGTAATATTTGAGAATTCACAGAAAAAAGAAAGTGAAACTTATTTAGGACATCACATTGTTTGAGAAGTTTTTCCTTTTGCAGAAAAAGTGAGTCCCAAGACTCTGAAGAAAATGATCCATTTAAAGAAAATAATATCCTGATACTGTTCTTAACAGGTCATCTCAATTTTGTAGACTTATATGCTTCTGCCACATGTTAACTTGTCTTGGTAGTAAAAAGACAAAAACAGATCAATGCTGATTGCTTAATGGCCGAAATATTTGTCTGTAGTTTTTACTACTTTATAAAACATTACAAAGGAATTCAGAGGTGGGTCAAAACCTCAAACTTAATTGAAACTCTCTAGTGTTGTCTGACAAATTAAGATTGTAAGTCATCTTTATTATATAGCATATGGTCATGTGGTATATCATCAATGCCAATTATTTCTTTTTTTTTTTTTTTTTTTGGAGACGGAGTCTCGCTCTGTCACCCAAGCTGGAGTGCAGTGGCCAGATCTCAGCTCACTGCAAGCTCCGCCTCCCGGGTTCACGCCATTCTCCTGCCTCAGCCTCCCGAGCAGCTGGGACTACAGGCGCCCGCCACCTCGCCCGGCTAGTTTTTTGTATTTTTTAGTAGAGACAGGGTTTCACCGGGTTAGCCAGGATGGTCTTGATCTCCTGACCTCGTGATCCGCCCACCTCGGCCTCCCAAAGTGCTGGGATTACAGGCTTGAGCCACCCCGCCTGGCCTAATGCCAATTATTTCTAATTTTCTTTAAAAACTACAATCACTACATATACACAGTTCTTGCACTCCTAGTAAGAGGTTTTGTTATACATAGAAGTAAGTTTAATATACTCATTTCCTAAGAAACAAGAGAATTGTCAATGTTAATGTTATCCAAAAATGTGTTCTTAATGCTCAGTTTGTGCCTATCATTAAAATTTAATATAATCTAACAATTATCATCAACGGGATGCAGGTGTTGGATAATTACATTAGTATCAACACTACAGGTAAATTAAGATTTCTTCCCATGTGATGGAGTTCTGATAAATATCAATTCATTGGTTTACTGAATCCTGAAGATCAAAAGGCCCTGCATATGGCACTAATAAATCAAACAGAGTCATCAAATCTACAGTCTGTTTTCTTTGGCTAAAACTGCAAAGTTTTACTTACAGAGACTTATCTACTTCTAAAAATTCTCTGCCAAACCAAATTTGACTCACCACGTATACAGAAAATATAGCACTCCCCAGCTGCACCCTCCTGGGGCTTCTGAAGTCCAGAGACACTGTTATGTGGTGGTCTAGATTATCTGGTCTTTCCCTTTTCCTTGCCTTTTTAGATCTCATAATCAACTAAAAATTCTTTTAGAAAAGTAAAAAGTTACCTCTAGATTCAGACTGAAAAGTTACAAAATATTTTTATTTATTAATAAACTCTACCATAAGTAAAGGTACTTAATTAAAATCTCTAACCTATTAACATACACACTGAAAATAATAAAGGGGTCTACAAAACTTTTTCCTGAATCTATTTAAATATCAGTAAGAATTCCTAAAACTGGAAATTCTACTCAGGTATTTATAGTATAATTAGTCATGTTCTGATAAACTGACCCTAAACTTTGTGACAATACTATTATTTGAAAGAGAAGGGGCTAGGGAAAGATAACGTAAGCAATATCCTAGGAAAAATCTCACTTTCAGTTGATTTACTTAAGGAGACTACTTTGATAAACCATCTGTTCCATGATACTTTGAATCTTGAAGAAAATGTACAAATGAATGGTAGGATTATGGTGTTTTTTATTTTCTTCTTTATAAAACAATTCTGTACCTTTCAAAAATGTTTACAATAATTATGTTTGAAATATATGAATAAAAATAACAAAATGCCTGTTCTTAGTTCAGTTGAGAACATCCTAAAGCAATAAGAAATACTTTTCTTTTCCAAGTCCAAAAGGATTTTAGAAAGACTTAATAATTTCTCCTAAAATGTTAAAATCTCAGCTGAAAATGTTGGCTCACACCACTCCCACTAACACTCCCAAGTCACAACATTTAAAAATGTCTCCAAATAGTGCCCAATGGGGTGGGGTAGGGGAGACACCATTCTAGAATAATGTTTTCTCAAGAAGTTACCTATAAGAGTCTCATATAATTATATACCACTAATTGAGAGATGATTCCATTTTAATAAAGTTCTACTCTTAAGACCATTATGAAATGATACTTTTGGTCTGATAAGATCCATTTCAATGGTCTCTCTCTCTAACACTGATGCTAAGGTGCATTCTGAAGTAAACTACGATCTCTGCCTTCTGAGATATTTGTGTTGCATCTCTCCCTTTAGTGAAGGGGACCACCACTCCACTCTGGTTCTGGTGAGACAGCCCTGTTGTCCCTTAGGTTGAAACTGAATTCCCATTTCCAACGGGCACTGCCATTTCTGTATTTCATATATAGAACCTGTAGAGATGCGTGCCATTTGGTTAACAGTGTCCAAAAAGCACCATGTGAAAGCACGTACTTTACATAATGTTATCTGAAATGAAAAAGAGTTTGCAATTAGAGTAAGTAAATACAAGAGTGGTGTTACCAGTCAGTTTACATTTAGGGCAAGTGTGTTCTATGCCCGAAGTTGCACAAAATAATGTTTCAAGGAGAATTTCCAAGGCACAGGATGTTACAGAGTGAGGAGAAGGGTCATTCATTCAAATACCTCTCTGGTCAGCAGTCCCAAGCCTACTCCCTTAGAAGCCAATAAACCCAAAGTCTGACAAGTTAACCTCTGAATTGTGTGTGATTTTTTTCCTTTGTGGCTATAGCTTTGCTAAAGAAAGACCAACAAGGAGTTGATCTGGCTCCTGTCATCAAGCTTTGTTTGGAGGCCCACTCGCTGGAGTAATGAACATTGCAGAATTGGATAAAGCCTATTGACAGAAGCTTTCAGCTGCCACAGTCATCACTGGAAGTGACAGACTCCATTCTATGATGCCCCAAGCTCCTATTCTAAAGATGTGCTGGAATGAGACAGCCAAGTGAGTAGGGGACTACATCAAATATTCTAGACCCTAAAATTTCCCAATAAGAAATGCTAACCGGTTTTTATGGCCATTAGTATTGGCCACTCTGCTCCTATGGCGAAAACCAGGCTATTTTCTGGATATATATAAAATTCTGAACTAAACCTAGATAATAATAAATTATAGGCCTGCTATTACTATTTTAGCCAGATATCCACTACTCTCCAATATAGAAATTATTATTCTAATTGTCTTAATATATTAAGTTGACGTTTCATATCCTTTTCATACCTGGTAGAATTCTACTGTTCTGTTTTTTGCTTTGTGTGTAAGTTATCTAAATATTTGTATTAGCCACTTTCCCCTGCAGTCACACTAGCCAAAGATGAAGATGAGGACAGAAAACACATCTTTCTTACTTTGGATCCTCTATAGCAGGAGTTGGCAGGATTTTCCTATAAAAGACTGAATAGTAAATGTAGACTTCACAGGCTGTTCAGTCTCTGTCAGGGCTACTCCAGAGCTCCTCCACTCTACCCGTGTAGCATGACAGTAGTCGTAGACAGTATGTAAACAAATGGCATGGCTGTGTTCAATACAATTTTATTTACAAAAACAAGCAGTGTGCCAGATTTGATTCACATGCTGTTTTTGCTGATCCCTGCTCTATGCATACTTAGTACAGCAATATCACACTTATAGATGTTAGGGATTTGGTGAACTTTGTTAAATCAGATTTCTCTGATTTAGTTTATCCTATTAGTGGTCTATTTTTGTTTGAAAACACAATTTTGCCTTTTTTGTTTCTGCGGTCATGGAGGGGAAGCTTAATGACTTCCTTCACTAGCTAAGCAGTTTTCCGTTCCTTAAAGACACTCTGTCCTATGGCAGCTGAACAATTTTATCCTGCAAAACAGCAGTATTCTGACCTTGTTGTCCAAGTTTCTCAGAGTTACTGTGGAAGATACAACTGTGATATATTATCCTGAAGAGTGAGTTTTCATGCCAATTATATTGTTGAATGTAAACAAATGAAAGTTTCATCAATAAAATAAAATAAATTACTCTCCACCAGATAGTTCCTTTGATACGGCAACATCTTAGAAAAGGCAGTTTGAGAAAAGTTAAAAACAGAATTCTCAAGCCACTACAGGAAGGCTTTCTAAAGGTCACTCATTTAGCAAATACAATTCATTGTTTCAAAAATTCAGGTATTTTAAATGGATAAGTTTTAAATATCCAGTTCTATAAACAGAAATACAGGCAGGACTGGCTCATTCAGGAGGGCAGCGGAGGGTGGGGGTTAACATCACAATTGTCCCCCCAAAATACCTAACCAAATGAAACAAACACATGTGCTTTATGGCCAAATTGATGTTTATGAAGATCAGTATTTTGATTATCACCTAGATGAAATTTTCCACACTAGAATCTGTAACCAAATTGATTCTTGTATAGACGTCAAAACAAAAAGTTAGATCAAGTATTGAATGAATTAGAAAATTTGTACTTGATTCTTTTGAACACTTATTCTAATAAACAACAAAACTAAACTATTAGCTAAAAAGCAAAATTAAAGGTTGAAGAAACTTGAAGATGACAGTAGAATTTGTCCTTTTTTTGTTTATAAAGCAAGCTATTCTCTGGCCGGGCGCGGTGGCTCAGGCCTATAGTTCCAGCACTTTGGGAGGCTGAGGCAGGCAGATCACGAGGTCAGGAGATCAAGACCACCCTGGCTAACATGGTGAAACCCCATCTCTACTAAAAATACAAAAAATTAGCCAGGCGTGGTGGCAGGTGCCTTGTAGTCCCGGCTACTCAGGAGGCTGAGGCAGGAGAATGGCCTGAACCCAGGAGGTAGAGTTTGCAGTGAGTCAAGATTGTGCCAATGCACTACAGTCTGGGTGACAGAGTAAGATTTGGTCTCAAAAAAAAAAAACAAAAAACACTATTCTCCAAAAGAATCTCCCATTAAAAAACAATAATAAGGTAACTGTCAAAAACAAAGAGTAAGCAGGAAGGAAGGAAAAAAAAAACATGATTCCAAAAGATGGGATCCTTCAAGACAGTTCTCACAAGAGTTATATGCCAGCATATTGGGGAAAAGAGTGATGCCACCAAGAATAAGAATGTGGGTGAGACCATATAGTTTATCTTTTTTTTTTTTTTTTGTGGTGAAAATATTGGTAATAACTGACCTAATGTGACACTCCAGTGGGGAGAAAAACAACCCATCTCCCTCAACATCTATCAGAATTCTTTTAGCCTTCTCAAGATACTCTGAAGAGAAATAGAAAATTACATGAACAAGAATGTCAGAAACTCTGAATGCTGCAGTAGGATCAGAAAGTAATGTTTCATCAGTAACATACTATGTAAAACAACACTGAATCCACACAAAAACCTGTTTTCGGCCGTTCAAAGTAGCATTATTCACAACAGCCAAAAGGTGAAAACAATCCAAGTGTCCATCAACCAACGAACAGAAAGGCAAATTGTGGTATATCTACACAATGGAATATTACTCAGACATAAAAACTAATGAAGTTCTGGTACATGATACAACATAGATAAGTCCTGGAAATACAATACTAAGTGAAAGATGCCAGACACAAAACATCACGTATTATATGATTCCATTGATATCGACTATCTAGAACAGGCAACTGTACAGACAGAAAGTAGATTATTATTTGCCTGTGATTGCCTAGGGCTAGGGGAGATAAGAGAAATGAGAGTTGATAGCTAAAGGGTATGGGTTTATTTTGGGGTCAGTGAAATTGTTCCAATATGTATTGTGGAGATAGCTGCACAATTCTGGAACAAACTTAAAACCACTTTAGACCAGGCATGGTGGCTCATGCTTGTAATCTCAGTGCTTTGGGAGGCCAAGGTGGGAGGACTGCTTGAGGCCAGGAGGTCAAGACCAGCTTGGGCAACACAGTAGAACCCCATCTCTACAAAAATTAAAACAAAACAAAACAAAAGCCACATGTGGTAGCATGTACTTGTTGTCCCAGCTACTCAAGAGGCTGAGTTAGGAGCACCACTTGAACCCAAGAGTTTAAGGTTACCATGTGCTACGACCACACTGCTGACTCCAGCCTGGGCAATACAGTGAGACCCTGTCAGGTAAAGGAAGGAAATGGAAAAGAAAAAGGAAGGAAAAGAAAACCACTTTAAATGGGTGAACTGTAGTATTTAAATAAAGTTGCATTTTTAAAGCCACACTGAACATATACTGACAATTGCTCATTAAATTTTTTCTTTTCTTATTTTGTCTAGTAAGGCAACTTGATTCAGCTCCTATATTTTAAACAGTTAAAATGTAATTAAGTTATGTACACTTTGGGGCACTGTGTAGTACATTTGGCCCATCAGATTATTATGGACATTCCTAAAATGGAAATGTTATGAGAAGCAACCAAAGGAAGTTAATGATGAGTCTGGCGGCAATCTTTCCAATGAACTATAGATAAAATATGAAACATTAGCCAAAGAAAGTAGTAGTATATTTGATAGTGTTACATTAAGAAGATATAAATTAGAAAAATATGTTGAGTTACTTGGAGGAAAAAGTGGTAAGTTTAAATAGAGAACTTAAAAGTAGGATATTAATTTGCCCCAAGACTGTAAATATAGTTAGGGCTTTAAAAGCAAAAATTAAAACTTTGTTACATACACTGAGATCTACTAACTGAAAAAGAGAAAGTAGCATTAATGTAAAATGAAAATGGATCTACAATTGTACAAAGATCAGATAAAAGCACTGATTCCAAAATAATCATAAATTGATTCCTTTGTGTAAAACATCAGCAAATTTTGTACATACAAAAATTATATGTTCTTGAATGCCTACTACATGTCTAGAAATGTCTTAGCACACTGGACAAACAGTGCTGAACAACCCAGATATGATTCCTGACCTTAGAGACTCTGGAGTGTATTTCATGGTTTAAAGTTTAACTGCCTTTGCTTCAATATTTCACATATACCAAGAACTCTGGCAAATTGACTAACACTCTTCAAATATGAAAACTACAGCTTCTCCAAAATACTTACATAAGAGGGAGCATTAAAGTTTCTTTTTTAAAAGCTGAGTTAGAAGTACAAACTAACATTTGGAGAAACAATTTCCTTTCTATAATGGTAAGACAAATTAGATATCTTATAGATTAAATTGAGGTGTGCCAGGCATGGTGATGCAAGCCTGTAATCCCAGCTACTTAGGAGGCAGAAGTGAGAAGATCGTTTGAGTCCAGGAGTTCAAGACTAGCCTAGGCAACATAGCGAAATCCCATCTCATTATTTTAAAAAAGAAAAAAGGTTACATAAATAAGCAAACTGGGGTGTGATTTACATGCCTGCATATAGTAAAGTGCACAATTTAGGCATACAGCTCAGTTAATTTACATATTTATACACCCATGTAACTGCCACTAGATCAAGATATAGAACAGTTCACCTGCTGGCAATTTTGGACAATTGTTTGCTAGGTGATTTGCTGGATTTCTTGTTTGGTCCTACCAACTCTCCTAGGGAACTGAGTAGAAAAAATTTTAAGGCAACCCAATTGACATCAATCAATCATTTTGTAGCAAAAAAAAAAAAAAAAAAAAAAAAAACACATGTAGGAGATTGATTATTTGTGTTTAGAAAATCCTTGCTAATTTCTAAGATAGGGAAAAGCAGAGGGCAAAAGAAGAAAGCGAAGCGGAACAGGTGCCTGAAGATTGTGATCAGCAAGATCACAGTAAGATAACATAAATAAGGTAATAACCCAGGGGGAACTGTATTCATTCTTCCCATATTTATTTTGTAAGGAAAGTTGACAGTATGAGGGAATTATTACTTTAAGGCACGAAACCAGAAGGCCCTCAAGCTAGATCTAATAAGCTACATAAAGTGAGCCTAGGAGGATCAAAGAGCAGCCTGAAACACAGGAAATCATCACCCCATCTCGTCTATCCATCTATTTATTTACAGAATATTTTCATGAGAAAATATGCCAGCCTATGTTTATCTGTTCCTGATCCACTTTCCATATTTACCTCTTGTAAATCTAATGTTATTGCATTTAACATTACTTCTATCAACTACCATGTTTTTCCTAAGACAGGTTTTAAAAATATACAATTCTTTGTCACTATCAAATGTAGTTCTCTAAAGCTGAAGTTAGTAGAAGGAAGGTATGTATGTGATAAATGTCCAACTAGCAACTACAAATTATGCAAGTATGTGAAAGTTAAGATTTTAGTATGTACCTATGATTTCTCTAATTTTATTTTACTATTTTAATATACTAAAGCCCAGGTGCTACATAAGGTTAAAGACAGAAAACAACTAAAGAAAAAGACAAAACTACATGGAAGTGAATAGGCGGTCTAAGGAGCAGTGTATCACTGGCGGCCTGCCACAAGAATCAGCTCACCTTGTGGGTAAGCAGGAACTTCACAGGAAAAATACCCTTCAATTTGCTTATCCGAGGCCTCCTGAGCTCCCTGAGTTACCAAGAAGCCAAACCTACTGTTAATTAGAACACTCTAAGAAACTTCTAAGAGCACTACTTCCAAAATAAAGATAATTACTATGTCTCTTCCCAACCTCACTTCCTCAAACCATGCCTAGTAATTTTAAGAATCTTCAGGGTCCAGAGATTGACCTCTGAACTATATTTCTATTTTGTCAGCATCTCTAAAGTGTGCCACCAAACATAAGGCCCAGATGCAGTCTGACGGGAGGTGACAGAACTGTAATTTACAATTTTTTTTATTAATACAGTCTTAGATTGAAGTAGCTTATATAGAGCTGACAATCTACTAAAATCCCCAAGATCTTCCTCATCTCCATATAAACTGTCTCTAAGGCCCATCTCCCTTTTCCTTTACTAATCAAAATAATTACTTAATTTTAAATGAAGAAATTTATATTTATCTTTGTTAAATTTCACTTTCTTGGGTTTACCCTAGCATTTCTACTCAATGAGAATTTTTTCTTATAATTCTGAGGTTAATGGAATACATTATCCCTCCCAGTTTTGGGTTATTGGTGGACATAGCTTCTGTATCTTTGTGAAATTTGCAATAAACATAACAAATAGAACAGGACAAAAGGCAAAGCCCTGTAACCCTCTGCAAGAGATCTCTTTACAGACTGAAATGGACTCTTTAAATGCATTTGTAGAGTGAGTACAAATCCATTCATCTCAAGAATCACCAGGTCCTCTTCTACTTTATTCCAAGTATCCCAGCACTTTGGGAGGCCGAGGTGGGTGGATCACCTGAGGTAAGGAGTTTGAGACCAGCCTGACCAACATGATGAAACCCTGTCTCTACTAAAAATACAAAATTAGCTGAGCATGGTGGCGCATGCCTGTAATCCCAGCTACTTCAGAGGTTGAAGCAGGTGAATCGGTTGAACTCAGGAGTGGAGGTTGCAGTGAGCTGAGATCAGGCCAGTGTACTCCAGCCTGGGCAACAAGAGTGAAAATCCATCTCAATTTAAAAAAAAAAAAAAAAAAAAAAAAGCTGATGAGCCACTGCATTCTCTAGTCAACCTTATAAAAAATAAAGACGTTAGGATTGTTAGGTATAATAACCAGGTAGAACCTAGTGACAGCCAGTCTTTTCCAAATGTTCCTTAACTACGTATTTCAAATTCAATTCCAGGGTTTATTGGGAAACACTACAGGACTTACCAATCGGCAATTTCTGGAATCTGAGGATTTGTTAGGACTACTCAAAGAAGATGATGCTCACTTTATCACTGGATGTTGATTGTTGCATTTCCAAGGCTAAATGCTCACATTACTCACTTAGAACACTATCTGTAACTGTAGCACTATATCATCTACAGTGGACCTTGCTATGAAGGTTTCCCTTCAATTTCAAAAATATTCACTGATTAATTAAATACAGGTCTGAATGTTTTAGATGACATGCTATGAAACCGTCAGTGCCTGAAGACTAAATATGTGCAATGCCTCTCTGCTTTACTCCAACAGCGATGCCTTACATAACTACTTTTTATTGCATGACAGAAGTAACGCTAGTTGACAGAGGAAAAAAGTCATTATTGGACTTTTTTCAATTATGTAGTAATTAGTCATGCATTTTTTTTAAGTGTCAATCTAACAAGAACGGTTAAAGTACTTCAAGAGCACAGAAAATTAAGAGTAACAAGAAAAAGTGATAACTAACTTGAGATATATTTATAACTCGCATTATCAATATTTAAACATATACAATAAATTGGTTCTGATAATTTGATACTTTTCTTAAAAGTACTTCATCATTGATAAGATTTATCATTCCTGTAAAGCTTCACATCTAAAAAAGGTTTACAGTCACTTTAATTATCCTTCACAACAACTCTTTCAAATCATTCAATGCCACCATCCCTGATTCTGATTCTTTCCAAATGAGGAAAATGGCTCATATGCAGTTTATAGAATTTTCACCTGTACAACACAGCAAGGAGCTGGCTGGATTCCCATACATGCTTCTGGGTGCAGGCTGAGAGACCAAACACAGAGACCCAAAGGAAAAGGCCCAGGGTTGGGGGCAGTGTTGAGGGACAGGTACCTTGTCCAGAATTAGAATCAAGGTTTCAGGTATTTGCCGCCTATGGAGGCAGGGAGGCAGAGCAGTTCGTCCAATCTGAACACAAAATAAGACACTAGCTGTGCAAAAAGAAGATGAGGAGCAGCTTTAAGAAACCCAGCTATGATTCTTCCTACCTAGACACTGAGCCAATTAGTCACCTGGCCCTGAGTTAGAGAATTAACTGTTTAAGGCTACTATGTGTCTTAGTACTGATAGGGCAGTAAGGAGGGTGAATTAAGGGATAGTGATAAGGTAACTTAACTCAATATTCCTAATAGGTAAATTTGGGGTCCACAAAGGAGACACCATGTCTGGGTGTACAACTTTACTATTGGAGGCAAGAACTGATCTACTCAGAATATGGAACTAGTTGTAACTTCCACCACAGAGATACCACCTTTTCTGAGGGTTATCTTCAGTCACAAAGTGTCAGACACTGGCTGTAAGATACACTTTGTAACAAACATGGAACGTATTTTTAAGCTCTTTCTCAGAAAAGATAAGAAAATAAGGAATAAAATGTTAGAGAAAGAGTTTTGAGAAGTAAGACTTCCACAAAAGAATGACATGCCAGTAAACAGGAAATCCTGGCTTATTTCAACTTTTTGAAATGGGCCCATTTAAAAAGCTGTGCCCGCGCCCCATGCCCCAACTTCCTTTTTGATGGAGGGAGGTGTGGGAAGAGGTTTCTGTCCAAGGTGACCCATGTGAGAGAAGGGCAGGTGAAAGAAAAGTCCCACAAGAGTAAGGAAAGGGCCTAGTCTCCCCTATGTTCAACGGTCACCACCTGTGAAGCTAACAGTCAGAGGAACTAAACCATAGTGTCTCCCAAGGCAACAGATGGAGCAAATGAATTAGTCACTGCCCTTCCCAGGATGCTAGGCATAAAGCACTTTGGAGGGATGGTGGTTAAGCAGTGCATCCTGCTGAAACAAACCTGACATCTGCTTAATCTTCTCTCCTGGCCTCCAACTCCATACAGGATATTTCAAATGGGTAACAACTTGAAAGCTCCATGTGGACTTCTCTTTCATTATTATTATTTCAAATGCTAAATGTTATCTACTTAAGGATCTTACTTTGGCTTCATGCCCTGGCAGAAGGCAAGATTTTTTAGCTAATAAGGGCCTGGAGGCTTTACAAGACCACAGGAGTTTTCAAAAATATTCCTACATATTCATAATAGTCAAATTAATAGATCTGATGCCAGATGTAAAGTGGCATTTTATGTGTAGCTTTAAAAGGTACTAATGCAGTAACTTTTAAAGCTACTTTAAAACATGCAGCTATGAATCTAATGCCAAACTGTATTTCCCTTTCATGTTGGCTATGTGTTTACTGCTCTATAATAAACTCATCAGAAAAAACTTGGCATCTTTCTCCCTGGATAGATATTTGGCATTCAGGAAAGAAATTTAGGTTAAACACCTTTTAGCTGTCCTTTCAGTAATAATTAAAAGCTTTTCCTTTGAGTTAGTGACATGGTTCACAACCACATATAATGAGAGCAACATAAATCTTTCCTGTGTGGTACATTACATGCCCTCCGATAGATTAAAACATGCCAGCCAAGTCTGCACTTTTATAGGCTTTAAGCTGTTGAAGAGCCAACAAAAGTACTGATGGCAGAGCATCAGGTAAATAGGATGAAGGAAGCCATGGGTAACAGCTACACTGTAGAATTTTCTGAATGCAGGATCCTGTGTTCAGGACAGCATAGGCTTGTTGTCGGAGAAAGCAGAATCCCTACCTTTAAAATTCCCAGTTCTAATCAGGAGATGAGATGAAGCATAAAGGCTAATACATATGAATAACTAATACATATGAATACAGCATCGATAATGGCAATGTCACCTCATGAACAGAAACTATCAACTAAAAGAATAAAATGCCTAATATAAACCATATTTTCAGGTTTTTTTTTTTTTTTAAGATAAAGTCATCTCTTTTAACATCTTGTGAGTAGCACTTTAAACTTTGGGAACTCTTTTACACATATAGTCCCCTAACAATATGTGAAGTAAGGCATGGAAAGAAGGAAGGAGGGAGGAAGGAAGGAAATTAGTTTAGAAATATTCAGATTCTACTAGAATTTACAGACTACCAATTATGTGCCAGGTACTTCTTACTACCCTTTGATTCACACAATTTTGTGAGCTATTATTCACATATCAGAGATTATAAAATTAAGATTCAAAGTTGTTAATAAGTATTTTGCCTCAGATCACAGAGCTAGTTAAACTGTCAGACCCGGGGGCCCATTCTCAGGTCTCAAGAATCTTTTTGGGGTGCTAGTTTTTCAATTGGCTTATAAAACACAGTTTGTGTTCCTCACCAAAATATGGACAATCTGCTTTCCTGGGCCCAAAGTGTTCCAAGCAGATTCCTGCACCACCTGGCATATATTTACAGGAGCACACAAGTTCAGAAGGGAAATGTTGGTGGGCGTAGATGCTGTCAAAGCTGACAGAATCTACAAACTCACCTAAAAAGAAACGCATGCAGGAGGTGAGGTATGCATGACACTGTCATTGACAAAATGGAATACTGGAAGAAAGAAAAGGCAAAAAGGGTGTTGCTGCTGGAGTAAGGTTTCTCCTAACTCAAAGATCAAGGAAAAAAGAACCACAATCCAAGGCGAGGCACAATCAAGATTTCTGGCTACTGGAGCTCTGTCAGGTGAAAGATGCTAGAACTAGTTAAACACACACACACATACACACATTTTAAATATTTTACTTTAACTGAAAATTCATAAATACACATTAATCAACCAATCTTCTGATGCAGAATCAAGCAGTTTTCAGTAGGGTCTGAAAAATATTTCTTACATAAATTACACTCAATGCATTATCTACGATCACCATTTATTAGCAAGAAGCCAGAGACTTGTATAGCTATTAGAACGCAGGAGTCCTTCTAGAGTGTCATAATTTTTTCCACCTTAGTGTTTTATACCTTATTTGAAAGCATATTTTTTCAAGGGATTCCCCTTCAGGTTTCAACTTAGTTTTCATAGAAACAATTGTTTTTTGTACATTATTGGTTGCTAAAACATTTAATTAACATAATTAGAACAACTGATACACATCTTTGGGAACAACTATATTGGGTTCTCAGTGAGTATAACATTCAACCTTTGGGAGCAGAAGTACACAGTATAAGCTAGGACCCACCAGCGACTGGCAGCAGTGAGTATGCTTTACAGGCGATTGGAGAGAACTGTTACCAGTGCAGGCTCATTACTTGAGGTTTTTTGACTGTAAAACATGTAGGGCCCTATAAAAGCTGGGCAGAAGGGCAGCTCTGCAGGACACATCAGCATGCAAATTACAACTTAGGGGATCTCCAAAAGTGAATACAAGAGGCAACCCATCAATCTATATTTACCTAAGTTTTAGGATATCTTAATAGGGTTTCAAAGTACATGTGCTGAGGCTACACCTTTCCTTAAGAAAAGAAAAGATGGTTGTGATAACATCTCTTTCTAAAATGATGACTGCTGTCTTTAGGGCTCATTTTTTTTTCTCTTAATAATCTCAGCCTCCCACAGTGATAAACTATATTTGGGTATAATTATTGTCTCATAGATGTAATGGCTCTTTTAAAATCACTCTTAGAAATGCTACAGTGTATCCAATGAATATGATCAAATATATATATATATTTCCAAATACAAGTGCCAACAAAGACCTAACTAAAACCCTAATTTTTTAGGGGAACTAACTTTATCTTCCACATCTTGTTTCTCTCACTATGCTAATGTTCAATATAACTCTTTTTCACAGTACTTGCCCTTTGTAGTTAGAAACTTATATATTTTGCATTTTTTCATTCATTCTTCTGCATATACAATGAACATTTTTAATTTTTAAAATTTTTGGGCAGGGTCTCACTCAGGCTGGAGTGTAGTGGTACAAGGACAGCTCATGCAGCCTTGAACTCCTGGGCTCAAGTAATCCCTCACCTCAGCCTCTCAAGCAGCTGGTGTGTGCCACCACACTCAGCTTACTTTTTAGTTTTTTTAGAGAGTCTCTCTTTGTTGCCCAGGCTGGTCTCAAACTCCTCGTTTCAATCAGTCCTCCTGCCTCGGCTTCTCAAATGTTGGGATTACAGGCATGAACTACATGGCTACAATAAACATTTAATTATATGGTTGTAGTTACTCAGATGTGATGATTTAATAAATATTTAACAGCGAAATTAAGCTTATTAATTTAAAGCTATTCTGTCTTGACAATTACGCAACCTGAGGAAACAGAAGTTGGGGGAGGTGGGGGGAGCAAGCTCCTTTTACACGGTATACAAGTGGCATTTTACTCGTTCCAATAATTTCAAGAGCACTGTAAACATTAGAGGGAATATAATCATATTTCATGATCACAAAGACAGCAAAAACAAGGTGGCCATATAACTTTCATGTTATCATGCCTCTGCACAGCCCCTATAGGAAATAGGGAGGCAGACATTTCTTTCACTGCAACATCCTGTTATTGAAATTTCTCTGAAAACTATTTGCTTTTTTAAAATAGAGAAGCAAATGTTTCAGGATTTTAGACTCTGACATCCCTCTGCTGTCTCAATAAAAGATTAGTTTGTGGTCCTTGCCGCCCCTGTATTATTTTTGTGGTTTAATAGCCTTCATAGTGAAATAAGTTAAAAAAAATTTCTCTTGTCTTTCTGTTGCAGTTTTCAAGAGCTACACACTCCTTGGCTGGCTTATATACTCCAACACAAAGGCAAGGGGCTGCGAGGGCAGGTAAGAGTGAAATCCAATTTATGCAACTTGCTTACTGTGACCTCCAGTTTATCCCAGGATTTTGTTATATAAACTTATTTGCATAAGGGTGGCTTACACCCTGTACTGTGTACCTGTGAGAGGGCCAAGACTTGTCTTATTTGTACAGGGAGCTCTCTCACTCATGTGACCTGTCTACTCCACCTCCATAAAGAGGACCGACAAAAAATCCCATCTCCAGATTACACAGACATATTTATAGTTAAGACTCCTCGACTAGACAAGCATCAATGACTTAAGAGGAGTCTTAACTATAAATACATACACATATATTAATACATCTTAGCACTATTTAACTCAATATTTCTTGAGTGCCAATTAAGTGCCAGGGACCATGCAAAGAACTGTGAGATTAGAAAATTAAGAGACAGAGTCTGCCCTCAAAATAGTCCACTGGTCAGGAGAAACACACTTTAACATGAGGGAAAAACAATCATCATCAAAGTATACATAAACTGTATAAATGGTAGATGCACAAAGGAGGGAGGGGTTAGTTGGGGTGTGGCAGATTATTTAGAAAAGCTTCAAAGAATAAGTGAAAGATAACCAGGTCATAAAGGACTAAGGGTAATACACTGGGACATAAAACAGCATGGAACAGTCAAGGAATCATGGATTGCTAATATTTTAGGATGACTAAAATACAGGGGAGATGAAAGAAAGATAAGGATGAAAAGGTCAGACTGGAGAAGGCTTAAAAGCAATACTTAAAAAATAATTCGAAGCATCTGAAGCTGTTGGAGGCTGCTAGGGAACCAAAGTCATTCTTTTGAAACAAATAAATGGAAAGAATCAAGCACCATGTTTTACTTTTCTATACAAACTACTGCTGGTTTGCGGGGAAAAAAGTACATAAGGGGCAGTTTCTTTTTACAGGTGAACTCTGGCAGATAAATGAAGAAACAATGATGGAACAAAAATGTCAGCATTTCACAACCCCTAATGAATTAACGCTTACAGCAATGAGCATCAGTAGTTGCTAACATCATAAAAAAAGAGATAACCCTACATTATAGGCCTCCTAATAAAAGAATATAATCTACCCATGAGATGGTCTGGCCCAGAAAAACAAAACTAAAACAAACAAAAAAACCTAACGTGACTCTGACCATGATTCTAACTTTGACTACTGACTTACAGAAAATACACCACGAAGATACTGTCAACAAAACCCAAAACCAGAAATTCTATGACAACCGAGTTTTTCCCCTCTTGCACCTTCATGTGAAAAAAGAGAGATGAGGGAGAACCTATAGATTAAAGAAATGTAATACTTTTACAAATTGCAAGATGTGAACTTTATTTAGATTTCAATTCAAACAAAACGTAGAGAAAAAGAAACTTATGACATTTTGATTCCACTGGAAATTTGTCCAGTGGCTAGATATTTGATGACATTAAGACTTAACTAATTACTTTAGATGTGATAATGGTATTTAGTTCTGTTTTTTAAAAAAGTCCTTATCTTTTAGAGACTCATATTAAAATATCTATAAATGAAATAATATGTCTTGGATCTTATTAAAAATCATACCAGGCTAGGAGAAGATGGCACTACAGATGAAACAAAACTGACCATCCATTAATAATTGTTGAAGCTGGGTGATGGTCCATGAAGGGTTTACTATTTTGTGTATTTCATGTATACTTGAAAATCTGCATAATAAAGGATTACAAAAAGGAAAAAAAAAAACATGTTGAAGAGAATTTGGTGCTTAGTCCACAGTTTTGAAACTATGGAATATTTCATTAAAATGCCAATTGTGAAGATAATATTTTGAAAGTGACCTATAACACCATCATTTTAACTAACTGATTTATATCCTTTTGCATACTTTCTTCTAGAATTTGTATTTTAGAAAGTTTTGTAGAGAAGAACCTGAGAAAGGAAAGAGACAGGAGATAGGAAGAACAACTCAAAATCTCCAACCTCAACTGAGTTAATGTGATGAGAATCCAAACCAAGCGCTGAATAGCAGCAGAAGGAGGACAAAAAGGGAGAGTCACAGATATTTTTGGAGCAAACCTGATAAGAAATCATAACCAAATGAAATAAGATATGAGGGAAAAGAAATAATTTTCATAGCACCAATCACTACCTAAAATTATAGATTTCCTCTTACACGAAGGTAAAGCTCTGCTCCTATCTTAAGCACTGTATTATCCCGTGCCCAATAACCCATAATAGACAGTATTTTTTGAAAAAATATGTTTAATAATAACTGATATTTCTAATTTAGGTTAATAAAAATAGACAGAATATATATTTACTTAATCAGAAAACACAGGAAGGTGTTTTGGGATAATGGGTACAGCTAAATCAGTTAGGGAGTATGCCCACCTGATAGTAATGTATACATGAACTAACATCATTTTTTTCATTAAGTGAGAAACCCAGTATGATAGACAGGATCAGCATGGCAGCTCTACAAAGTCAAGAATCAGGAATCCAGTCTCTTCCTGTCTTTGTGTTCCTCCTAACAATGTGGCAGCTACAGCACCAGCCATCACTTCCAAGTTCCAGGCAAGAAGCAGAAGAAGGAAAGACAAAAATGGTACAAGCCAGGTGAGTCAGCTTCTTTTTAAGGAACTTCCCTGTAATTACTACCTAGTAACTGCCATTTATATCTCATTAGCCAGATTCAGTCACAGAATAATGTCTAACTGCAAGGAAAGCTGGGGAAATTTTTTTGTTAGGCATATTACCACTCTAATAAAATGAAAATTCTGTTAGTTAGAAGAAGAGGATAATGGATATTGAATAGATAACTAGCAGTGTCTACAAGAGATACTTTAGAATATGTTGTACCTGGGTATCTGTTCTATTTCCAGTACCTATGGATCAGAATTGTCCAGTTGGTACCTTTTGAGAGTAGTTGGTGTTGAAGAAGATATAAAAAATATATTGGTAACAGGTGATTGTCTAGGGACCAACTACATAATAGAAAAGGAGAAACTGAGAATGGCTAACTTAATGGTGGTAGACGAAGGTCAGCAGGTAAAGAAGACTCACATAGAGTGAGATCAAATATTAGGCATAATAGAGTCAAGGAATCAAGCAAAAAGTAAGTCAAAAGTGCCAGTAAGGTCAAAGTCAATGCTTAGGAGATGGTTTCTACATTAGGATCTGGAAGACACTAGTGAACTTTTCCAGTGGTAGTTTTAAGTACAGTTTCAAGAGCAAAAGCCAGACCACAATGGGTTGGGGAATAAGGGAGCTTTTGAGATGTCCATCAGAGAAAGAAAGGAAATGAAGGCGCCATAATCTAAAAAGCACCAGAGTTCACTGGAAAGTTACAGGGAGGTATGTTTGCTCTGAAGGATGACTCGTTATATTTGTAGATAGATTAAGGAGAACCACCCAGGACAGAATCAGATACTGAAGAACCTGGAGGGTGGAAGAGAGGAGGATTTGGGTTTCGTCCACTGAGAACAGCAGTTTGTCCAAGTAAAGGCTTCATTCACACTGGAGTTTTTAAAACCTCTTACCATGTTTTTATTATGAAACAATACTAAGACTTTTGATTTACCAGATACCTAAATGTGTCATTTTCTGTTTTGCCTAGTGACATTTTTCCCCCTTAAGTATATCAAGGCATGATTATTCTGGTTGGCAATATCCCAGAGACAATAAAGGATGACCAGGACACAAAGTCTATCAAATTTCTCACCAATTAACTTCCATAACACCCTTTGGGACTTACACCCTACCCTTTTCTAGACAAGATGTGAAGCACTGCAGGTGGAATTCAGCTGGGGATATGAAATATGAGGTTCATTCATTCAACATAGGGGCACAGGCTGAGATGCAGGACCAAGAGGTCACACTGGTCATACACTTGACAGGCTTAAACAAATGTGTAAGGGCTAGTTTTTAGATGGTAAAAACTCACTAGGAACCACTTTAAAATGTTCTAGAGGAGGAGAGTTTGGGAAAGTGAGTGAAGGATGTGCGAATCACTGCAAACTGGAAATGATCTATAATGGCATGCCAATCGGGGGCCTGCATCCTAGGGCCCCCTTTTTTTTAAACACTGAGACCCCTAGGATCTTGGGCAAGTTATTAAACTTGGCTTTCAGTTCTCTTCTGCAAAATTCAAGTTGTTGAATGAGATTTCTGAAGTTTCTTGTTCTAAAAACTCTATGATTATCTAAATCATGAAATAAATGCTGTATGAAACTGTATGTGATTTCTAAACATGGTCTTAAACCTTCAAAAAGAGTACCTAAGCCTTGAGAGGTTTTCTAAATAGAGAAGAGAGACCACAGAGCTGTTAATGTATCTACAGGCCCAATGAAGATAAAGAAATGGGTGGCATACAACACACAACCTCCCTCCTTCAAATCTTCTTTTTTTGGAGGAGGCAAACTATGAGGCTCATTGGTTTATTATACAAAACACAGAGGACTATGCATGACTTATCTTTAAAGGGGAGGAAGTGACTTGCTACAAGTCTCTGAAAGTTGGTGGACAATGACAGCAGGCTTGGTAAACAACAGTAAAGGTGCTAGCCCTGTCTGATTCTTAACTAAGATCATCAGACAACCTAGCACTTTAAAATAACCCACCACAAGATCAACAAGTCTGAGGCTCACTTTAAATTAAAATAATGCTGCTAGAAAGACACTTGAAAATAGAGTGAATACTTTATATTACTAAAAATGAATTAGGTTATCTTGAGTAGAATTTATTAGATACTAAACTTTTTTTTTTGTTTTTCAGAAATAGTGTCTCACTCACACTGACCAGGCTGGAGTATAGTAGCACAATCATGGCTCACTGCAGCCTCAACTTCCTGGGCTCAGACAATTCTCCCACCTCAGCCTCCCAAGTAGCCAGGACTACAGGTATGAACCACCACACCCGGCTAATTTTTGTATTTTTTTGTAGAGATGAGGTTTCTCCATGTTGCCCAGACTGGTCTTGAACTCCTAGACTTAAGCTATCTACTCACCTTAGCCTCCCAAAGTGCTGGGATTATAAGTGTGAACCACCGCGCCCAGTCAGATACTAGGGTGGACTTTGAGAAAGACTCTGCTTTTATTCCCAATAAAATGAAGGGTTAGGCTAAATAGGAAATGATGTTTTAGAAATATATGAAGGAATAAAAACACCTTCTGTGGGCATGTATTATAAATCACTAGGTTCCTAGACTGCAGCTTTGCCTCCCAATCTTTATAAGAACCCCTGCCAACATCAGGTCTTCACAGAATGCAATTCATAAAATTACCAAACAAAGGCTGTCTTCATCTATGACATCATTAATATTTTGCTTGAACTAATACCTGAATGGCAATTTGCATCTATAATAAGGTGAGCATTATTAATTATTAAATCCACATTTTATAGTTCTCTACTATTAAGCTAAACCTGTTTAGTTTTAGTTTTTGTTTTTGAAACGGTCTCACTCTACTGCCTATGCTGGAGTGCAGTGATGTGATCATAGCTCACTGCAGCCTAGAACTCCTGAGTTCAAGCAATCCTTCTGCCTCAGTCTCTTGAGTGGCTAGGAGCACAGGTGTGCACCACCACACCCAGCTAATTTTTAAAATTTTTTTGTGGAGACATGGTCTCGCTATGTTGCCCAGGCTGGTCTTGAACTCCTGGCTTCAAGCAATCCTCCTACCATGGCCTCCCAAAGCACTGGGATTACAGGCTTCAGCCACTGTGCCCGGCCTGTCTAGTCTTTTTATTCCAAGTGTAGACTCTTGTACTATACTTCCTGGATCACTGCTACTGAGCCCACAAAGATAACTGACTGGCCAGGTATGGCTATGTTCCAGGACACAGAAGCCCTACCTTCCTTCCTCAGATCCTTCATGAGTGCGACCTTTATTTCTTTTATTATAATGTTTTTTTTTGACATAATCCACCTGGAGATGCATGAATGCAACCTTTAGAAAACACAATATAATATCAATACAATAGGTGGGAGCCCTCATAATAACACCGGCCATGTCCTTGGCCCTAGAAATGAGATATATGAAACAACCTAATAAGATATTACATTACGGAAAAGTTCTCTTAGACAGATTCTAAGGTACCACAGCTTTTCAGTACTTTCTGCAATTCTGCTTCTCGGAAAATGACATTAGGTTATATAAAGCAAGACTCAATCAGCATTTTAGAAATCATGCCAGAGTCTCCTCTGCATCCATTACTCACACTCAAGTTTCCAAGTACTGTGGCTACATTTTATTTCTTAGTCTTCCCTTTTCACCGGAATGTGGCACCACTACCAGATGGTCAGAGGATGTCAGATGATGGGAAAGTTAACACTACTAAATTTTATTTTCTCAAAAACGTTTAGTCAATATTACAGTGGTTTTAATTCGACATGACTTCCCTCTGAACAAGCTTTAATCAGTGGTACAATACAAGAAGCATAAATTTTGACATTTTTCAGACCTGGATTCGAATTCTTGCTCTGTCACTTCCACACCTGTAAGATGAGAACAAAAGCTATCTTACCTAGTGTATAGATTAAGAATATATAAAATAAAAGCATCCTGCACATGTCTACCATGGAGGGAGGAGAGTTCAATAAGGCTTCTTTCATTCCCAATAAACTCGTTTGATAAATTAACTGCTGGAATTTATTTATGAGATTCTTCTTCATTCTCAGAGAGGACAACACAAACTATTTACACAGTTTCTCATCAATTTTTTTTTTTTCCCCAAGTTGTTTCCTCTTATCAAGAATGCCTTCTGGCCAGGTATGGTGGCTCATGTCTGTAATCCCAGGATGTTGGGAGGCCGAGGAGGGTGGATCCCTGATGTCAGGAGTTTGAGACCAGCCTGGCCAACATGGTGAAACCCCGTCTCTATTACAAATACAAAAATTAGCAGGGCATGGCGGTGCACGCCTGTGGTTCCAGCTACTCAGGAGGCTGAGGCCGGAGAATTGCTTGAACCCAGGAGGCAGAGACTGCAGTGAGCCGAGATTGCACCACTGCACTCCAGCCTGGAGAACAGAGCGAGACTCCACCTAAAAAAAAAAAAAAAAAAGAAATAAAGAAAAAGAAAAAAAGCCTTCTCCTGTAGCCCCAGCAGCTACCTGGGAGGCTAAGGCAGAAGGATCACTAAAGTCCAGGAGCTTCAGACCAGTCTGGGCCATATAGTGAGACCCTGTCTCAAAAACAAATAGAAAGTCTTCTCCCACTGACCCCACACCCTCATCTCTACTAATTCATGCCTCTTTCCTTCAAAGACCAGCTTAAATTCTAACTTTGTACTATCTGCACCACCTAATGCAATGCCCGTACATAGGAAGTACCTACCGCATACATATTTTTAAGTTTTACTGAACATCATTAATCAAAGAATATTATAAACCATTAAACACATCTAGAAGAAAATGTTTTTAGTAACTTAAAGTGACATGATGGTTTACCATACTTAAAAAACATAGGAGGGTCACATAATAAAGCAAAGGTCAGCAATTTATTTTTTAAAAACCAGTACTATGATTCTAAGCACTGAGGTCTCAAACCAGGGGCACTCTAGTAATTTATTTCTTTCTCTACTTATTTAAAGTAATATCTGAGGCCCCCATATATGTATTTTCCTTCTATGACCATGAAAGGCAAGAAAATTACCTTTTCTGTGTCACAGATTCTGAATATTTCTTCCTATCCCTGTACTCCCACATCCCTAACCTCTATATTTTCAGAATTCAAAGATAAAAGTGTTGTCTTCAAACATTTTAGTAAATGCTTCTCCATTTTATCCTGCTTAATAGAAGGATCTTTGACTTTATCTGGGAATATATCACTGCACAATCACCTTTGGTGACCTAAGGAAGCCGCTTAGGGGTGATTTTTCTTTGTGGACCTTGACACTGCTTGCAAAGTTTACAGTCATAAATTGTAACCCACTGAGAACAATTTCTCAAACTTGGTTAAATAATTACATAGACACTAAAAGAAAACAACCCTCTACTCCTACCACTGCATTATCTTGTCTCCTAATTCAAAGAAAGCACAGCCTACATTTTGAATAACTTAGAGAGGTTATAACATGAATTTACAAAATTTAACTAGAAAATTCAGAAAGGAGTCTCCAAACTGGAGGACACCATTTGTTATTTGGTGGCATCTTCTGGGAAAGGTTGATATTGCAGCTCAGCTCTGTGAAACATAAATTCTCTTGCAAAAGCACATGGGAAAAACTCTGGAACAGAAAAATAATCCTGATATAGTATAATAAGGTGCAATCTAGACCCAAGAGAGTCAGTTTTAAGTGAGGACGTATAAGAAGCTAGAGGCTCCTAGATGTTTCATAGCTCTTCCCTCAATCCTGGCTGTGCATGCCGAATTCACCTATGAGGACAACCTGTCACCTCCTGAAGGCCACTGGTAAAGCCCAAACCAACAGGTCAAAGAAACAGGATTCATATGGGGGACAATATGAGATATTGAAGGCTTTCCCAGCAGCACTGCCAACTTCATGAAGCACACCTCTACAATTTTAGTAAGAATCCAAGGAAGAATAAGATTTGTTTTATCACCAACCTCCTCTTAGGTAGGTACGCTACCTACCAAGTGGGTTCAAATCCTAGCTCCATCACTTTTAAAGATGGCAACCTTGGGGAAGATTCTTCGTCTTGGAGCCTCAGCTTCCTCATCTATAAAATGGCAATAATAATAATAATACCTATTTTACAGAGCTGTCTTGAAGGGTGAGTGAGTGAAATCATGTTAAGTACATAGAAGGGTGACTAACACAGACTAAACACTCAAGTTTAGCTATGGCTATAAGGCATCCCCGTGGTATGGGAAAGCTAGTCTTGCAAAGGCTATCTTTGAGTCCCATTGTTGGCTTTATGTCTAAAAATGACAAACGGGATAATCCCATCAAATGCATAGGTCATAAAGCAAGAAACAATAATGCATTGAATAGGTGATGCAGCTCTCTTGAAGAAGGCTCACAGAATTTATTGGAAGAGAGATTCTGGCTCAATACATGTGAGTGGAAATGCTGAAGTTTTGCCAATTGTTGATGACAACCAGCTCTGCAAAGATAGAGCCCCTGTGTATTCACAACTGTCTGCTCTCCAAAGGCTTCTAAGGAATTACTTAATTTAAGAACTGAGATACCACACTGGGCCTAGTATGTACTGAAACAAGGAAACAAAAAGGTCTCTAACTGTTTTCTTTTTTTAATCTCCTTTTTAACTGCTTTTTTCAAGTAAACCAGGAATATGGATGAATAAATGAACAGCTGGTTGGCGAGGCTGCCTCCTCCTCAGTGTGTTCACGCCCAATACAGACAAAAAAAAAAAAAATGTGTTAGAAAATAGAGACAGGTGAAATATCTCCATGCACCCAACAAAGTTAACTTTTGTTTGGTAATTTTAATTAATGTTCCACACTGAGCAGAATTTACCAGAGGAAGAACTGTAACCCTTCAGGTATTTTTACCTCCAGTTATAAAACACAGAAAACAGGAGCCTCCAATGAGAACCTGCCCCCTGGAGAGTTGGGGCAGCCCTTTAATGAATGGCCTCTCCAGCTGCTCCCTCACCATACTTACAGACTTTACAGCTCTTGCATGTGCTGGAATTACAAGTCATTAAAAAGCCACTTTGAAAACACAATAAAGACCTTCTTCTCTGACTGCAACAACCTTCCATCACATAAAAACCTAAGGCCAATGCTTCAACAGCAGGACATTTACTACCAGATCCAGACAGTTTAAGCAGGGCAATGAACAGGGTGGGGCGGGAGGAAATGAGAAACAACAAAAGAAGGGAAGTTTTTTTTTTCCTTCTTCCTTTTTTTCTTTTTGAAAGAAATTTCTGGTAAGGTGGTTTAAAGCATTTATCCTTTATCGGAATCACCATCCACCCTTGGGAAAAATGCTGCCATCTGACGAGATATTGTTTTTCTCCTTCAAGAAGGTTTTCTCCAAGAAAACCCCTTGGTAAGCTCAAACTATCAAAAGACATGACTCTCTTCTCACACTGCAGGCTGAAGGATGTAACATTTTACCAAATGTAATTTGTTCATTTTCAGGGAAAGATCATTAAAGCTTTTTACCCCTTCACTTTAAAATTATGATTAAATCCTCAAAATAAGGGAAGAAAGAGGAAGGCAACGATAAGAAAATTACTACCATCAATGAATGTGATCATATGCGGTTATTTCAATTTTCATTTACTGTTTTTTTTTCTCCTCTGCTGTGAATACCAAACTTCTTCATATCACAAGACAAGATCAACTCTATACACTTCTCTTCAAGAGAAAGATTATACAAAAAACAAAAACAGAGGAATCACAGAAGAGGTGAAAGATAGTTGTTGTTTTCCCTATTATCAACTAAAGTTTAAGCAGGTTAATAAAAAACACAGTTATAAACCTTTAGTTGACACTGATACACTCCCTTTGCAACTGTCAGTGTCAGTCACGACTTATCTACTAAACAGTAAGTACAGTGGAACATTATGTACCCCAAAGAGATGAACTCCTAAGCCAAGAACCACTGTACTGTAATGCGAATGGCCTCAGTTCTTGAATATAAAATATTCTTAACAAAAACATTCCCCTATCATGCTTTCCGTATTTGTTAAATGCTCACCCACTATAACACAGTCCTTCTGCCTCTCCACCTTATCCGAGCCCCTACCAAATTCTTCTGTAGGGGAAAATTATTGACAAACTTTCATGTGACAGTATTAGATCTCTTTATGAGAAACATTTCAATAATCACAAAATGTATTTAAAAATTATTCTTTCAGTTATATTAACATGAACTCAAAGACAAATCATTTCTTAGGATATTTTAACAGTAACAGCAAAAAATAAAAATGAAAAAACAAAAACCTACCAAGTGCCTACCCAGTGCAGTACATGGTATGCTCTTCTTCTTTATCTCATTTAATTAAAAAGCTGAAAGATCTGAGAAACTTTGGCTTATATTCCAGCTTAAAACTTGTATTTTTACACTGATCATGTAACAGAAGCATATCAACATCAAGACCATATACCCTGTGATGACAAAATCCAGAGCAAAGTGACAAAAGACAAAATTCAAAACAAAGTGGCTTAGAGTACCAAGTATTGCAGCATATAAACCTACAACCTTGAAAAAGGACACCAGAGTTCTGCAGTATTTTTGAATATCAAAAAATCTCTTTCAAAGCTACAGGTTATATAGGTTCCCAGAAGTCAAGTCATACATAGCAATAGCTAACTAACATTTTTTTGACTAATGTGTTAACTGTTTCACCCAGATTGATTTATCAAATTTTCATAATAATCCTGCAAAGAAGATACTATTATGATCTCCATTTTACAAAAGAGGAAACTAAGAAACGGAGAAAGTTAAATTATTTGCCCAAGATCACTGGTGACAATGAAATTTAAAACAGCCTGTCTGACACCAGATGGCAGAATTCTAATTACCTATCTACCTACCTTTCACTTATCAACAAATAAGTAATCGAGCCCTCAAACACCAGCCAGACATACAAACCATGGATGTCCAACTTCTTTCTCTCTTCTCACACACAAAGTATACAAAAATCTTACCAAAAAGAACCATATCAATTAATAATCTAAGCTTCCTAACCCATCTTAATACTACTGACATTTTTATATAAAACCTGAGTCAAATTTGATTCTAGAAAAGGTTCTTTAAAATGTTCATCTTTTTAACAATAAGACCTATACTGAGGTGAGATGTTTTCTTTATAGACATACTAGACAAGTAATCATTCACCCTAGCCTTCATCATTCTTCAAACTCTTCTGATTTAATTGTGTCTTTTTTCTGTTTCCAAAGTCCAAGATCTCTGCCCATTATATCTAAAATCACCCACCACCCCATGTCCCACAAATGAATACAAATCTGGCTCATATTCAAATAATAAAGCTGGAAAGGACTTTAGAGAGATCAGCTCATCTAATCACACTTACTCAGAGGCAGACACACAACCAGGACAATATGCACAGTCCCCCTGAAGCTGGGCCTGCCCCAACCTACCAAGTCAATTACTGGCCAAGGTTACAGGGGATACTTGTAATGGAGAGCACCAGCAGTCCATAGCAGTCCATAGCTTAGTGCTCTCCATTACAAGTGTCCCCTGTTCCTTTTGTCTTGCTGGCAGGAGGGATGCCAGGTAGGAGACAGTCCAAACAAAGGCTATCTTTTCTACTGGATAAATGGAATTTCAATTCTCTCTTACCTTCCTTTGCTCATAGAAAGGTCTTTGGGTTCATGGTTTACATGACACCACTTTTGTTAATTCTCTTTTGTTATGCTACCTACTTTTCAAGTATTGAACCAATAGCAACAACAATAAAAGCATTACTAGTACCAGAAGACTAATAAGGAAAGTACAGTTGTTGGGTTTTATACACAAATAATACCTGAAAGTCTTTATAGGCTTTCTCTGCAATGCTATGCAGAGTACATTACAAAAACTACTGTTGTAATCACCGGATTTGTGGCTCTAACATGTCATATACCATTTCGAAAATTTACTACCTACTGTAAAGTTTTCCAATTATAACTCTTCATTCCAGAAGACTTTTCAAGGTATACCTTTGAATAAACACATCAAATTGAACAAGAATTTTATTAAAAGAAAGACATACTTTACAAATCATATATAAATGGGAGGGAGCAAGAGGCAGACAAAAGGAGAATAAACAAAGTTACCTAAAGAGGAAGACCATCTGTGACAGTTTCATGTAGAAAGAGCTTTCAATGGTGCCTTATGAACACCATTTGGTCTTCTCATAAATCGGCAAACATTCTAAAAAGGTGCCTTTTAAAATTTTGACCACTATAAGAAACACACACACCTTCTCTGAAATAAAATTTTCATATGCCATTACTTGCCCATACTAATTATGTTTTCTGATTTTTTTAATGCTAGCAATATGTTAATTTATTTCATAGCTCACCAGTGAATCACAACCCATGATTTGAAAATCTCTATACCAGAAGAATTGCAATGTGTCAGAATATAAAAAGACAAAGCTGCTAAATGTGACAATTTTGATAGACTAATTAATCACAACCCAAAAGCATTTCAGGGTGATTCGAGACAAAAGTCAAACACACAAAAAAAGGTCCAAGTAACACCTGCATTAAGAATAAGTTTCGAATTAAGAGGAAAGGTAAGAAGCAAAGAAGGAAAAATAAATAATTGAGATATTGGAACAAACATACTCAACTCTCATCTCCATTTCACAAACTATGACTATAAGGCCTTTACCAAATACTGGAACAAATTTTCCCAGCGTCCAGTATTTTATATGCTACTGTCCTAATCTCATCTTCTACTAAAATTTTGAGATTAGCTATAGAGAGTAGGGAGGTCTGTGGACCACTGGGGATCAGTGTCAGCACCATGTCCTGACCCTGACTGGCTTTCTACCCAGAACAGTGCAAACCCGGGACAGCAAATCTGCTACTACGGCCTCCTAGACTTTGCCAGCATTTAAACTAGAGACATCTGTGGGCAGCCCAAGGGACAGAAAGAAAAGTATTCTAAGATTGCCAGTAATTTTTTAGCCAGATAGCTTCCTTGACCACTGCCTGGAAATACGGTCAAGCCAATGTAAGGAGATTATTGGGACTGATCATTACTAATAAGTAACTGAAAAAAGGCCAAAATTAGAAAAAATACGAAAGTAAGGAGATAACTTCAAAGTAATGTTTATTCTTCAAAAACATTATCAAATACTTTTGAATTAGTAACAACCCTGTCACTAGAACCGTAAGATTTATTACAGAGGTTAAAATAGATAATCTGAAAATCCCTTCCACTGCTGAAAATCTGTAATTATAAGTTTAAACCTCAATATCAAAAAACACCTTTTAGGGGTATTAGATGGTCAGATGCTCTCTTAGGCCTCCACAAAGGATAATCCTACTGATCAGCAAAAACTTGTAGTGAAGATCACATACCCTACTCCTTCCAAATCAGTGGCTAAACAATGAAGAAAAAAATTAAATATTCTCTTTTCAAAATACTACTGCCAGGTTTTACAGGTATACACAAATGTTAAAATTTATCAAATTATACATTTTAAATATGTGTAGTATATTGTTACATCATTTTGCCTCAAAACTGGTTAAAAAAAAATACTGTCACCAGCCTTCTATCAACATAAACATGTCACTTCATTCCAATGATCAAAACATCAACATTAAAGCCCTAATATTTCTAAGTCTCTCTTTTAAATTTATTTTCCCTTGTATTCAAGTCTTATTATATTCTTCTCATTCTCCTAAGTCATCACTCATTGGAAAGCATAGATACCAAGCTTTGATGAGCACTGAAATTTTCTGCTGCTATTCAAATGACCCATTATTATGCTATGGAAATATCTTTCCTTTAACAACTTAAGTAACAGCCTAAAAATCTGCAGATTCCTTAATGACTTCATTTCCTCCTTCCCATTAATTAAGGAAATGCATTTCTAGGCCAGATCTACCTCTGTGCTACCACTTTATGGTTCAGCATTCATTTTCTTCCCTCATTCTTTATTACAAAGCTATCTGAAATAAAATCTGAAAATAAGGGAAAGGAAGAAAGCCAATAAGAACTACTCACATCAGATTTAGAGGATATATTCTCCTCCACATCTGAATCATTGGGATCCACAATATCATCAAATGGCGGTAATGTTGATTTCTTCTTCTCTGATGTCTCACTTTCAATTTTGACCTTTCCCATCTTGACATGAGATTTATCTTTTATCTGTTTTTTGTCAGCAGAACAAGTGAGTATCAGCGGTGGTGCGCTAGAAAAACTTTTAAATAAAGCCTCTGAGCTACTCTTTTTCCTTTTTTTGGCTGAGAGTTCTTCAGAATCTGAAATGGGTGGCCTTTTACTAGGAGCCTTCTTATCTTGTCCACTGGTGATGGTGAGTAAATTACTGTCTGGTTTTGGCTCTTTTGACATGGGTTTAGGTTCCTTGAAGGCCATCTTAGGAACTATTTTCTCTTCTTTCAGTGGTTTATTTTCTTTGGGTTTCTTAGAGGATTCTTTGGAAGATTTGTTGTGATCCCTGGAAGGTTCTTTGAAGGCACTTTTATGTTCTCTGGAGTCTTTAGAAGGTTTTTCCTTGTGCTCCTTCATTAATTTGTGAGGCTTTGAAAAACTGGTACTACTGCTGCTGCTGCTGCTGCTACTGCTGCTGCTGCTGCTGCTGCTGCTGCTGCTGCTACTGCTGCTGCTACTACTGCTGCTGCTGCTGCTGCTGCTGCTGCTGCTACTGCTGCTGCTGCTGCTGCTGCTGGTATGAATACTCCTATTAGGGTCCTGCAAAAAGGGGAGAAGAAAATGAAACTCTCAAAACTAAATAGCAATGAAGAGTCAAAAGAGATCTACATAAAATGATCCTTCTTTTATTGCTCTCAAGCTATCATTAAAATACCAAAAATATTTTAATATAAACCAAAAACCACAATATAACAGGTGAGAATAGTGTATGTGAGAAACACAGTGACAGTAGGTTATTATCAAAGAACGTAATGAGGAAAGCTGTTTTCTTAATCATTTGAAGCATGGAGTTTTAAAACATTTCGATTCAGCAAATGTTAACTGCTGCTTGTCCAAGAAGACACAAGGATGAATAAGACATGGCCCCCACTCTTAATAACTATGACGTATCTAAGATTGATAGTTGTCGACAACCAAAAGAAGGGAACTATTTAATTCTGTTGGGAGCATAGGGCGAAGAATAGTTCAAAAATTCATAAAGAAGTAACATCTGAATTAGGTCCTGGAGGATAAACAGGTAATTACTAGAATGAAAAGAATGGAAAAGTACTTAAGAGACCAAGGACCAGAATAAACTAAAACAACAGGGAGCAAAGCACAGATTGTATTTGGGGAACAACACCCAGCTATAGAACAAGATTGAGAAGGAGGCAGAAAAATAGCCCAGCTTCACATAATAAGGTCAGATTACATTAAATTTCAAATGGCTTTGCAATATAAGGAATCATAAAACCCCCCAAAAGAAATAAAGTAATTCTCAACTTGAGATAAAAAGCAATTACTTTTATGCTGTACAAAATTTCATTAATTAAGAACTATATCTCTCACCCACTAGGAAAAAAATAAAAGTATGTTAATAGAACAAAGATTTCACCTAACCATCAAATGGACTAGAAAGTCTTTAGCAATTACTGTGTTATGATCATGAGAAAAGAGGTAATAGCTGCCTATTTCATTTTAAATGTGATCAATTTTTCCACTCATATAAACACATCAGAATATATAACCTATATATAATCTTTCTGTTTAGGAACAAAATCTAAGTCCATACTTACCATATTTGTGAACCTCTACCATTAATAGTAAGAATAAGAAACAGAGTAGATCCTGGACATGCAAAAATCCACATCAATACTAAAAGAAGAGCTCTTTCTTGCTTACTTCCACCTCCTGATGGAACCAAAGACAAATAAATGTCCAAATTTTCAACTAGAATTTACATCTTCAGGCTTGCTTATTATCTTTCACATCTAACTCACCCACTTAAGCCCAATGATATGTAAACCAATCCTATGTTCCTTAAATATCTAGCATGACACAGGACAGTAAGCAAGCAGGGGCTATGCTTTTCATTAAAATGAACAATCTACTTATTGGGTCTACACAAAAACAAAACAATGAAAAATATATACATAGGTACATGTATAAGCATCACAAAATAATATCTAAATGAAAACATATTGTTCTATATTAGTAGAAATATATTTTTTGGTTTCTTAATATATTTTTTGTCTTATTTGCTCAACAACAAAATGACACTTAACAAAATTATTCCATTTATTTCCTGGAGTGGTTTCAAAATTCTAAAATGGATGAAGTTACTAAGCAAAGACTTGTTTTTATGCATCAAATTAGATAATTCCTTAGAAAACATCATAATCTGAGATTTAAAAGGAAAATTCTAAAGATAGGATTCATATTACTGAAACTTCATTATTTTATAAATTCTATTACAAGACATTTCCTGTCATGTTAAGCAATACTATGAATAATTAAAATAAAGTATAATGGACAAATTAAATTAAGGAAGAACATTTTGAAATCTAATATCCTTGAGTTTTTTTCAACTGGCTTGTTGACCCACTGAATTTTGAAAATTTGCAGTCAGTATTCTAATGATGGCTCTAGAATACTCAAGTATCGCTGTTTAATATTCAACCTATATGAAGTATTATACACATATTTTGTAAATAATTTTTAAAAGCATACAATTTTTAACCCACCAACATATCTCTAATGTTAAGTATTAAAAAACAGCAATATTCTAGTACCAGGAAGGAAAATAAAACTTCTATATAGGTCCTTCCATGACGTATTTTTAAAATCCTTCTTTAGAACAAACTGGAATTCTTAAATTTACGGTACATATTGGTACCTGACACAGCTTCTTGTATCATAAAAAAGTTAAGTTCCTTTTTTAATTACATGCATATAATGCTAGGTACAAAACTCTAGAAATACATCTTCTTATAATGTTTTACTTCTCATGTTGGTCCGGGTATTGAATGTCTACTGTTACCTTTTTATCCACTCAACAAATCTTGGTATAAGCAAGTGACCCAGACATCTTGTTCCTTCCTTTTTTGTAATTACCACCTCAAGAATCTTTAAGTTAAGAGAACAAAAGTTATGAGGACAAATACATTCTGTAACAATGTCTTAAATAAAATGTAAAAAATTAAAGGAGAGAGAGCAGTTTTTAAGGCAGCAGTTTCTTTGGCCTGGGCCCATGACAAATGTCAAAGTTCAAATATATTGTCACCAGTCTCCACGTTTGTACATGTAATAAATGTAAAACAGTAGCTCAGATACACAGCCAGATATTAAGTTGTCACTGACACAGAATAAAAGCTTTCACTGATTTTCAGTCTATCTATCTGATATTTATATATATCATATATTTATATTATATATATATATTATATATATATATATATATATGGGGGTCTTGTCATCAGTCTCCATGTTTGTACATGTAATAAATGTAAAACAGTGGCTCAGATACACAGCCAGGCATTAAATTGTCACTGGCACAGATTAAAAGCTTTCACTGATTTTCAGCCTGATATTTTTATACATTATATGTAAATATATAAAAATTATATATAAACATATAATGTATATTTGATAGATATATATAATATATATAATATATATGGGGGTCCTGTCACTAGCTTTTTAAATTTTTCAATTAACCATTAACCTCAATATTAAGTACCACCGAGCAGCACAGACTAATTACCATTCAATGCAAAGTTTACACATGTATAATTCAAATTCTCTTTGCCTGAGGCTGATTAGGACAAACTGAATATCAAGCAATGTAACACAGAGCGCATGTGTGCATAATTCAAATCTCAAATATTTAAGGCAAATGATTGTTTAAACATAAATATACATATATTTGCACTAACTTTACAACCTGTGACTATAGGATACAATATTTTCTCTCATCTATTCAGATTGCACTGAACGCTTCCTTGTTTTAAATTTTTGGAACAGAATGGGTATCTTTAATGTTTAAACTCTTCTAATACTACCTGTCAGCAACTCAAATAGAGGACTTAAGAAAAAAATCGGAACTACTGGCCAGAATAAGGTTTTTTGATTATATGTGGCTTTCAGTTTCCATGTTATCTTCATGTCTATTTCTAAGAACCATTGACAACTCATAGCTGATTCTTGGCTCCTGTTTCTTCCCGCTGGCCATCCCTCTTATTTTTGGTCTCTGTCCTACTTTAACTGGCTTCTGTCTCGTGAAAGATTTTCAGCTCAATCATATTTTGTTCAATGAAATTTGCATATAGGCAAATAAACTCTCCCAGAAGAGTTTTACTTATCGAAATAAACAAACTCTCTGAGAAGTTTATTTGTTCAAACTGTATTTTTACAAGGACACTTCCTAAAAACTGTAGTGGGGTCCAAGAGGTTATGCATATGTAGGGATAGGAAAAACCATGATAGTCAAAGGTAAGGTTCCGAAATAAAAGTCTCCTCTATAATGTCATTCAACACATAATGAATAACACAGAGGGGTGACATGCCATCTGAAACTACAAATAGCTCTGTGCAGTAGCAGTATCGTAGCCAGTGAGGTTTATGCGAGGCACAATTACTGCCAACTGAAACTACGAATGGAGTATTAAAATTCAGAATTCTGGGGTCGGGGAAACCTTGAATTTGATTTACTTTTCCCACTTCAATCCCAAATCCAACCCCATTTACCTCTCTTGAACTAGTCAGCTCTGGGGGTAGCAGGCAGTGGCCTGAAGAATGTGGCCACAGGCTTATGGGCATCTTGAGAAAAATAATTGGTGCAGGATTTGCTCTGCTTGACCCAAAAGAATTTGTTTGTTTTTTTACAGATGGGGTCTTGCTGTGTTGCCCAGGCTGAAATGCAGTGGCTATTCACAGGCATGATCACTACATGCTACAGCCTGGAATTCCTGGGCCCAAGTGATCCTCCTGCCTTGGACTCCCAAGAAACTGGGCCGACAGGTACACGTGCCACCATGCCCAGCTTCCAGAAGAGTTTTGCACACACAAATATGGCCAGCCTTCCCAGCACTCAGAAGGCACTTGATATAGGAGGAGAGTCTGCTCTTAGGGCTGCAGAATGTAAGGAGCTCAGAAGGAAGGCACAGAATCCTCTAGGTGTATAAACAAGAAATAGATAACATGCTTGTTGCTACTGTGCAGGTTGAGATGCCTGTACCTTTCATCACTTATAGAGTTCCAACAGCCTAAAGTCCCCTAACAGCTCAATCTCAACCCCAATGCACATATAAGTGACATACTATATAGGGTAGGAGGAAATAGGAGGAAGCAGATCTAACAGATTTTCTGGAGGAGAAAGATGAAATATTAAAGTCAAAAGCAGTATGGCTACTTAAGGAAAATCAAGTAAAGTATAAAAAATAACTTCTAGAAAAATGTTTAATTAAAAACTAAAATTTAAACATTTATATTCTCAAGCTGAATAATTCAGTAGATAAAATAGAAGATCGATGCTGACTGGCAGTATAAAAGATCAAATGAATGAAATCTCAAAGCATAAAGTAAAAATACAAAGCGGTGAAAATCATAATGAGAAAAGAGAAGAGCCTTGAATGGATCAAGGAAACAGAACATACAGCCATAAGAAGAGTTCCGGAAGGACGAAAAAGAAAAGACAGAAGAGGTAATAATTAAAGCAATATGGATAAAAATTTTCACAAACTAAAGAGAGGACTGAATTACAATCTCACAGAGCTCTCCGAGATCCAGGCAAAGATAATGAGAAATGATGCCCAGGGAAAATCACACTACAATTCCTATACTTTAAAACAAAAAAAAGAAAAAAAACCTGACAAGTATTCAGGAAGAATAATTACTTAAAATTGAATAACAATTAAATTCACATTGTGCTTCTCATTTGTAATACTGAAATCTAGAAGAAAGAACAATAATATCCAGACAGCTGGGAGAAAAAGTACAACCCAAATATCCTACACACACAGTCCGGTGTGAAAGAAGTATTTGCCAAAATTTCAGAATTCAAATAGCGCATCAACCACTGTTCCTGCCAAAGGAAAGGACTTGAGAAAAGAGTCTAGTCAAACAATAACTGAACCAGAAATGTTTTACGTGTGGGAAAGGGAAGAAATGGGGGGTACAATGTATCTTGCACAATATACAGATTTAAATCTAAACGAAAAATAAACTGTAATATAAGTCCTCAACATGAATTCCTGACACAGAAAAGTCTAACAATCTGGACCTAAACAACTAAATGATTTCCACAGAAATTTAGGAATGAAAGAGAAGGATTAGGGTGTCAAGGTGAAAGAAAGTGCTGGTATCTTTTTTCATGTTAAAGTGGAAGAAAAAATTGGATTATGAGCAATTACAAAGGAAGGTGGTCAATCATGAAATGGAAAAGTGAAGAACTGTCACATAAACAAAGGGAAAATGGAAAATGAATATCAACTTGAAAATACAGGCAAAATTAAGAAAAGTGAAAAAAGTCACATATATAAATAATGAACAAAGTGAAAAGACAGTAATAAGATCAAGTGTAATTTAGAATAAAAGTGAAAGAGCTGAATTCCCCCTCTCGAAGATAAACTGTCAGACTGGGTAAAAGAAAAAAGATCAGATAAAGGCTGTTAAAAGAAATACTTAAAATCAATTGAAAAACATTTAAAATAATGGGATGGGCAAAGAAATATCAGCTAAATGCCCCCAAAAGAAAGAGTGCTAGATTAATATCAGATCATGTGAAATTCAACATTCAGAGTACCAAATAGGATAAAAAATGTAAAAATCCATATTACATAAAGCAAAAGGTATTTAATAAGAATTTTAAAATACTTAAATGAGAAATCAATATATCTTTGTCATAAATTGACAGATCTCATAAAACACAATGATTACAGACATGGTTTAACTGACCAAAACAACCCATGTGCTGATTTAATAATTATACATAGAGCTTTTCTATCTCTTGAATAAAGTTTAGAAGTTTTATATGTATCCATAGAACACTGATAAAAATCAATCATAAGGTAACATAAGCTTTAAAATACTGCTTTAAAAATGTTTGTATAGATTACATTGGCTGGCTATACTCTAAGAAAATTAGAAAATTAGGCCAGGCGCAGTGGCTCACACCTGTAATCCCAGCAGTTTGGGAGGCCGAGGCGCGTGGATCACTTGAGGTCAGGAGTTCAAGACCAGCCTAGCCAACATGGTGAAACTCTATTAAAAATACAAAAATTAGCTGGGCCAAGTGGCGGGTGTCTGTAATCCAAGCTACTTGGGAGGCTGAGGCAGAACTGCTTAAACCTGGGAGGTGGAGGTTTCAGTGAGCTGAGATTGTGCCTCTGCACTCCAACCTGGGCAATAGAGCAATAGCACTTCATATAAAAAAAAAACTCTGGAGGCACAGAAAAATATGTGCTCAAAGGAATATTCATAGCCTTTATTGCATTTATTATTTAAACAAAAAAGAAGACATACAAGGAGAAGAGAGAAACCAAGTACAAAGCTAAACTTAGTATTCACTTTGAGAAACTGGGAAAAGATCCACAAAACATGCAAACATTATAATGCCCAACATAATGAAGAAAGTAAAAGAAACAAATTTCACCAACATTAGTGCTTTAATTATATAATTGCATAATGTCCTGACATATATGTCTAGTATTCCAATCCTAAGGAGAAAGTTGTCCAGTTAATTCTGACTTGAAGAAAATTTATAATCCACTTTTCCACATTAACTGAAAGAAGTGAAGTTTCTTGCATGTAAAATTTCTTGAATGAAAAGCCTGGATTTTCCATAAAAGGAATAAGATTAATGAAGAGACAGCAATTTATAAACATGTCAAAATAGGTAGTTAAATACCAAAAGAATCAACCCAACAGTTGGCAAAGAAAGACAGAGAGAATGTACTAAGGGAAAGAGTGAAGCAAAATGGACTGCTGACGATTTTTATAGGATTTTTAGCAAGATATGACTTCATACTGTAAATGTTTTATTAAAAATTAATGTTATAATAAAATTATAAAACAGAAAACACCTTAACAATTGGTAGGATTAATGCTTTTTAAAGAATCAAAACTTATTTAAACCTCAAGTCTAAACAGAGGCAGAGACCCAAAATCTAACATGTCCCAGTCAATGGGCAGAGAACTAAAAGAACATGCCACAAGTGGAAGAGAAATAGCACTTGAGAAGCGCAAGAGTCTTTCGTTCAAAACAATCTACGTGGCCAGTGCACAAAAAGGACATAAAATATTTATACACACTCAAGTAAGAAAAATAAAGATCTGCTGTTATGAAACACAATGCTTTGAAAGGTTTTACTTGTTTCGACTTTTCAATAATGTCCCATTTTTTAAGGTGACATTCAACCAGAAAGTTAGAGGGAACTCTATAATATATCCTCGCAGATCCAAAATAATAAAGCCATTTCTAGACCTGGCCAGGGAAGAGCACCAGTTTTACAAAACTGAAGAATTACATCCTTAAATTCCTCAATTTACCCAGATCTGTAAAATAACCAATATAGATATAACCATGCTTACAGAAATACAAATAAGTCTGGATTTTGCACTAATGAAAAAAGAAAGAGCAATCATCCTAACAGTTAAGCGAGAACCAACACATAACACAAAAGAGCAAAAGATGATGCTAACCGTTCAAGGAGAGATTCGAGAGAATAACAACAGATTCCCTTCAGCCATACCTTACTACGAATTCTGCCAATTATTTATTAGGAAAGACAGGCCTTCATAGCAGCTTCAAAGAGTAGTGACTTCTGGGAAACAAAAGAAACCCACCTGAAAACTAAAGAGATCAGTATTAACTAATCACTTTAGGAAGGTCATCTGGTAACAATGTGGGACAGTGGTGGTGACAATGATGGTGACAGTGGTGGCAGCGGTAATAGCTTACTGAATACTTACTAATCCGGACTGATGTAGAAGCTTTATCACTATTAACTCGACAATCTTGTGAAATAGCTATTATTAGCCCCAATTTATAAGTGAGGAAACTGAGGTACAAATACCAATGTGCCCAAAGACACATATATAATTAGTGATAAAACTGACATTCAAGCCCCCAGTTAGTCTGACTTCTTTTCTTTGGAGATGGTCTTGCTCTGTTGCTCAAGCTGCAGTGCAGTGACCTCCTAGGCTCAGGTGATCCTCCTGCCTCACCCCTCCTGAGTAGCTGTGGAACTACAGGCATGCACCACCACTATATTTTTATAGTCTTAACCACTATATTTTTATTTACACTTGTAAAGTCAATTGGTTTCAAAATCAGCTGTCAATCTTGCCAATATGACCTGGGCCAGAAAGGAAAGAAGATATAGAATGGGAGAGAGGCTCAATGACTATAAAAGAATATCATCAAAAATATGCCTGTTGTCTTGGCAGAACTATACAAATGAAGTTCTATTTATTTCCAGTAGAGGGGGTAAAATATTATTTTTTGGTAGGTGATTAAAAAATGCAATGGGCCCTCCTGGCCCCCCATATCCAAGGGTTCTGTATCCACAGATTCAACCAACCACAGATCAAGAATATTTAAGAAAAGGCCAGGTACAGTGGCTCATACCTGTAATCCCTACATTTAGGGAGGCCAAGGAAGGAGGATCCCTTGAACCCAGGGGTTTGAGACCAACCTGGGCAACACAGTGAGACCCTATCTCTACATTAAAAAAAAAAAAAAAATTAGCCAGGCATGGTGGCATGTGCCTGTAGTCCAAGATACTCAGGTGGGTGGATAGTGAGCTCAGGAGTTTGAGAACAGCCTGGGCAATATAGTGAGACTTCATCTCTACTAACATTAAAAAAAACACAAAAACAAAAAATTAGCTGAGTGTGGTAGTGCATGCCTGTGACCCACAGCTACTTGCGAGGGGTGAGACAGGAGGATCACTTGAGCCTAGGAGGCACTGCACTCCAGCCTGAGCAACAGAGCAAGACCATCTCCAAAGAAAAGAAAATATTGGGGAAAAAACTCAAAATAATGCACAATTTTAAAATATAGTATAATAATTATTTACATAGCACTTATATTGTGTTGAGTAGTATAACAAATCTAGAAATGATTTAATGTATTTATGCATACAGGAGGATGTGCATAAATTATATGCAAATACTATGCTATTTTGTACAAGGGATTTGAGGATACATAAATCTTGGTATCTGAGAGGGTCCTGGAATCCATCAATCCCCCATGAATACTGAGAGGCAACTGTAATTTATTTTGAAATCAGAGGCTCTTCTTGTATACATTTCAAGTGGGTTAAACTTTGAGTCTTTTGGTACTAAATAAATATTTTTAACTTGATAAACTTACTAGTAGAGTTGTGTTCAGAGGGCTCTTATGATACTGAGAAAAATCAGCCTCTCCTATAATGCCCTGGCAGAGCACATGATGTTTCCAATTATTTCAAAGGGTATCATAAAACTGCAAGATACTTCTCATCTCACATTAAATGTTTTCAAATTTTGAAGTCATAAAAATTTATAGTGCTCAAATCACATAACTAATCACCTCCAAAAAGGATGAGATGGGAGAGGTCACTGTTTTAAGAAAACTGGAGCATCTTATAAGGGCCCCTATAGGCTATATTTAGGAAGAAAGAGAATTTGAAATATTTTACACAAAAACAGGCAGCAATAAAGAAAACTAAAAGCACTAAAAATATATGGCTGTGCAATAAAGAAAATCTAACATTTCAGCTGCAAGTAACAGCTAAAATGTTAGTTTACCTAGTGATAACAATAAACAATAATCAGATTTTCAACTTCTGGAAACTAATCTACTCAGCTCTACCACTTGCTAAGTGACTTAAACTTTCTTGTCAGTAAAATGAGGACCATAACATTACCATAATATTACCTATATCACAAAGTGAGCCTAATGATTAAATAAGCTTAATATATGTAAAGTACCTATGTCTGTATATGTGTGTGCATTATAAATAACACGTATATGTAATGTGCTGGGCACAAAGCAGGAATTATGTGAGTGCTTTCAATTACTACCACCACCACTACTGCAGAAAAGCACAGAAGACTTAACATTTTTATTACATCGCACAATGTTATCAACCCTTACAATGTAAGTGTCTGAACAGGAGAAGAGAAGGGAAAGAACCTTAGGATAACCCGAAATTACAAAGTTGAGAATCAAGGGACATTGTCTATGGTTGATGAGCCAAGTAATATAGTTCTACATTAAACATCTATAAAGTTATAAAGGTATTCAAGAGATGAATTTAAAATGGTATCATATTAGGTGTCATTAAAATGGTATCATATGGAACAAATGGGTTAGATTCTCAAGTAAAAATAGCAGCATAGCATATAGTTAGGAAACTCTGGGCATTTACCTTAGAATTTAAATATAGAAACAGTTAAAATGGTTCCTTCCAGAAAGTTGGAAGGAGGTTCAGGAAGATTAGAACATAGGACTTCTACTTTTTGTTGAACACTTGGCTATTTTTTTCAGCCATGTAAGTGTTATTTTGATATAAATATCTTCAGCTTCACAAATGTACTTTATCCTCTTCCTTTTCATGCACCCATTTGCACTTTAGAGATTTTGTGAAATACATTTTGCATTAGAAAAATAAAAAGAGGAATGATTCAACAATGTGACTAGTATCATTCTGTTTTAAAAACATTTCAATTTTCCTTCTGATGTCATTTGTTATCTTACTGTTTTTGAGCAAACTACAACCAAGCATCAAGCTACAGATGTAGCTTCTTACTAAGACTGCACTTTGAGTTATATACATTTAGCTTACATCATGAATAAGATGAAAAAAATCTACAAATTATATTTATAATTGAGAAATAGAAACAAATGAAACAATTTATTTCAACTCTGAAGCAAAAAGAATAAATAGTAAATTTACATTTGCCTAGACTTTTATTCTAAAGAATTTAAGGTAAACCCAATAAATATTTTTTAATATTAAAAATATACTGAAGTACTGTACATGCACTTAAATGAAGTTTAAGTGTAAAGTACTGATTGGCAAAAAGATTTAATATTTTACAAAATAATATTTTAAATAGACAAAATATATAATGCCCTTTTTTCCTCAAATGGCTATGACTTGTTTCAGCCATGTTGTATGTGCTATAAAATCCTTTTGCTTCAGAATTCAATCTCATTTAAAATTCTCCTATTTATATATACTCCCTGATTTGCTATGGCTTAAGTTCTAAATCATAGTTAAGTACTATTAACTGTAAGTTATATTTAGAAGACTGCAGTTTCAAGTAAACTTCTGCTTATCTTTGCGGTTTGAAACTAGAAATTTGAAATAATATTTATATCACTTCTCTTTCTAGGTTTTTGTATATTTAGCTTTGTACAGTTCCTGTTCTATTAAACCAGCCTAAAAACACATTGGCCAGATCATTCCAGCCTTCTTAGTACTAGCTTGATTTCTGATAATTAGGCTTGATAAATAATCATTAAATAACAGAAAATAGCCAATCTTCAGATATTACTAATCACAATAGAATGGCCAGAAGTATAAAATGAAAAACAGTACCTGACACACAAAAATTTAATAAATGGGCCGGGCGCGGTGGCTCAAGCCTGTAATCCCAGCACTTTGGGAGGCCGAGACGGGCGGATCACGAGATCAGGAGATCGAGACCATCCTGGCTAATACGGTGAAACCCCGTCTCTACTAAAGAATACAAAAAACTAGCCGGGCGAGGTGGCGGGCGCCTGTAGTCCCAGCTACTCGGGAGGCTGAGGCAGGAGAATGGCGTGAACCCGGGGGGCGGAGCTTGCAGTGAGCTGAGATCTGGCCACTGCACTCCAGCCCGGGCGACAGAACGAGACTCCGTCTCAAAAAAAAAAAAAAAAAAAAATTAATAAATGTATTGCATAAATAAAAGCCCAAAGAGATGCAACTGAACAATGGGAAAATATAATCAGGTTTATGCTATCTTGTTACTTTCTCTCAGTAGTTATTTAATACATATTTATGAGGTCTCCAGCATACGCAAAGGACTATGCTGAAACTGTTAAATGCTATGGTTTTGTAGAAAACAACTTGTCTAATTTGGGCAATATGGTGGACTCTGGGAGTTCTTACTACGATACAACTAGATATTAGATAATTACAACGAAACTTCATTGCTGGGCCTTTAAAAAAATAAAGAAAAAGTTCAAGAATCAAGAGTATATGAAAGAGAAATAGAAAGACAAAAGGCAGGCTATAGAATATAAACTATAATCATGTAGGAAAGATGGGGTTGCCCAAAGGACACAAGCATGGCTGTGTTCTCCTGGGTCTCTAAAGACCAAACCTGGGCCCTATAGCACACATTTGGAGACCTAAACCTCAGGGTCTCACAGAAACCAAGAATAAGCCTTTACAAATCTGCTGCTGGGGAAAAATGCTCTGAATTCAGGTCTCAGGAGTCCCAATGTTTACCTAAATCAAATATGAATTCACAATTTAAAAATATTCCTGAACACAAAGAAACAAGTCACCATGATATGAGGTAAAAGGACCTTAAAGACTTCCTATAGGGAAATCATCAAATGCAGACTATAAATAACTATATATGAAGTCTAAAAAGGAAAAACATTGGAATCCCAAAAGCGTCCAAGCAATAAGAAATTAATAAGAACGACTGGGCCACTGAAAAGAAACAAATAAGACTTTAAGAAATGAAAAAAAGAAAACACTGTTGGAATCAATATCTCAATGGACTAGTTAAACAGCAGACTGAACACAGTTGAAAAGAATTAGTGAACTGGAAGATAGATATGAGTAAACTGCCAGAATACACACACAAAGACACAAGAAAATGGGAAATATAAAAGCTATTAAGAGACATGGAGAACAGAATAAAAATAAATATTGAATCAGAGACCCAGAAAGAATAAAGAACATAGGGATACAATGGTAGAAATTTTCCAAATATGATAAAAGTCATGAATCTACAGATAAACCAAGTATAATATAAAAATAATATTCATAAATTTAAACAATTTAATCCTAGACACATTATACTAAAAATGAAGAACACCAAACAAAAAGACTATAAAGACAGTAAGAAACAAGAGATCATGTATTTAAAAAAAGAACTAGTGGTACACTGGTGCGAGCTAATAGAGGCTTGACTGGGATCCAACTGTTAAATTTTTAGGAATTTTTTTCAGCAAGTTTTTAAACAGTAAATGCACTGCAAATATTAAACAACACTATTATTTTATATAATATAAAATTGCAAGCAGAGAAATATTAAAAGCAGTGGTAATCAATAATCAAAACTCAGCACTTTCTAATTAGTTTACTACATATTATTATTAGCTGTTTTCTTGAGGTAATTCTCTCTGTTGTATCAGGATGGCAGAAATAATTCATAACTGTATGTTCTTCCCAACTTTGCAATAACTGATATAATATGGTGAGAGTATTTCCACCACAGAAATACCAAACACTAAAAATCATAATTTTTTCCTTCAGAAAGATAGTTGCTAAACATTAGCACAACCGTAAATCAGACTTACACCAGACTGCACAAAAACAATAGAAAAATATTTTCAAATATTGAAAGGAAGTAAGTAAAAACCTAGAATTGTAAAACCAGAAAAAACACTTTCATAATAGGGGCAACAATCAAAACTTTATAGATTAACACAAACTGAGTGTTTACTAACAGGAGCCTTTTAGTAAAAGAACATCCACAGGATTTATATCGGGAATAAGGAAAACTAGTTTAAGAAGAAATTATGGTAATACAATTATGCTAACATTTAAAAACCTTTCTATTTTTTAAAAAAACTACATATTTGGAATTATAAAAATATACTTCAATAATTTTCAGGTTAAAGAAGAAATTAAAATAAAATTTTCAACTTCATCATATTGAATGATTAAGAAAATGATACATTAATTTTGCGGAATTAAAATAGGACTTGAAAAAAATTTTAACCACCAATCCTTGTCTGTGAAGAAAATGATGGATGATAAATGAACAGAAGAATAATAAACTCAAGCAAAAGAAAGACTATAAAGATTTTTGTAACCCTATTAAAACAGTCAACAAAGCCTAAAGGAAAGAACTTTGAAAAGAACTAATAAAATTCACAGTCCTCTCCGAAAGACTGAATTAAAACAAAGGAGAGAAAGTGTAAATGAAGCATAGGAAAAAAAAAATAAGAAAACATCTACAAGCATGGCACAGATAAAACAGATAAGAATATATTATAAATAATTTTATTTCAACAAACGTGAAAGCAAATCTTTTTGGGGAAAATATAACTTATCCAAGCTGACTCACCCCAAAAAATAAAAATTAGGGGCCGGGCGCGGTGGCTCAAGCCTGTAATCCCAGCACTTTGGGAGGCCGAGACGGGCGGATCACGAGGTCAGGAGATCGAGACCATCCTGGCGAACACTGTGAAACCCCGTCTCTACTAAAAATACAAAAACTAGCCGGGCGAGGTGGCGGGCGCCTGTAGTCCCAGCTACTCGGGAGGCTGAGGCAGGAGAATGGCGTAAACCCGGGAGGCGGAGCTTGCAGTGAGCTGAGATCCGGCCACTGCACTCCAGCCTGGGCGACAGAGCGAGACTCCGCCTCAAAAAAAAAAAAATAAAAATAAAAATAAAAATAAAAATAAAAAAAATAAAAAAAATAAAAATTAGGATGAATCCTGTGTTAATATCAAATAAGTAGTTTGAAATCTTCCTACAAAGAAAACACCAAGCTCACAGGGTTTTAGAAGCAAGTTCTAGGAAAAGATAATTTTAATGTTAAAGAAACTTCTAAAGAATAGAAAAGAGACGCAGTTATGGTAGTTCATGCCTGTAGTCCCAGTGGTTTTAAGAGGCCAAAGTGGGAAGAGTGCTCTCTTGAGGGCCGAAGTTCAAGACCAGCCTGGGCAATATAGCAAGCTCCTATTGCTAAAAAAATTTTTAAATTAGCCAGGCATGGTGGCACACACCTATAGTCCTAGCTAACCAGCAGACTGAGGCAGGAGAATCCCTTGAGCCCAGGAGTTGGAGGCTGAAGTGAGCCATGGTTGCACCACTGCACTCCAGCCTGGGCAACAGGGTGACGCCCTGTCTCTTAAAAAAGTAATAATAATAGAAAAAAGGAAACATATTTTATTTCCTGTGGTTAATATTATCAAAGCAACAAATCCTACCAAGAAGAGTAAGAAAAAGAAGCATATGGCCTAATCTAACTCAAGAATATAAATGCAAAAATTTTTGAACAGAATATTAGCATAACTAATCCAATTGTAGGGAGAAAAAAAAAAAAAAGGAAAAAACCTAACAGATCAAAACCAAATTGGGTTTAATCCCAAAATTCAAGAGTACTTTGGCATGACAAAAATGCTTGTCAAGCACTGCTTTAACAGATTAAAGAAGAACAAAACCATCTGTTCATCTCAATAGATACTGAAACGTTTTCTGATAAAATCAAAAATTCATCCATGGTTTTTTAAAAAAATGAAAACAAACAAAATTCCTTACAAACATGACTAGGAGATAAATTCCTTAACTTGACAAAGAGTAGCTACCAAAGTCCCATGGAGACAACATTCTAAATAGCAAATTATTAGAATCAGTTCCTTTGTAATCAGGAGTTTTTATTGGTATTCCTACTGACTCAGGACTGCAAAACGTAGTGTGTGGGGGTGGCGGGAGGATAGGAAAATTGGAAGTAAGACAGATATATGTCATTATTCACATTTAATTGTCCACACAGAAATACAAAAGGACCTGTAAAGAATTAATACATTTAGTAAGATGTTAGAAGTCATATCAATATCCTAGGGTAGACTGTATATTTGCACATTAGGAACAAACAGGAAACATTTAATATTAATATTAATAATAGCAAAACAAAATATAAAGTAGCTAGGAATAAATAAAGCATAAAACAACACAGACACTTTAAAGACACTGAAGAACATTTAAATAAAACTCATTGAGAAACTAGGTTCATAGATGAGAATATTCTTCAACCACAGATTCAACGCAATTTCAATTCAAATCCCAACAGTTTTTCAGAGAACTTACACTGATTCTAAAATGTACAGGAAGAAAAAAATGATCTACTAGAACTTGTTACATTATATAGTCAACCTCTTTATGAAATGATAGTAATTACAATATTATAGTATTGCTACAGAGATCAACAAACTATATCAATGGAACAGAAATGGACACCCTTCCAAACAGACTCACAAATATTTTAAAAGCTGATGTCTGACATGGCAGATCATTGAGGAAAGCATAGACAACTCACTAAAACATGCTGGAGCTGGTTTTCTATATAGGAAAACATTTAAATTAGATTCTTCCCTCATACATACATAAAATCAATTCCAGATGTTTGAAAATATTTCGATGTCAGACAAAACTTCTAAAACTTTTCAGAAAAAAAAAATTCAGGAGAATATCTATATGACCTTGGGGTATAGGAGAACATATTAAATGGGACATTAAAAAGAACGCACTATTTTAAAAATCTGATCACATTAAGAATTTGTCTATCAAAAGACACCATAAAGTAAAAAAGCCACTGAGAAAACTAGGAAAATATGTCAATAGTAAATACAAACAACAATGAACTCATATCTCCAGGATATTAAAAGACCTCTAATACGTAAATAGAAAAATAACGGGAAGACATGAACAAACATTTCACAGAATAAGAAACATGAATGGCCACTGAAATATATGTTCAGCTTCATTAATGAACATATAATCACTGCAATGCAAAACAGGATAATAACGATACAATTTTATGTGCTTACTAAATGTGCAGAGATGAACAAGTCTGACAAGAAAATAGAACAATGAGATCTCTTTTACATGCTAAAATGAGAGTCTAAACTGCTATAACTATTATATAAAATAAACTAAGGCTAAATAGGTGAATGCTCTATGACCCAGCAATTTTATTCATCGGTATACAATCTAAGACAACATTTCTCTGAATGTTGTCGGCAGACCAGCAATATTAGTATTACCTAGATGCTTATTAGAAATTTAGATTTTTAAGCCCCACGCTAGACCTACAAAATAAGAATCTCTGCAGCTGGACCCAGGAGTCCTCATGTTTCTTAATTCTCCAGGTAATTCTCATGTACCCTAGAGTTTGGGAACCACTGAGTTAGAGCAGTATTATTCAAACAGAACTGGTTTAGTAAGGCTGGAAAGCAATATAGTGGACTCCATAATTGTTTATAAGTCAACCAGTACAAAGTTAAATAGACTGAATTCCATGTAGTAAAGGTAAGCATGGCTTATGAAACTTTTGTCTCATTTGTCCATGAATATTTATTTATATGCGTGCTTGATTATTATGGAAAATCTGTTTCTTACTCTGGGTCACGGTCATAAAAGTCTGAAATTTACTGCCCTACAGAAACTCTTGCATGGGTATACTAGACATATGCACAAAAAGGTTCATAATTGCAAAACCAAATAAAAAGGGGTAATCTAGATTATCTAGACAAGAAAATGAATACGCAAGTCATGATATAATCACTCTTTGGACTATATACAGCAGTGAAACAGTAACAAAGACAAATCTTATAATGCTGAATAAATAAAGCAAGTCAAAGTCATAAAAAGTACATATAGTATTATGCCATTTTCATAACAATAAAAAAGAAGCAAAGCTGAGCAAACAAAAGAATACATACATTAATGGTAAAACCATGTTTAAAAGCTCAAGAAACTTTTGGGAGGTAATTATATCCAGGGAAGGCAAAGGAATAGAGTGAGAGGTATATACAGTTAGTGTGGTAATATAACATTTTTATTATAAGAAAAATTCAAAATTCCTGATGTCAAAATCTTCTAGTCTAGGAAGAGAAATTCACATTCAAATTCAGCAGATACTTATTTATTAGCTGCTATGAGCAAAACACACACACAGTGTCTCATTTAATCTTCTTAAAGAGTCCTGTGTGGTAAGTACTTGATAAAGAATAGGCAATCAAGTACGTGCTGAGTGAATAAATGCTTGAATAATTTTATAATACTAAAAGAGAGAGAGTTTGATGATATAGTATGTATTATAGTTCTACCGACAGGAGTTAAATGAAATAACATAACTTTAAAGAGTTACTAATATATTCTTATCTTTTTCATATTATATTACTTATTACCAAAAGTACAATGAGAAAAATATTCAAGTCAAATCACTTTTTTCTATGGAAGTATTATATTGCTGGTCAAAGGTGTAGAAACTAACAAACTGTAGGGCAGAATTAACTAATACGTAATTTCTACAATACCCCTTTGCCCTAAAAAGTGGAGTTAGCTATATGTGCGGCACATACAGGGTGGGGGAAAAAGTAGAGCTGTCCTAATACAGAAAAAGAAATCACCAAGGCTGGAAAAAAAATTGCTTTTTTTTTTTTTTTAAATCTATGCACTTTAATAAGAACAATAGTTTTAAAAGTGCAAAATCAAAAGCTTTCTGTTCACTGAATACATATTGGTGTAAACAAACACACTTGGGAAACGGCTGCCTTACAAAATTATTTCCATCCTTCACAAAAAAAATACTTCCCTTCACAGGGCTCCCACATATGTATGCTTTTGTTCTTAAATTTTGATTCACTGTTGTATCTCTCCAGCACCTGGAATAACGGCTGACCCTAACAGGCACATAATAAGTATGTGCCTTTAAATGAATATATACGTTTATTGAGTATTTACCATATAGTAGGCACCGGGGGATATCACATCAAATATATTATAGTCCCCATCCACTTGGAGCTAACACAAGTGATTAAATTATGCCCTTTTGCTTCCTGAACAATTCAGTCCAAAAGCTCTTATGTTAGGCCAAGCAAAGTAGGCAACAGTGGGGAGGGGTGGTTACAGGTAGAGAAACATCCATACAGTGGCTGGGAGCCACTAAAAGGGCCTGCTCTTTGGAGAAATGGCTGAATTCAGAGCAGGGACAAGAAAGTAGAAAATGAACTTGACATATCTTTTTATAAAAAAAAGTTTAAAAAGTATGCAAAGAAACCAGATTAAAGGGGCTCCCACTGGCCAAGTCAGGAAAATTTAAGTTATCAAAATAAATAATGATAGTAATAGGTTATCACCTATTGAAAAAATATATACCCATGAGTCCATGATGATAAAATAAACATAAGAATAAACTCAAGTTTGATGAAAAATGGGATATTTACATCTTCTCAAAGTACCTTCCAATAAAACACTTATTAATTACAAAGAGAAACTGTACAGTGGAGAAGCCTGGAGGATGCCATTTGAATCAAGTGACGGGTGTTAACATCAATAGTAATGTCTCAGTGAAAATCAGGATCATGTGATGTGGTTCAATGAGAAGAGCCCAGATATTCCTACCAAAGATGCATAACATGAATCTAGTTGTGGGGAAATATACATACCCAAGTATGTTTATCTACCAAATAACTGGCCTGAAGTCTTTAAAATCTTCAAGTTCATGGAAGTCAAGGAAAGACCAACGAACTCTTTCCAGTTGACGGAGGCTAAGACATGACAACTAAATGCTATGTATGATTGTAGACTGGATCCTTTTGCTATCAAAATAAAGGACAGGGCCGGGCATGGTGGCTCACGCCTATAATCTCAGTACTTTGGGAGACCAAGGCGGGCAGATCACGAGGTCCAGAGATCGAGACCATACTGGCCAACATGGTGAAACCCTGTCTCTACTAAAAATACACACACACACAAAAAAATAGCTGGGCATGGTGGCACGCACCTGTAGTCCCAGCTACACGGGAGGATGAGGCAGCAGAACCGCTTGAGCCTGGGAGGCGGAGGTTGCAGTGAGTCAAGATGGCGCCACTGCACTCCAGCCTGGTGACAGAGTGAGACTTCATCTCAAAAAATAATAATAATAATAATAATAAAAGGACATTACTGGAACAATCTGCAACAAAGCTGGAGTATAGTATCTGAGGACAACAAGTTAATACTGTATCAGTGCTAATTCCTGACTTGGATGGTCGTACTGTAGTTACATAAAAGAATGCCCTTGTTTGCAGGAAATAAACTCTAAAGTACTCAGGGACAATGGAACATCAATATTGGCAACTTACTCTCAAAGAAAGAAAAGCTCTTTGTACCATACTTGTATTACAAGTGTAAATGTGAGATTATTTCCAATTTGTTTTTAAATTATAAAGTAAGTAAAAAGTATTTGGGGAAGCCCCATACTCAATCTATGCACAGTGGACTAAGGGACTCTGGGAAGGGCACTGAAATCAGAGGATGTCTTCAAGGGGCCTTCAGTCTGTTTCAATTTGCTCCACTTGGCTGTCTCTCCAAGGACCCATAACATATAGTGCAGACCTAAATTGCACCATATTATTCTAAGAGGAATCTAAACACCATCCTGAAAGGAACAAAGGCTTCCTTATACAAATTAGATCTGTCAGCTAAATCAAGGCTTTTCTAATAAAAGAAAAGGCAGTGGTTTTCTCTCAAAAATGCCAAATGAGGTTGTTCTTCTATCTATATCACACACAAAAACAAAGCAAACAAAAAACAAGCATAATCTGAAGCCCTCAGTTCATCTCCTCTCAACTAAAATATATTGTCTCAGTTGCAGAAAAAAGACAACAAACTTGTAATATAAATTCAAAGGTGTATTTGGGAACAGTATTTCCACATCTTATTGGGAAAATCAGCTCCATTTAGTAGGATTTGTTGTAGAAACAAGACAATTTTATACACAAGCACTTTGACCATCTAATGATTTACACAAAAGACCAGCTTTCTTAAAAAAAAAAAAAAAAAGTTGCTTTTGCCATCCTTAGTCTTTAGAGACTCAGAGCCTGCCTGGAGTGGGATGGGGAATGGAGCCCAATAAAAAAGCTTCTGGCACCCCACTAAAAGAAGCAGATCTCTGAGTACCACAGATTTTTCTCCCGAAAGCACATGAGGGCAGCCTGGACCGGTGGCTACGAATTTGTTTTGTTTTCCTTCTTTCATTCTTTTTGAGAGATGGGGTCGCGGTATGTTACCAAGGCTAGACTCAAACTCCTGGGCTCCAGCAATTCTCCTGCCTCAGTGTCCTTAGTAGCTGGGACTACAGGTGCTCACCACCACACCCGGTGTTTTTTTAAAAAGAAGAAACTGAGCTAGATTATTTCAATCCTCTTAAAAGATGAGAATTTATTATCCCTTAAAAACCGACCAAGAGTTAAGGCTTAACAGAAAGCAAAAAAAAAATCAGTCATCTTTCACTATACACCCAGAATCTGGCATTAAGTGTGGCCCACAGTAGGTACTCAAATATTTCAAAATGAAAAGTATTTATATGTCATCCAGATAAGGCAAGCGCTAAGCTAAAAAAATGCCTCTTGGAAGGACATTTTTATTTTTGTTTGTTTATACACTCAGAGCTACGTAGGCAGAAAGTGGGAGGTGTAAGGATGGTATCTGAAGAAAAAGGAGTACGGGAAGACTTAGGAAGGGCCTCTCAAACTTGATTTTCAGAAGCAAAATAAATTAGTTTTAGAAACAAAAGAATAAAAATCTTCCGCCAGAAGTCTTCCAGGACTTGAAAAGCATCTTGGATTTCCTGAGCCTGTCTTATCGGTCCTAGATTCAAATATTCTTAACCATTTTAAGATCATAAATCCAAAGGACTGTACATGTGTGGTGGGGGTAGTAGAAGATGGCTATAAACAGGCCAAAGTAGCTCCCCCAGAGAAAATGTAGCAAGTCAGCCACAGTAAACTGATTCTATTAAAGTGTATTACCATCCTACTTTCCTACCCTGAGCAGAAAACCTTTTAATACCTAAGCACTCAAAATATCACAATACCATATGGCTTATTTGTATCTCTACTTTCAAAACCCTCGTAGATTACAGTTATTTGTTGATTTAGTATAGGTTTTTTCACATGCTGATTAATGTTGCATTAACCATTTTTAGACCACTTAAAAAATCACGCATAACCTTGCTGTTCAACTGAATAAAAGAAAAACTCCAAAAATTATGATTACCTCTTAACTTACAGAAAATGCAAACTTAACCAATCCCCACAGATAGGCTGATGCTGGCTTTAAAAAGTTTGGGGGAAAAGGATTTCTAATTATCATATTCTCCACACAAACTGTATTTTCAGAAGCAAGAGAAATACAGGAAAATTTAGTCTACAAAGCAATAAACAAAAAGATGAAGTCCATTGCTGCCAACCAGTGAGCTGCTTCACTGGCAGTTTACCCCAAGTTGTCTTCAGAAAGGAGACTCATGCAAGATTGCTCCATTTGTCCTAATGCAACTAAGAGAAGTGGCCCTGGGGATTTTGATTTTTAATTCTTTGTCTTCTTTTCATCGCATTTCCAAAAAGAAAGCTAATATCACTATGTGTAACTGTAGAAAGAATATGCAAGGACAATGAACAAAAACTCTGACTCAGCAATTTCTTGCCTGACTGATTTCAGTATTTGATGCCTTAATTTACTCATCTGTAAAATGGTGACTTTGACCTATTATATCAAAGAATTTCATCAGCTACAAAACTGTATGATTTACTCATTTTATAGTCATAAAAATATACCCTGATCCACATGCCCTGAATCTAAATGTATTAAAAATAATGAAAGTGTTCATGGATTTTTCCTAAATAGCAGTCACTGTGCTAATCATTTCTCATGCATTACCTCAAGTCATCCTCACAACTACCATATCCTGGTAGATGGCACAACACCTCATTTTACAAATGAGCAAACAGACTGACAGAGATTAGTAATGAGTCCAAAGACACACAGCTACTAAGCACGAATACCAGCATTTGAAAAAAAGGGCTGTGCTATGCAACTGCCTTTCTAACTGTTATGCTGTATTCATTGCATCAAAAAAAATCAGGATCAGTATGCAGAAAATTGAGCAGTGAGAAAGCTACTACACATCTCAATTTCTATAGGTGTTACTATTATCTTTAAGGCTGATCAATCCAGAGTAGTTTAACCTACGACCTGTGAGACATTCACATTCTATGTTGCTCTGCAGTACAGAGCACATACATCTGATGTCAAGCTATTTTCATTTTTAAAAGGTAAATCAGAATAAAGGTTTAAATTACAGCATTTTTTAATTAAAAATAAACTGAGGCCAAAATTAAGTGTTATATATATAAGCCACAAAAATATCTTCCAGAAAAGAATGAAAAAGAACAGATTTCAGATAAAATGATCCCAGGGGTTGGTGTGGATAGAGAAGTAAAGAAGCTTAAGAAACCTGACCCTGGGAGAGGGTGTGATGGACGAAAGAAGCCAATCCCTTCTGTTAAAAGTAGGAACAGAAATCTAGGCAGGAAAAATACAGAGGGGACATAAGAGAAATGACTCAACTAGAATTAGTTCTAGCCCTGGTCCTGAGACCCATATGAAGAGCCAAATCAGCTAAAGTACATCTTAAAACTAGAACATAGTAGAAGGTATTTTTATTAATGCTGATCTAGAATATTCCTGATTTAGAGTTCACTGATGATTTCTTTGCCAAAGTATTTAGAGCTCAAAATCATCAGAAAGGAAAATTCCACTTCACTTAGTCTTTACTTTAAAAAAATAATAAATACCTTTTGTGTGAAATTCCCTACAGCAAGGGCTACATTATTCAGCTGGTCCTCTAGTTTTTGTAGCCATGTTCTTTCAAAGGATTAGCTTGGTTTCATAGGCACTGGCATTTGAAACCCCTGGTTTAGCAAAACAGTCTTATCAAAAGTTTTTGCTCCCTATGCTTACACCAGACCTTTACAGTTATCTATGAATGCTGGACAATAGTGTCATAAGCTAAAAGCACAAAGCAGAGTGGCAGAAAGAGAGGTCAAGCTAAACCTTTGAAAGAACATGGCTATTCAAAACCAGAACACCCTGATAACAAATTTTCAAGAAAGATTTATTTATTATTTCTCCAGATAACTCTGTCTAGACTGTATCAAACAAGATAGCTTTAACATCAAAATCACCTTTTTTATGAACCTACAAATAGTGCCACTGCAAATGGTTGTCCAGATGATACCCTGCATAGGAAGTGTGGCCAATGGGATGAGGATTAGCTGAAATTCAGCTATGCTATGCTAGCCATGCCATGCTCCTTGGGCTGAGGTTTTATAGGTTGGGGAGAGATAGCAGCACTTTACTTCCTTACTTATTTAGAGACAGGGTCTTGCTCTGTCACCAAGGCTGGGGCTGTAGTGCAGTGGCAGAAATCATAACTCACTGGAGCCTCAAATTCCCGGGCTCAAGCGATCCTCCCACTTCAGCCTCCTGAGTAGCTCGGACTATAGAGGGGTGTCACTACACCAAGCTAATTGTATCGTATTGTATTGTATTGTATTGTATTTTGTAGAGATAGGGGTCTCACTCTGTGGCCCAGGTTGGTCTCAAACTGCTGGTCTCAAGTGATCCTCCCACCCCAGTCTCCCAAAGTGCTGGGATTATAAGCATGGCATTTATTTTTAATTTGCCCAAAGACACAATGGTCATCATATGGATGGACTTCGGTCTACATTATCCATACAAATTCCTATCTTAAGTCACCACAAGTTCATGTAAAGGCTGATATTTGTAAGGCCAACTAAATTTTTATAATACTTCATTTTACTCTAACTGTAGTTGATTGGACCAGTTTGTTTCATGAACAGGGCATCCTTACCTCACTCAATCTGTCCATTATTTTACTGTTTCACACTACCCACAGGCCCACAATCTACCGTATAGGGAAAGGGAAGGTGTGAATGATATTTACAAAGACAAGCTGCAAAATCTACATCTATAATAATCTATATTAAATTACAAATCTTAGGCCAGGTGCGCTGGCTCACGTCTATAATCCCAGCACTTTTGGAGCTGAGGCGGGTGGATCACTTGAGGTCAGGAGTTCAAGACCAACCTGACCAACATGGTGAAATCCCGACTCTACTAAAAAATACAAAAATTAGCTGGGTGTGGTGGTGTACATCTGTAGTCCCAGCTACTCAGGAGACTGAGGCAGGAGAATCCCTTGAACCCAGGAGGCAGAGGCTGCAGTTATCCGAGATGGCGCCACTATATACCAGCTTGGGTGACAGAGCAAGACTCCATCTCAAAAACAAAAACAAAACCAGAAACAAAATATTTACAGATCTTTCCAAATAACTGATCTATGGACTAAGCAGTCACACACACACACATATGAACTAGTACATCATACTTCTGTATTGTCAAAACCATGAAGAGAAAATTTCAAATTTGTGCAAAACAGTTCTTTTGATTTCTGGGTCTTAAGCCAGTAAGTTTAATTTTGAGAAGCAGAGCCCCAGAAAGGGGAGCTAGGGGATGGGAGAGGGAGAAAGCAATGGAACACATTAATGGTAAGTTCTTAACAACCAAAAAGTTTACATCAATCCTCTGAAGTGTGAGGACATAGAATAAAGTCATATATGTTTAAAATCTATGCAAGTCATGTTTAATATATTAAATGCAAAATATAGATTTTCAGTGGGATCTCATCTACATAAAAATACAATGTGAAATATTGACAGAGGTTATAATCACTGGAAAGATTACAATGATTTATTTTCTTCTTTTTTGCTTTTCTAGATGTCCACACTTCCTAAAATTAACACACACTTATTTTAAAATCAGGGAAAATGTTATATTCCTTCTTGAAACTAAAATATGTTCTTTCTGGTGGAACATTATTATTATGTCAAATCCTTGTAATCAAAACCCTTTACTTTCACCATTCCAAGTAACAAAAATCATGGTTTAACCCAAAATATAATAAATCTGCAGAAAAAAGAGGTCATATTAATAAATAAACTAATTATTTGCTGACTACTTAACTATGTACCAGATTGCACTTAATAATCTCAAATGGCAGAAAGGAGATATTATACTTATTTTGGACTTATACAAACCTAAGCCCAAGGTAAATTAGCAGCAGATCCAAGAATTGAATTTGTGCCTTCAGATATAAAATCAAATGTTCTTTTTGTTATACCATGGAAACCACCTACCATCTATCCTCAACCCCTGAAAATGAACCATATATGCCTACTTCGAGTCTCAGACATTTGTTTCTTAAAGTGCTACCTTCAGATCCTGATTGTTGTCAGGTTTTCTTACAACTCATGGAACAAGAAAAAAGGCAGAAAACAACATGTTCATCATAGCCCCCGTTCTCCTCCTCAATTTCCCCTAAAATTGTTGTCATTTAATATGATAGAGTATGAAACCCAAAAATACCTGGTGGGGACAGTCAAAATAGGCAGCTGTGCTCATAGACAACTCCCTTACCATCCTAGGAGAGAATGAACTCAGATAAAGTATTAGATACACTTTGTATGCATCCTTGAAACAAATACATAAAGAACTAGTACCTGAGCAAAGACGAAAGAGAGAAATAGAATCAACAGTTTTCAACTGCAATATTTGTGTATTTAAACAGAGAAACAATTTAGTACACATTCTAGGAACATCTCCCTCTCTCCTCTGTTTCTTTCAGTCTTTGCTCAGTTTATGTAGTGATGGCATTTGAGCTTTCAGCAGAGTGGAAAGTTTGCCCCTATTTTTTTCGTCGTCACTTAAAAGGTAAACAGTAGTTGGGAAGGAAGGAACAAATGAAGACAAGAAAGTTGTTTTATCGCACAGATTTTTCTGGTACATATTTTTAAAAGTCTGTAACTGCCCTGTAATCAACGTGTGTGACTTTAAGAAGACATTAAATCATAAAAACACTAAATAGGTGGAGTGACATAAATAACTTTGTATATCATGACCATGCTTTCCCTGAAACAATTTATGAGATCGACATTACATTTGGAATTAAGGTTCACCATTTTGACTTTCTACTTAATGTTTATATATATGTTCCACTTTCATGACTTAATTTTCCAGTTTTTGGGGGGAGGTGGCAGACAAGGTTATAGAAAGAAGGAGAAAATGCCAAATATGACAGAAAATTAGCTTCTAAGAAATAACCACATAAATGAAGCAGCCTGCTTGGTCTTACATTTATTTAAATAAACCACCTTTTATCAGTGCCAGTAAAAAAGCAGCAGCATTCTTTTATCTTTTAAAGCAGACAACTACAGAGTTATATATATATCAGAAAATAATCAAAAAGGTACTTATTCCAAAACAAATATCCAAAAATCCAATGAAGCTGTCCAGTGGCAGCCACTAAAATAATCTTCTCTGTATTATTTTCTTTGAGTCATTTTAAAAATAATCAGCCAGCTATCCATCTCTAGGCACTGTCTAGATGAGTTTGCCACAAAAGCCACTTATATTTTTAGAAGCCAAAGTCTTGACAAATCAGTTCCTAAGAACATAATTTGTTACACATCGAAGAAAGCCTGAAAACACAGACCTTGGTTAAAGAGGCTTCCGTATCTTTTTGTAACCTTTCCAAATGTAAGTATGTGGGAAGAGTACCCATAAATTTAAGTTGAAACTGAAACATTTAGAATATTTCCAATTTAAAATACATTAAAATGTGGTCTTTGAAAGGAAATGAAAATCGCTTTTTAAGTATATGAAAAGTTGCTCACCATCACTCATGAGAGAAATGTGAATTACAAATGAGATGCCATTTTTCATCCATCAGATTGGGGGAAAGGGTAGTTTAATAAATCATCCTGTGGAGAAACAGGCACTCACATACTATTTGGTGCAGGCATAGAGTAATACAACCTCTTTGGCAGGAAATGTGTACATGCCTAGCAAAATTTAAATTTCACTTTGCCTTGGACCCACAATTCTACTCTAAGGAATTTATCCTACAGACATATCCATGTGCACAAAGAACTATGTATGAGTTTATTTACTACAGTATTACTGGTTTCCCAGAGGAAAATTTAGTGTACATCATACTGCACTGTCTGTATATTTACCTACACAAAAAAATTAAAATTTGAGAAGAGAATGTGATCCATACAGTTGAGAAATTAGAAGTGTTCTGAACTCCCCTACAAAGGAAACACTAAACCACCCTACAAAAGATTCATTCCAAATCCTTGTAATAAAATGCTGTGTTCAGATGGCTTGACACAGCTGCATTAGTGAAAGCTCCTTATCCTAAGATCCTTTTGGCCCTTTAATAAGCAAAACCCCTCGTTGGAGGTCCACTGTGGGCCCGAATTTCACTTGACAATCAGCAGCATTTCAGAAAGATTCCAATTTATTCCTTGCGAAAACAGATCATATATAAATGTAACTGTCACTCTCAGAAACAGGGCTGCATTATGCTGCAGATTTAATACAGACTGGAAGCATGTTCCCCATGTCTTCTCCAGCAAATCTTGCCAAATGGGCGTCTGAAATGTCCTACTGAAACAGGTGGTGTCTGAACAGAATTGGATTTCTGCCTATAGAAACCCTAGTTTTAACAACTGCTGTGGTTAGTTTTAATTTTCAGTCCTCAAAATTAACTGCTTGCCAGTGATTCAGAAATAGGACTGAACAACATGTTTAGACTTTGCCCTGTTTAATTGAGGAAAGGAAGGAAGGAAGGAGGGAGGGAGAGAAAGAAAGAGGGAGGGAAAGAAGAAAGAAAAGCAGCAGGAACAAACAAACATCCAACACCCTACCACCATCCCATAAAAAAACAACAGAACCAAAGCAGGCCATTTGGTTTCCAGGCAAAAAAAAAAAAAAAAAAAAAAACTGCAAAATAAACTTGATTTTCCAAAGATGCTTGCCTATTTTGTGCTTTCTTTGTAGAAGCACAAGGATCCAACTACCTTGCTGGACATATATGTGAACTCTTCTAAGGAAACACATAGCCTTGAGAAGCGTTTAGTCTGCTCAAAATTCAGAATTAAGAACAATGGTAATAATCTATTTTTCTAATGAAAAGTTACATCTTACAAAATAATATTCCAAGCCCTTTACACAAGCAAAATACAAACAGGCACTTTATACAAGCAAAATACAGAGTGCCAACACCTTGGAGAAAGAAACCACAGGCTAATCTTTAAACACAACACAGATCTATCAATGCTCTGGTCATACTAACTGGTGCTAAACACGTTTTCCTGTGAATAAATGTTGAGTAGCTTACAATAAATAGCAAATCTTTTTCACCGTACCTTTAAGTGCCTGATATAAAGATGGTTAAGCATCTGTTGATATTCTAAACCAGTAATTGAGGGGAAAAGAACTAAGGTACTGGGTATCTACTATGTGCCATACACTATGGTTACACGTTCCCTATGAGGAAAACACTGCCATATCTGCTTCACAGTTAATAAACTGAGATACAAAAGATACAAAAAGATGCAATGGTTTTTCCCAGGGTTACCCAGAAGATGATAAAGGTTTTATCTAAACCAATCTGACTTTAAAACTTTTCCAATTGTATCACACTTCTTTCCAACCAGAAATTCAGAAAGACAAGTTAGTAGAACAATACATTTTAGTTCCCCGATATACAATACCTAATATACAGTATATGTTTACTTTGCCAACACCTCAAAGAAAAGTTCATCTTCTTTCATCTGTCTTATAGCAACAGATGTCAAACTCTTCTGCAATATTTTCAGTATGACTGAATTCCAGCTACTAAAAAGTGATAAGTGAATAGAGAGAAAATTACCTGTCATGATCACAAGCCTTTTAATCTTAATATCCTAATGAGCACAATTTGAGAATCACTGATCCAAAAGGGATCAATCAGTTCATTCTTTAAAAATGGGAAATACATAGAAATATCTCAGCAAATAATGAGGTGCTTCTCCACAGAGTACATTTGGTCCTTTTGCTTAAAATTAAAAGACAGATTATGTGTGATCCTGCAAAAGTTTACTGCTCACTGCTCTCTTCCCTCTACCAGTCAAAGAATAAAGATCTCAAAGGAAATATCCTCCCTTAATATAATAATATACTAAAATTTATATAATAAATAAGAATAATAATTTTTATAGTAAGTTCTCAAGTTGTTCTTTCCCATTTCATAACCCCTACCCTCTTTTTCCTACTTAAAGCTTGACAAGGGGCTGGACGCAGTGACTCACACCTGTAGTCCCAGCACTTTAGGAGGCCTAAGGGGGCTGATCATTTCAGCTCAGGAGTTCAATACCAGCCTGGGCAACATGGGAAAACTCTGTCTCTACAAAAAATACAAAAATTAGTCAGGTGTGGTAGTCTGTGCCTGTTGTCCCAGCTACTCAGGAGGCTGAGGTGGGAGGATCACTTGAGCCAAGGAGGTTGAGGCTGCAGTGAGCCATGACTGCACCACTGCACTCCAGCCTAGGTGACAGGCCCTATCTCAAAAAATAAAAATAAAAATCTACCAACCTGGGCAACATAATAAGACCCTGTCTCTACAATTTTTTTTTTTTTTTATTTAATTAGTAAATGTGGTGGCATGTATCTGTAGTCACGGCTACTTGGGAAGCTGAGGTGGGACGCTCATTTCAGCCTGGCAAGTCAAGGCTGCAGTGTACAAAAATCAAGCCACTGCACTCCAGCCTGGGCAACAGAGTGAGACTCTATCTCAATTTAAAAAAAAAAAAAGGTTTGATGGGCTAGTTCCTAAACCAAATCCACAATTTCCCCAGCAAGCTCCCATGAGCTCTCCAATTTAGAGGAAACTACTTTCAGGGTCCTATAAAATAAATCACTCTGTATTCAATACTCTCAGAAAATAATGTTTAAGTCTAAATGTGCCCTGCCCACAATATTTTTTCTTTTATAACAAGAATGTACTTAATATTACGGAGCCATGTCACAGAAAAACACAGAGTACATTTCTTCTAAGGGGGACATACACCAAGTTTTGAGACTAGGAAACAGTATGACATTGAAATTAAAAACAAAATCCAGTGAAAAGAATAGAATGTTACTGATCCCTCTCCCAAAAAAGTTGTTACAGGCTTATAGATTATGAAGCAGAAAAAATCTGCAGTTTTTCAAGATTCTCTGGCAAAAGTTCTTTCGAATTATTTTCTTCTAAGAGCTAAAAAAACATTTTTTCCAAGATGCTTCCAGCTCTAAAAACAACCTTTCTGATCTCTCGAAAAGCGACACTCAACTTTTAATAGCTCTATGTACTTTTTAGTTTAAAAGAAAAAAGTAAAAGAGAGGGAACCATGGTCAAACACTAAGTTTACTCTACCCATGCCTTAAGTTATATATAATGACTAGAAGAAGGGTTCAATTTTTTTTTTCCTTTTAAGGTAGAATATATACATCTATGTTGCACACATAATCTTTAGGTATAAGGAGGAAAGTATCCTTTCTCCCATCACAAAACCCAGGCCAAAAAAAAAAAAAAAAAAGAAAAGTTTATCTGAAGACACAATCGTGAACTCATTTCTCATGGAATCAGAATGGCTCATAAGTTAGTAACACCATGATAGGCTGCATTAATACTAAGACAAGACAAATGGTTAAAGCCAGGTATAAATAATATAAGTCAGTCAAAAATCTAGGTAAGTCAAAAAAAGTCTATTAGTCTATTGATTTCTTTTTACATTTCTATAGAAGTTCATTTTAATCTTCCCATATGAAATGGACAAAATCTGTAGAATTACTATGATTTTTAATTAATTTTTAAGTGTTTATTTTACTGCAAAATTCACTGTGATTAGTTCCTTAAATAACTTGTAATATTTCAAATAGCATATGCCTGGAATAGTTCACATTTTATTATTTTAGAGTTGTCAAGACACCGTCTAATTCTAATAGGAAAATATCTGCTGGCTTCAAACAGCACTTAAACACAAAGAAGAAAAGTTGGAAGTCAAGAAGAATCATTCTGAGATAAAGGCTGAGTAGAGCACAAGATGAGAAATCAACTAGAGACCTTATCAGGATGTAGTGCTGCACTTTGCTGCATTATCACTCTTTTCCAGCTCACAGGCAACCCTCTACTTCTCTGGGACTAAGTGGTTGCTTTAAAAAGTTCTTGTGTCATATTTACGTTTTCCTACGACCCTTATCAGAAGCATGATGTACTCGAGTTCCATAATTTGCACACTCCAATTACCCACCCAACTACACAACCCAAAAGAGATAATCAGAAATGTAAAATGCCAAATTCTTAAGAAAAAAATGAGGCTGATTAGGATGTAAAATGGACTAGTTGATTGTTAAGGGCATAGACTTAGGTAAATAGCATCAACACTATACTCCTGATAACCATAAAAAGGAGTAAAATAGAGTTACTTTTCCAAACAACTTCTTTAATAGTTTTTTAATAAGTTCCTAATTTTAAAATAAGATGTGTTACAAAAGCCCATTTCTTCATGAAACTGTATTTCCCCCATAGAATACTCTAAGTGGCATTTCATTTCCAAAGCTGGTCCAATACCCACTTAACCCATAATCTACTGACATACATACAACAAGGAATGAAACATGGTAAAAGTACTTGCAATGCTTCAAACGCGTATTCATAATTCAAGTAAAAGGACAGCAGCCTAGCAAAACAGAATTCAAAAAATAAGGTTCACATCACCCAGAATAATCACACAATTATGTACATCGGCAACTTTCTCATAAGAGGAACAATAGCTTTTCTTAGGTTCTCAAAGTGGTTGTTCAGGTATCCAATAAAGAAAACTATGCCACAAAAAAAAAAACACCTCCTTCCTACAAAGCCCTCAGGTAGAGTTTATCGGTGATAAAAGGCATCTTGGCGGGTTATGGTCTACAAATGCATATAGAAAATAACTTCATAAATAGAAAACTGTGCAAAAACCTTCCAGAGAAACTGGAAGTGAAGTGAAGATGATCCTGGAGAAAAGAACACATTTCAAAATAGACGGGGTGTGAAGTCTCCACATAATAGGATGCGTAAGTTCATGTGAAGTAGGAGCTGATAATCCCAGTGACACTCATTGTCAAATAGATTTTGACCAATCAATAGTGTTTGTACAGCTGACTCAGCTTCAGAAGCAAACATTCCAAATGTTTATGTTTGCAAGAGGTACCACTTAAAATTCTTTCCCATACTAGTCAAATCACAAAGGCAAAAATTTACAACACTTTTGCTACCATTACTTTAAAAAGGAAAATCCATCTTTTATCAACACAAAATTCAAACAAACAAAAATGTATATTTAAATGACTCAAACATGTAATATGAGTGAAGATACTTTTTCTATTAATTGTGATCAAGAAAATTTGGATTTCTTTTTATATAATTTTTAATGTGACTTGCAACTTAACCCAAAAGTTTCTATAACTGATACAACACAGTTCAGATATTATTCTTTTCTTAAATGATGAGAGTTTATTGCTTGTTTTGGCATTTTGTCATAATTAAATTTGAGCTGCATAGATTTTAAGACTGTTTTAATAAATAGTGTAATTTCAAACTTATACCTATCTAAAATATCATTGTCTACCTCTTCATCTGAACACATGAATCCACAGCTAAGCCATCAAGTTACATCACCTCTTTACACCTCTCCCAAAACCTTATTATACTTTTTAACACATCAGGAACTAATTTTTTTTGTTTTTTGTTTTTTAATAGGAATGCTTTTCACAAGAGAGTGACACTTACCCCTCCTGCCTTCAGCAACTTTCTCCTAAAGTCCTCTGTGGGGTTGTTGAAAGTTAGCTTTTCACAGCGGAGGTGATTCACTGGTGGATGGCCTTCAAGATGCAGGAATAAGTCATAATCAAAGCGGACTTTCCTAGGTTCTTCCTGGAGGTTAACAAAATTTATGAAAGAAAAAAGAGAGGCATAAGTGAAATTTTAAAAGCAAAATTTACTCCTCATAAGAAATAGAAAAGACCTAAGACATCTAACAGCTAAACTATCAAAGCAGTACTGGGGGAAAAAAAGTATCATGGAATCATCAATGAAACAAAATGGAAATATCTGACAAATTAGTTTCTTGTGTTAGGGGAAACGAAATGAGAAAAACTTCTCATCTTCCCCATGATCTTTCAGGTGACAGGATACTAGCAACACAGCCACCCAACTAGAAACCAAGCACATTCCTTCCTCTTCCCTACCCCACTATACTCACCATCAAAGGCTGCCATTTTCTCCATAAATATTTCTTCAAACAAGCCCTCTAACTACTACTACTAGGCTCTTACTCATGGCCCAAACTACTATAAACTCTTTACTTTGGGATATATTCTCTTCAATTCCGCCTCCATTCAGGCCTTAAGATTATCTATATGAAACAAAAATCTAGCCATTTTCACTTCCTAATTAAAATTTCAACAGCTTCCAATGGCCATTAGGCTAAAAACCCTAATCTCACCTGAATGCCACATAAGAGCCTTCATAATCTGGCTCTTGGCTTCATATCCTACCATTCCCCTTCTGTGCATCTGATGGCCTAGCAATATCCCACTGCTGGTTGCTTCCCAGTTCTTACCATGTTGTAGGTTACCTCTGGTTTCATTCTTGCTTTGCATTACTACCTTCACTGCCTACCTCCATTTCTCTACCTACTGCTTCACCTACATAACTTCTCATCCTTCCCAACTTAAGACTTCACTTTTGGAAAACCTTCCCTTAACTCCCAACTCCCCACTGCCTCTCCTCTACCCTGTATGCATCTCTCTTTTACCCTTGCCACATCTTAGAATAATTGCCTTCTTATTATCACCATTTACTCTGCTGGATCAGAAGACTGTTGAAAGTAGGAACAATGTTTGAATCATCATTGTATCCTCAAAAACTAGTTTATGACTATACACAGTAGAAATGCAGTAAGTATCTGTGAGATTAATAAGAATGGCATTTTTCTGAATAAATAACTAGGACAAAATAGCATCTTATGCAAAAGAACACAATAATCAGAATTTCACGATATCTAGGTTCAGCTCTCAAGCCATTACTTAAGTTGACTGAACATTTATCCCTCTCTACACATTGATCTTTAGCCACGCAAGGTGAAAATACAGACTCAAGATAATGACGACAACTAATACGTACTTTAATATTCATCTCATTTAATTCTCACTGCTCTCTTTGGGGCAGATGTGAGCCTTGTTTTATTGTTATATTACTAATACATGATGAAACAAAAATGATTTGAATCCATTTCTTTTGACTCAAGGGTCTTAGCACCTGAAACTGTCAGAATATAAAAATTAACTACTCAAAATTCATGGTTTCCACTTCCTCATCCAAACTTCCCAAATCATAATCTCTACTCATTTCCTCAGTATCCCTTCACTTCCACTATAATCTGACGTGAAACCTACTTTTTCTCTCTCTTATCAGGATGCCATTCTCTCCTGGTTTTCCTCAAAGTTTACTGTTCCTTCTCAATCTTCTTCATGGACTTTCTTCTCTTTCTTCATTGACCCTTTATGTGTTTTACCTTTCTGCGAAGTTTCCCAAGGAGATGACACCTATTCACAAGGAGTCAGTTCCACCTATGTGACAGTGACTCCCCTAAGTGTCTCATTGGCTGCCACATACATGTGTTCCACAGGTTGACTTATGGCAGCATCCAATTCATGCATTATGTTAAACTAAAGTTACCTTCATATGTGTCTTTTGTCCTATCCTCTATTATCTTGGAAAACAGTAATTCTAACTGCTTGCCAAGGTTAAAATACACAAAAACCATTCCCAACTGTTCCTTCTTCCTCACTCACTACAGTCAAATTTTCTCTAAGTTCTATTTAGTATTCGTCCTTATGAACTTTCAAATCTACCTATCCTTTCCTCTAAGGCATAAATACTGTCCTAGCTTAGACCACCACCATTCTTCATTTGATGTCCTCCCTGATTTTGAACTTACCTCATTCTACTTCCCACAATGACCAGAGAATGATCTTTCTAACACAAAAACCAGATTACAGCTTTCCACTGATATAAAAGCCTTTAATGGTTCATCATTTTCTGCAATAAAATCCCACTTCCTTGGAATAACCATTGCAGTCTCTTACTACCTTTCCTACATTTCTTTTGATATCTTACTATACTGTTTTTCCACACCTTTGAAGCATCTGCAGTTCCCCAATACTTCACATTAATTCATTCATTTGGCCTTTCACAAGTAGTGCTCCTCAAACCTAAAACGTCCTCCCTCCCAGCATAGCTCCCCTTCTATTGCCTAGTTAATGCAAACTCATTATGCAAGACCCAGCTAAAGCATTAATTCCTCTGGAAAGTCTTTCTCACTCTCCCAATATAATCTGAATTAGACGTCCTTCATAGCATTCCTCTATTAATTATCACATTTAGTTATGATCATTTTTTATTTATCTGTCTCTCCTCCAAGTTGTAAAACAGAAGATGCAACTTTAGAGTTAATTTTAAAAGGAGCGCATAACTGGGAGCATAAACTAGTAAAGCCTTTTTGGTAGACATCTTGACAATATCTGTCAACATACTAAATACATATGATGTTTGACCCAGTAATTCTACCTCTAAGAATCTCTTCCATAGAAATATTCAAATATAGGTACAAAAATATACTATAAAATGTTCATGGTAGCATTGCTTATAATAACAAGAAACTAAGAATGATCTTCATCATTACCATATAACACCATTCAGGTGTTTAAAAATACTGACTTTGAAAGGCATATTGCTAACTGAATTAAAGGCAAGTCACAAAAAAATATTAATTCATGCCCCTGCCAATCTATGCTGACACACATTTTATCTATGCAAATACATGGAGGGAAATATGGGAAGACTGTACCAAATAGTTAACAATCATTAAATGTAGTCAAAGGACTAAAACTCCTAAGTTCTATTCCATACACTTTTCCTAGGAAAATATATACCCCTGTACATTTTCTGAGAGAGAAAAACATATTGAAGAATACATTAATTACCAGCATAAAAAGAATGAGGTAATATCAACATCACTTTATAGTCTACAACAGTCTAAAACAGAACAAAAAACATCACTTTTCAATAAAACCAACGGTAAGCACCACAGAAAATGACTCTCCAAATCCTGAGTATGATTTTTTAAAGATTTTTTTTAAGTAAGAAAAAAGTACTCATAAACTTGTGCTCTGGCCAACTGAATATCTTCTCTTAGAAGGCAGACATCGATATTATGTCAGTCTATGCTCCTCAGAAAACATTCTTCTTCAAAGTTCAAATAAGAAAGCATGTGCTTACTCTCTGTATATAAATAATACATTTCCTAGAGGTGGAAATCTGTTTTTGGCAATATCAAGTTACCCTCTCTCATTCTGCAGAAACTTCAGTTCTTGACATTTACTCTCTCTTTTATGAGATCATATTGAAAGAGAGAAGCATGGGATCCTTTCAAACATAAATCGATTATGTTTCAGTGTCCCTGTTGGTTTAGAGTTTCTGAAACATACAATTCTCACAAATAGGCTTGTTTTGTTGGACACAAATAGAAAATAAGACAGAATTAACATACACAAACTCAAGAGAAGTACTGACACTCTACTACCCCTCTTGACCCTGACAGCTCAAATAAATGAGCAGAACTGAAGACGAGCTCATTACAGAAGCAGGGAAAACACAAGGATGGGAATGTGACCAAGGACAGGATATCTTTAATATGTAGAATTAAGACTCTTCCACCATTACCTGGAATTATTTTTTCTGCTTTCCCTCATTCCTATGAAAACTCTGAACAACACTTTTTCATGAACCATTTAATATGGTTTGGCTGTGCCCCTACCCAAATCTCATCTTGAATTGTGGTTCCCACAATCCCCATGTGCCTTGGGAGGTAATTAGGTTATGGGGGTGTTCTCTCATGCTGTTCTCATGATAGTGAGTGAGTTCTCACAAGATCTGATGGTTTTATAAGAGGCTTTTCCCCACTTTGCTCTGCATTTTTCTCTCCTGCTGCCTTGTAAAGAAGGACATGTTTGCTTCCCCTTACGCTAGGATTATAAGTTTCTTGAGGCCTTCCCAGCCATGAGAACTGTGAATCAATTAAACCTATTTCCTTTATAAATTACCCAGTCTCGGGTATTCATAACAATGTGAGAAGGGACTAATACATCATTACTATAATGGATGTTTATTCTTCAAGACAGAGTTGAATAAACTCCAGGGATAAATAAAATAATAAATATACAAAATAAATAAATGAACACTCTGAAGCAAGAGCCTAGACCTATTAAATTTTTCCCAATGGATCATTTGAGTAACACGAAAAATAAAAAATATATACAGCTGGACCTTGGGGAATAAGCCAGACACAGAAAGACGAGTACTGTCTGAGTCCACTTATATGAGATATCTAAAACAGATACCATATATATAAGATTTTAAATTCATAAAATCAAAGACTGAAATGGTGGTTACCATGAGCTGGGGAGAGGGGAAAATGAATTGTCAATCAACAGGCATTAAGTTTCAATTAAGTAAGATGAATAAGCTCTAGAGATCTGCTGTACATTGTAACTACAGTCAACAATAAGGTATTATACACTTAATATACTTAAAATTTAAGAAGCTAGATCTCACATTAGGTGCTCTTACAAGTTAAAATTAGAAAAAATAAAGAAACAAATATATCTAGCTCAGAGATCTAGATCAGACTATAGTAAACATTTGGTTTCTAAGACATCCTAAGAAAACAATACAGTGGCAAAGCAATAATTCCTTTTTTAACTAAGAAATTAGTAACATATAGAAAAGTACTTAAAATGCTATATCCATGTGCCCTCTACTGAGATTAAACAGATAACACTTTCAGAGATTTGCTTTATCTTTTTCTTCAAAGAAATAAAATTTGGCTAGTCAGGGTGGCTCACACCTCTAATTCTAGCACTTTGGGAGGCAGAGGTGGGCAGATCGCTTGAGCTCAGGAGCTCAAAACCAGCCTGGACAACATGGTAAAACTCTGTCTCTACAAAAAATACAAAAATTAGCTGGGTGTAGGGGTGCATGCCTGTGGTCCCAGCTACTTGGGAAGCTGAGGTAGAAGGATCACTTGATCTCAGGAAGTGGAGGTTGCAGTGAGCTGAGATTGTACCACTGCACTCCAGTCTGGGTGACAGAGTGAAACCCCATCAAAACAAAACAAAACAAAACAAAAGAACTTTATATGTGTAAGCTTCTCCATTCCTCTCCTCCAGTAACTAATGCCCTTAAGTTCCTGTGTTGTCATTCCAACATATGCTCTTATACTAAATACATACCTCTCCAGAACACCATTACTCATTTCAGTAATTTCTTTAAAAAATACACAAATGATATAACCATGTACATATATTTCTGCAACATTTAAGTCATCATTCTTTGAGACTTACTCATGTTGCCACACTAAATACTGAACAGAATTCTATGGATTACTTACCATTTATTAATCCACATCTCTACATAGGGCCAATTAGGTGTATCCTACTTTTCCATATTACAAACACTGAAATATACATGTATTATTGTGTACATGTGAAAACAGAAATCATTATAATGTATGAAATTTTAAAGAAAGCCTAAAACTAGAAAATAGAAATAAGCTAATCTATATACTAAAGAGAAAATCTACAATGTTCCACTTGTGTCTATTTTACAATGGCCACAAAGGAAGAGCTGTTTTTCATCTCATATGCTGCTTTCTTCCCTTATATTTTAAGAAAATAAAATCCCCCACAAAGTGAATATATGTCTTACAGTCATAATGACTACCCAGTGTGCCTTCATTACATCTTGCTTTTACTCTGTTCCATGAATTTCAAGAAGACTGAATGTGTGTGTGTGGGGTGTGTGTGTGTGTGTGTGTGTGTGTGTGTGTGTCTGTGCGCGCGCGCGCGCGGTAGGGAGTGATACTTGCTGCCTCTTCATCCTTTACTTGTTCTCTTCTTAAATCTGGCATATGGGGAAATTCCAGATATTTTTTTAAAGCAGGAAACTGAGCAATTCATAAAATAGATTCCTCTGCTTAACTCAGAGCTTGTACAAATGACCAGAAACGTTAAAAACAAGAAAAGAGAGAAGATACTTCACTGCATCATTATTTCCAAACTGAAGTCAACGCAATGTCAAATTAACTTTGCTGGTAGGAAGACAGTGGTATAATCATAACCATTATGGTCTTCTCATAACAGATCATAATTGCCTATTCTTTAATTTCTTTGAGATAAGAACTTTGCTGGCTTGAAGGGCTAGATTGTTCCTATGATGTAGCCCAGTCTCTAGATGAAATTACAACACTGGATATGAGGATGTGACAAGAGGGAAGAAAAGCACCATATGATCTTCATCACTTAAACTTCTAAGATATTAAAAGGGTAGTGGGAAAGATAGGAGATAGAGGCAGGCTCTAAATTTCTTCCCATAAACATACTGCTTAAATTAAAATTACACTGAAAAATGAGCAAAGGATATGAATAGTCACTTCTCCAAAATAAAATACAAATGAACAATGAGCATATGAAAAGATGTTCAAACTTGCAAGTCATCAAAGAAATGCATATAAAACCAAAATGAGGTATACTTCACATCTACTAGGATGACTATAATATACAATAACAAGTAACAAGTATTGGAGAAATTGGTGGTGAAGGAAAAAGAGAAGAAATAAAAGAAAGCCAAAAACCATTTTCTTAAGGGAAATAGCACTTGAAATGAGAAAAATGAGCACTTCAATATGAAGGCGCATCACATGAGCAGATATAAATACATCTCAACAAATTTGATTTGATGACAAATATGTGAACTATTCAGTGGTATTACCACTAAGAAAGATAATCATTATTCTAGCAAAGAGTTATTAGACAGCACAGAAGTTAGGAGTATAGCTAATGGAGAGAAAGACCTAGATCACGAATCTGGTTTTAACACTTTCTAACTGCTGAACTGAGCACTGAGACTGCTATAAGTTAAAAGGGCCAGTGTGACACTGTTCCAGTGGAAGGGACTGCACATTAAAGAGTGGCTTATCAGTGGTTCTCTCACTTAGTAAGCATCAGAAGGACTAGGAAATATGCAGATTCCTAGGCCCTACCTCCAGAGATTCTGATTCGATAGATCTGGGTAGAATTTGAGAATCTCATTTCTAACCCGTTCTTAGGGTAATGCTAATGCTATCCCAAGGACCATATTTTACTGAGCACTGTTTTGGATAACATGATATTCTATTTGCTCAGTTTCTTAAAAGAAAAAAAAGCCAATTACCTGACTTTTCAGCAGGTTTTAGAAATTATGATATCTCTGGAGGAAAAATAAGGAATATAATAATTAGCATTTTAAGTGCTTTTCTATAAGGTACTATTCTAAATACTTTGCATAAGTTTATTTTATCTAATCCTACTAACCACCTTTTGAGGTAAGTACTCTTATCTCCTCATTTCCTAAATAAGGAAAGTAAGCTCCACAGAGGTTGAGCAATTTGTCTGGCATTATACAATCTGTGTGTTATGCCACATATGTAGTGCTGAAAACTTTTTTTTTTTGAGATGGAGCCTCACTCTGTCACCCAGGCTGGAGTGCAGTGGTGTGATCTCGGCTCACTGCCATCTCCGCCTCCCGGGTTCAAGTGATTCTCTTGCCTCAGCGTCCCGTGTAGTTGGAATTACAGGTGTCCACCACCACACCCAGCTAATTTTTGTATTTTTAGTAGAGATGAGGTTTCACCATGTTGGCCAGGCTGGTCTCGAACTCCTGACCTCAAGTGATCTGCCTGCCTCGGCCTCCCAAAGTTCTGGGATTACACGTGTGAGCCACTGTGCCTGGCCTGAAAACTTTTAAATTCAGTAAAACCCATATATCTGAAGTTGAAATAACTATATACATGTATGGTGTGGGTATCAGCTAAAGATAAAATGAGATTATTCTTTGGAAGCCTCAAAAAATTCTACAGATATAAAAATGAGAAAAGAAGCATTTTACTGAAAAACTATAATTCTTCTTTTCTATTTTACAAACATATTTATCTTTTCCAAAATGGTAATCACTCCTCTCTTTAAAGGAACACTTAATGAATTTCATATAATCTGACTTCATTTAATTAAAATTATCTTCTTCTAGCCACTTCCTTGATAATTAAGGGTAATGATAGCCAAAATTCCTAGAAGACAAATTTAACTTTTATTTTAATATCATCTAGTGACAGAAGTGCTTATGAGTCAAAATTATTTTAAACATCATTTGGCTAATGGTGGATCTTCTACTGAAAGATTAATGGGTAAAGATTACATACCTTGTTTTTAAAATAAACCTCAATTGGCAAAATGAAACCAGCATACCCAGATTCTTCTACTTTGTAAGGTGGATCTTTGCACACTGTAACATTAAAAAAGAAAATAGGTAAGATGAGAATAATAGACAAAAAGACATTCTTCTTTTAAAAAAAAAATCTCATTCTACCGTCTAGATCACACCCAATTTTCATAGCCCCTTGCCAAACCCCCAGTTGAGTCTCTGATCTATCCTTTATTTCTTCTCCAGAAACTATAACAATAATTTCTCTTATGTAAAGCAGATATATAAGTCATTTATTCAAATATTGGTGGAGAATAGCTCATCACAGTCAACCATGATTATTAATGAGTGAACTTCACTTGTTATTACCCTGCCCTAAAGCTTTAGGGAAACTGATGATTGCTCCCTGTGACCCAAAGTTTGAAAAGAACTGTAAGCTTCCTAACAAGAGTATTATCTATGTCTAGTCTTTGATGCAAATCACTCTCCACCTTAACTCCTGACTTGTCTGAGATGTCCTGACTTCTTTTTTATTTTATTTATTTATTTATTTATTTATTTATTTATTTTGTGAGACAGAGTTTCGCTCCTGTTGCCCAGGCTGGAGTGCAATGGTGTGACCTCAGCTCACTGCAACCTGCACCTCCCTGGTTCAAACGATTCTCCTGCCTCAGCCTCCCAAGTAGCTAGGATTACAGGCATGCACCACCACACAAGCTAATTTTGTTATTTTTAGTAGAGACGCGGTTTCTCCATATTGGTCAGGCTGGTCTCGAACTCCCGACCTCAGGTGATCCGTCTGCCTCGGCCTCCCAAAGTGTGAGGATTACAGGCATGAGCCACTGTGCCTGGCCTAGAGATGTTCTGACTTCTATGCCATCTGCTTTCCTTAGAAAATCCCAAAACCAGAGTTTCTCAATGACACATAACCTCCCTCCTTCACCCACCCAAAAGGAATGTTTACTGAAATACCAACATACATGTAAACACTTAAGATCTAATCACATCATAAGAATACAAAAGAAACAATAAGGCTTTTATTTCTCAAGGAGTTAAAAGGAAGCAAGACTATTAGGCAAGCTCTTGGGGAATGAGAGACCCTAAGAAGCTAAATAGGATTTCATTCCACTAAACTTTCAATTAAATGAAAATCAATCACAAGCCAACTGAAACCATTCTAGTTAAGACTACATTTTGGTGGTATCATGAAGTAAACACGTACATGCCAAATACCAAGGCCACATACACTGATGCGCTGAGTCCTCTTCAGCAGCCTCAGCTTACCTGTCCCTTTGTCACCTACCAACACCCCTCTGTTTCATTCCAATGCATTTCCCCCAAATGCGCCCAGCATTTCCCACCAGTGCCTAGTCCTCCTTCTGTCCCTTCTACCACACCTTGAAGCTACTTAGTATCCTCTGCAAATTCAAATTCTAATTTCTTCACAAGATCTTTCTAGACAACAAAGTATTGCCGTCTCTTTTCCTTTTATCCTCCCGAAAAGTTAACTGCCTGAATCAGTGCCTTGACACTGAACAGAGTTCCTTATGACCATATTTTGAAAGATCTTTCTGCTAATTTCCTTTCACTTCTCAAGGACAGAAAGCACATTCACCTCAAGAAGATAGATTGTAAGGGCTCAGGTGACAGCAGCCCAGCATACTTGGGTGCCAATCCATGATCCTCCTCAGACTATGCCAGCTACCTCTGCAAAATTATTTCACCTCAAATCTCTGGGTTCCTCTTCTAGACAATGTGAAGACTAAACAGGGTGACTGTTACGGACCGAATGTTTGTATTCCTCTAAATCTCATAAATTGAAATCCTATCAGGAGGTAGGAATTTTGAAGGTGATTAGATCATGAAGGTGGAAACCTCATGAATGGGATTAGCATCCAAGAGAGCTCTCTTGCCCCTTCCTCTATGTGAGGACATGGTGAGAAGACAGCAGTCTGCAACTCTGAGGAGGGCCCCCACCAGAATCCCACCATGCTGGCACTCTGATCTGGGACTTTCAGTCTCCAGAATTGTGAGAAGTCCACTTGTGTTGTTTATAAGCCATCCAGTGGATGGTACTTTGTTAAAGCATCCTGAATGGATAAGCACAATGATGTGTGTATAATATGCAGCACAGGACCTGGCGCACATAAGTTCTCAGTAAGTGACTCAAGCCAGGCAGGAAATCTAACCCTGAAACACCCAATTGCTATGTAGCCTTTTGGATGAAAATAAACAGGATGCAGCAAGCAGAGGGCCCTAGATTTGGGTCAGAAGACTCAGGTCCACAGCCCTGGATTGAATATTCTCTAGACAGCCTATGCTTTTTCTCTTTAAAGAAGAGGAAACACCATCTACACAACTGAAGGCATGGCTGTCGATATGCAAGGAGACTGTATGTAAGGAAACAGAAGCGCGAGGCATTTTTACTACAGACATGATGTTGATAATGTACCTGGAAATTGGTTAGACATTCCACAAGCAAAAATATGGTTACAAAAAGGTAAACTGAAGCCCACCTTAGGAAAATTGTCCCAAACTGATATCAGAAGAAGTAAATCAAGAATGAGGCATCTCACATGACCTTATAAGTTTCTCTAATAGAAAAATGAAAAAGTGAAAGGATCCAGAATGGCTTCAGTCTTGCATTCAGTGACCACCTGTCAACCCATCATGAATATTCAAATACTGGGAACATTGGGGGTTGGGGGAGAAGGGAGAGAGTCTCACTAAATGCACTGAGCAGCCCCCACCCCACCTTAGCAAGAAGGCTAGTGTTACGCTCATGACATTTCCAGGCTGCAAAGCCCCATTTCAGAACAGCAATTTCAGTGTCCCGGTTGCTTGGGATTAATCATGCCAATGTCACTGGAAGGAAGTTTATTTTGTGGGCTGCTGCACATGCCAGAGAAGTTATAGCTGTTCCTCTATATACCCTTTTGTATAATTCATTTTCTGTATTCTGAATGCAAATTGCTCCTATTATCGGAAACAGCCGTTAGTGAGCATATCTTATCGTTGAATGTCTTTGGATTTTTTTCCCCATCCTTTAAAGAAAATGGCCTGCTATGCACTAATATTCCGTAGAAGTGTGATTTTATAAGAAACTGTTTACCAATTCATGTAATTATTTTTAAATGTAATAATTTCATCAACAATAATGAACAATGTCTGTAAAGCACTGAGTTCTTAATTAAAAGCAAACAATAGGAACTTTTTATACACAATAAACAGGCTAGAAAATCAGTAGTCATGTAAATACAAACTTACAGTTCTAATCTGAAGAAAGTCCAATTAGGGGAAGTTATTTATTTGGGTATTTTATGATCAGAATGATTAGTATGAGTTTCTTAGTTCAAAACAGAAAACAGAAGTTAAAACTTAGAAACATTTTAGCCAGTACGAATAGTACATTAGATATAAAGCAATTCTTTTTAAAACGAGTAGAACCATGTTTGGGAGGGTTCACCTTCTGTCACTTGCACACTTCTTCGTTGAGAGTCTCTTCTGTCACTGCATTAAGTTTATGATAGCTAAGCATTCTAAACCCTTAAATTAACTCTTCCTCTTGATTGTTCAAGAATCAGATCATCCTTAAGCTCTATGTCATAAAAGGCCAAGTTTCAGAAGCTACTGAAGGAATATTCACCTTTAAAGAGCCATTAAAATCTTTAGGTGACAATAAAATGGGATAATTAACATTTATTTTTTAAATTTTCATGTTCTATTATATGCATATGCGTTCTCACATATTAATTCAGGCAAAATTATTAAAAACTTTTTTCATCTGTAAAAATCCAGCCCAGATGTTAGCTCTTTCAGAACATCTCCCTTGGCTCTCTTCCATGATCTTGTTGTAATGAACAAGTCAGTAGGTAAGTCATTTCCCTCTCAGACTCCTCCACTAGACAGACCCCCTGGAAGTCAGCAACCACAATCATTATTCATCTCTGTAATGCCTGACACTACTGTTGAGCCAAATAATATGTACTTAACAAATGTCTGTTAAATTTAACTTTTAAAAGACACATGCTACCCTTCGCTGATTTACCACTGCCAAAGAAGTTGTTTTTCCAATAGAAGTGGTGAGTTGACAGTAACCAATCAAACTCTTTTCCAGACCCCCTACAATCAACATAAACTTTTAAAACTTTTTAAAAATTGGTGCAGGTGATAGAAAAGTGTTGCCACAGAGGAAATTTTTCTTGAGTACTGTGGAACTGGTCCTAGTTCTGAGAGTACCACATTTTAAGCAACTGAGTTAATCAACTGGACCAGAAGATCGCTAAGGCCATTTTGAAACTAATATTCAACAGCCATAAATAATGGCTCCCCTTCTCCTCTCTGTCCACACATTACTACCCATGTGCTCCAAGACTCTAATTGGAAGAGGTTTTCAAAACTCTCTTTGTCCAATTAATCCCATGTACCATGTAAGGTCTATTAGGATACTATAACGAAAATTCATGCCTGAGAGAAACAGACCAAAGTTTTTGTTTGTTTAAAAAGAAGTGTAATTGGGTTTAATTGCATTTTCCCTGAAATGGCTTTTCAAAATGACAGACACAATATAGATTCAAATATATAATATGTAGTATGATGCTAACCATACATTAACCAATAACCTACTTAATTTTTAGTTGGAAAATATGTACACAAGGAAGAAAAACACATGGAAAGGGGGAAAAGAAAATGATTTGGCAAATTTTCAATAAGTCAAAGTTAGAAATAAGTTAGTTAGAAATAAGTCAAATCCTTACTTATTAAAAGTCCTTACTGAAAATTTTAATATTCTCATTTAGAAGTAAAAGATTTGACAAAGACTTATGCTTGGTACAGAGAAATAAATGCTCTGTAATTGAAAAAATATGTTTGTGCTTATATAATAAATTACTTATATATATTCAATAAATAAATGTAATTAATAGGAGCCTTTTTTTTTAGTACCAAAAGAAAAAACTTGCCAACTCTGTAAGACCTTCATTTAAACTTTAGAAATATTATTAGGCAACAGTTTTTTTCCCAAAACCTCAGGAAAACAGCTGGTAGATTCCTCTCCAGAGCATCCCTTTAGTCTATTTGTTTTGCTGCTATGATTTATGGCCATCTGAATACTTTTGTGAAGAACATGTCCCAGTTGCCCATTGATAATTATTGGCTTTACTTTATTTACTGTGCAGAGAGCCCTTCAGGAAGGAAACACATCAAACTCTCTATATATAGACTGGTTATTACTATTGCTTTGTGTCAAATGTCCCTTCCAGCTTTAGCATTTTGGACTCCCTCACTTCCTGGTTCAGTTCTACCACATCAGAGCCCCCAGGAATGGGGCAAACAGGGTCCTGTTCAGCCCATCTCTCTGCACCCAAACTGTTCTGCACTAGCATCTGGAAGTCTAGAGCCAGCGTCTGAAAGTCTGAGCATCAGAGGGTATCTTACCGTACCTACCACTAAACATGGCTTAAGGCTTTTCAGTCAAGACATTTTGAAAACAAAAATCAACAGCTGAGTTTCGTTTTTATTTTTATAAGCACACACATGCATACACAAAAAGATTCACCATTGCTTTTATTCAGCCCACTTCAAAACAGATTATTCCTGAAGAAAAAATTTTTAAAAGTTTTCCCTCTTTTGTGTTTTATTTCCTCCATTTCCTTGAACAAGAATTAAAGATAACATCAACAAATATATTGAGCTGTATGTTGAGCTAGTATCACCTTGTGGATCTTTTAAAAAATTCAAATGCAATTCTAAAAACTTAATTGCTTCCTATACAATAAAGAACTGTAGCCACCCACTATAACTGTCTAATTAACTTTCATAAAGTTTTAAAAACACAAACTAGATACAGTTCGCTAGCAGAGAAGATGCAGACCACCTGTCCGCCTCCTCTGGACTCACCACTCAAGGCCTGACTCGATAGCACCACTTCTGGAGAGCCTTCTGCCAATATTCAAAACAAAAATGGTCATTTCTCTCTTCTACATTTTTCTCATTGCATCATATTAGCTAATCCTAATATATCTGCTACCATCAAGTCCCATCCTCATCCCTACTTAATTCTGAGCTTTCCAAAAGCTAATGCTGTTTCTCACACCTCCTCTCATTCCTTATCCCAGACGATCATTTATGAAATTGAGTTAAATTTGTGAAACATAACTTTAGCATGAGTTTTAAAGGAAGGGATGGAGCAAGTATACAGGAGAAAGTATACAAGGCCTGGACAGCAAGCAGAAAGTGTGAGCAAAGGCATCAGGAGAGTAAAATTCAATATAATCAGACAGTCGGTATAAGCAGAAACACTGAAAACAACGAAACAACACATGATACAAATAAAGTTTACATTTGTATAGAAAACATCATGCTATACACACTCAGAAATTCATGTCAAAAGTCCAGGAGAGGAAAAATAGATTGTACTCATAAAGGAGAGATTATTAAATTTGAAATGTTACAGAGAATCCCTAGATTTGGAATAAGAATTCGAGACTCCAAATTGGCTATATTGCAAAAATCTTAATGATGACACATAAAAATTACTTCATTTGTTAGTAACTTGGAATCTTCACTTATATATTCAGAAGATCCCTAGCTTCTCTTTCAAGGGGGTAGCGGGGAGGAGAAATTTTCTTTAACATATGCACAATATTTTTAGCTTTCTAAGGAGTTTAGTCATTAGAGTTAGCAAAGTCCACATAGCTGAGGTTAAGTCAATACATTTCATCTTGAGGGAATATAACAGCTATGTTAAAACAGGACTGCCTTCACAATCATTTCTTCAAGGAATATATAACAAATAAGCCAGCAAAATTCAGAAGTTGCCCAAAACTAGATAATATTATTAATTGTTAGGAAATACTAAATATAATTCCTCAGGCTTACATCTTTCACTAAAATTGATAGTGCTTCTCCTAGCAACTTGCCCCAAGCTCCTTCAATATAACTCAGTATACAGAATTATTTCAAATGATTAGCCTAGTGGAAACAGATGTCCAGGCTAATATGATGCAAAATAGAAAAACTGTATCTTCAGAGAAGGTTCAACCTAGAAACAGACCTAACTTTTTACGGAAAATTATACAAATGGAAAAATCTTGAGACTTGTATTCCAAGAATTATTATCATTTTCTTAAAGTTAAACCCTGAGCAAAATACTCATATCTCAGAAAGTCCATCTGGAAAAGCAACACTAGCTACACAGGAAATGATCTTCTAGGAAAGTAACTAAGAACTGTTCCTAATATTTGGTGGGAACATCTTCATTTCAGTGTGTACTACTACATCATAAAAGTTGTTCATCTGAAACACAGTTCTTCTCGGTGGCTTTTTTAAAATAAAATATATGAAAAGCCATTGAAGAGTATCACTTCCGAAAACAATCGCCTTTTGATTTCTGTAGATAGCAGAAAAAACAAACATTGGGACAGCCCTCTGGCATCTAAATTTTACCCAGGCTTCCATGTACTACACGTGGCCCAGCCATTGCTAAAACTGGTATAGATTTTTTTTTATAAAAAAAAAAAATTAATGTGTTAATTTATAAAATTATACTTTTCATTAATATTAACTCATTTCTTCTCAATAATAGCCAAATTAATTAAATTCAACAAGCACTACAAAATCTTACGTTTACAAAGATAAGACAAGAGTCCTGTTCTCAGTCTAACCAGAGAACGTTGCCTGCCAAGTACAAGTTCTATTCTAGGGACTGTGGATAGAGCAATAAACGTAATTGACAAGCCCCCTACACTCAGTAAACTTATATTCACTGTTGGGACATAAAGGGAGGAAGTGGAGAGAAAGACAACATGCATATATAAAATACTGAGAAAGTACTGAGTGACAAGTGCTACATAAAAATAACAGTATAGAATAATACAAGTGCTATGATAATAAAACACACTAAAAGAATAGGAGCTCTTTTTTATTTTAGAATCATAGTCCCTCTTTAAGGAAGTGGCATTTAAGTTGAGAACTGAAAGAAAAAAAGGGGGAAGGGCATGTGTTGGCCTGGCAGGAAAAAATGACATTTATATTGGTTACAGAGGAAGATGTGCAAACAATCTGAAGCCTGTCCTTACATTCACCTCCAGCACTACTTAGCCCCTTACCTGATTTCTTCCTCTAAAGCTGAGGTGAAAGCCATTTCTTCCTTCCTAAACATTTCCTACTTGGGCTTCTCTTCCATGAATTCAGCATGTAATAATCCACACAGGTTTGGCTCTTATAATTTCATGATAATCTCGTTTCTCATACCTTAAATTCTCCTAATGCTATAAACCCCCAAGAGCTTATAATGACTCTACATTATAAAGATTTTATAAGTAGATATAATTCTTGGGAATTTATATAACCTAATTTTTTTCAATCTGTCCCTTGAAATTTCAGAGTTCCTAAACACAATAAAGAATCTGGACTAAAGAATACCAAAGCATAAAAAAGCAGCGGATTTTAAGTGCAATTTGAGAAAATGAAAGATAACAGGTGAAAAGCTATCTACACAAGGGAGGGAAATAGTGTTGCAGGGAAAAAAATTACATGGTTCAGGAGAGAAAGGGGAAAAGTACAAAAAGAGATAATGTTCAAATTATTAATACACAGTAGTTATAATTTTCTCAAACATATTCATCTTAAAAGGATAATTTTCAACTGAAATAGATGAGTTTTTTCTTTTAATAAATGCACTGTATGAAAGCTACTTTTAAATACGCTACACCCATATTCTCTTACGCAACATGAAATTTCATTTTTTATTCTGATCCCTTTTCTCCAAATGCAGAGGACAACAAAATTGTGTTACACACAACAGTTATCAATTGCAGCAGGGTGATATAAATGACAATGTGTTATAAAATAATCAAATATAATAAATCAAAAATAAAATCCATTTCTGAGTTTTGAAAAATAGCCTAGGAGACCATTAGAACCTAACTTGACAGAAACACTAAAACGTGATGGCTCAATTTCTCTTAATTAATTTTTGTTTTATTTCCTTTTCCAGGAGAGGATCCAAAATTGTTCTAACTTCAGAGAAAGGATTAAGAACAAGATTTCTTTTCAGCATCTTGTGAGCTCTACTTTTTCCCCCCCTGCATGGCATTCGGCATAGTGGTAGCCTGTCCTAAATATCCCAAATCATGTAAACTCCATTAGACATTAAAAACAAAGACTGAACGAGGGTGATGTTAATATGATGACGACAGTTTATACAGAGTGCATATAGGAGTATAGTTTCTGTTTAGGCTGACAATCTTTCAATCTTCTTCAAGAAACCAGGGGAAACTCCACTTTTCTCAAGCAAGGATTTCCAAACTGTATTCCAGGAAACCCTACATCCTTGCAAGGTGTTTAGGTGATTCTACAAAAGGGTATTTGCTCCAAACAATGAAAAACTGAACAGCGGAAGGATCCATCCTAGTTTTAGATACAGGCTGAGTATCTCTTATCCAAAATGCTTGGGATCAGAGGTTGATTTTGGATTTTAGATTTTTTAGGATTTTGGAATACTTGCCTATACTTAAGGTTCAGATTTCAAATCCAAAAATCCCAATCCAAAATGCTTCCGTGATTATTTCCTTTGAGTGTCATGTTGTCATTCAAAAGTTTCAGATTTTGGAGCCATTTTGGATTTCGGATTTTCGGGTTAGGGAGACTCAACCTGCACAGTGTTAGTGTCCCCTTAACATTATGTGAAAAAAAGTCAGCTATGGCTAAAACAAAATCTGAAACCACTGTTCAAAAGCATGTACATTATGAAGTTTTAGCTATATCATTTAAGTAAACCTACTTTTACAGAGTATGGGGTTTTTTTGCTTGCTCCTATCAAACGTAGTATCAGTTTACTGTTTTCTCCCTACCCTAACTATAGAAGTGAGAAACACAGATCTCCCAGGTTTGTAACTCTGGCATGCCTTTGGGCTAAACAGATAATAGGATAAAGAACAGCTTTTATTCAATTCTGCAGGTCAATTTTTACAAAATACCTTCTGATTATCAAATGTGGTACTAATTGCATAGTATCTCTCATGGTCTCTGAATTGCAGGAATTATTAAGTAGGGGGACAAATATGACAGCACAAATATAAATGAAAGAGAAATCAAAACAAACATAAAAACTGCCAGTAGTAAATGTTATAGGAGGGTGCTCACACACTGAAATGCTTAGGGAACAAACCAGGGAGAAGCAGAGAGAGAATCAGTTATTGGGGCTTAATGTTAGTTTGTTTTAAAGGAAGCAGGTATGACTGTCAAAAGGAAGAAGAAAATAAAATTTTAATGAGCAGTAAGATTCCAGAAAGCTTGGTAGAAGTAGATTATAATACAAGCTAGAGTATATATGAAACATTCTACAGGATGGCAACTTAATTAGGTATTTAACAGTTCTTTTCAATCTAGAGACACTAAGAAAATAAGAGGAAGGTTAAAAAAAAAAGAGAGAGAGAGAACCGGATATTGGTAAAGTTTTTTTTTTTTCAATTGAGACAAGGTCTCACTATGTTGTCTAGGTTGGACTCGAACTCCTGGCCTCAAGTGATCCTCTCACCTCAGCCTCCCAACTAACTGGGACTACAGGCTGCACCTCCATGCCCTGCTTAAGATTTTAAAAGTCCAAGCCAGGCACAGTGGCTCATGCCTGTAATCCCAGCACTTTGGGAGGCTGAGGTGGGTGGATCACGAGGTCAAGAGACCAAGACCATCCTGGACAACATGGTGAAACCCCATCTCTACTAAAAATACAAAAATTAACTGGGTATGGTGGCACACGCCTGTAGTCCCAGCTACTCAGGAGGCTGAGGCAGGAGAATCGCTTGAACTTGGGAGGCGGAGGCTGCAGTGAGCCGAGATCATGCCATTGCACTCCAGCCTGGCAACAGAGTGGCACTCCATCTCAAAAAAAAAAAAAAAAAAAAAAAAAAAAACATTAAAAGTCGATGAGCAGATTTAATCTTATTTAGGAGTAATAAAAAATCGTTATTTTGAGAATAGAAGCAAAGGTAACCAAACAAAGCATATTGTCTATTGCCCCAAATAAACAAAGAGAACAGAGAATACAGAAAATGAAGACTAAATACGAAGAAAGAAGAGGAAACACAAGGCTGAAGGTTAAGATGCTGTGAGAAATTATGACTGTACCTCAAATACAAAAGTAGGAATTCTTATGTATGTTGCTAAAGCTTACAGTAATAATTGGTAGGTGTTTTCCTCACTTAAATCAAGGGCTCATTGAAAACTTTAATTTAGCAACAGGCAGCATTTTGTGGAAGGGGCAGGTATGTATAATGTGGAGGCAGAGGAGTTTAGTGGTCGAGAACCAGAGCTTTTGAGAAAGATCCTTAGATTCAGATCCCATCTTGGACATATTATGTTCGGTTCCCTCATTTACAAAGTGAAGCTAATGCTATTGCCTACTTCATATAGTTCCTATAAACTTTAAGAGATTATCCATGCTAGAAACCATGAGATAGTCCCTTAAGTTTTAAAACACTTTCTGAAAACTAGAAATCACCCAGTTATCTAATAGTAGTCAAATGCAAATCATAAATATTGGAGAATATTTTGGACTTCTTACCCCAAACAGAGTGAAGTACATGTATTTGCCATCAGTATAATTAAATATTCCTAAATTTGTTTTTATTTTTGCTGTCATAGCTCCTTGACAGGGATATGTGAAAAAAGAAAATGTTCCTCACCTGGCGTTCTTTTAGCTCAATCCACCACTAAAGGTACTATTAGCAGAGAGGCCACACTAATCAACCTGCCTAGAAACTCGTGAAGCCCAAGTGAGCACATATTGTGAAAAAGCTTTAAGTAAGGCTTCTGAGGTTATGTACTAAAGCAGGAACATTGGAATATTGCAATAAAACAAATGAGTAGAAAATGGAAATGTAATCTGAGTTTTAGTCCTGTGGTACAGTAAAAGAAAAATTAACAGGGAATCAGGGGACCTGGTTCTAGCTCCATTTCTATCACAAACTAGCCATTTGTCCTTTAACCACTTACTCTAGCCCTCTTCTGTCACATAAGAAGCCAGCTTCCATTTCAGAGGTTGTTTCTACATCTAAAATTCTAACATTCTAAGGACTAGTCATATATATTACTTCTACTCTAACTTGAAAGCAAATATAATTTTTCATAATCTTCGTTTAAGCATAAAACATTTATCAGCTAAACACTGTATCTGCTGTTAACACAATCAGGAAATTGAGACAAAACAAGCAAACAAACAACAAAAATGAAGAGATTTAAAATCACACTTGAATTGTTTTAAATATATTTGGTAAAAGCATTTTTCTTAAATAGAGAACAACTATATTTTTATTAGATCATTAAATAAAGGAATACTAAATATAATAGGAAATACTAAATATAAAGGAATACTAAATAATTGCCCCCATGCAATAAAAATAAATTAGATTTTCATTTTCTTGTTTCCATTCTTACTTGGGAGTCACCTTAAATGTGCCGAATAAAACCCTGTTTCACATGTATAAACCAAACCAGCAATCTGATTCCTCAGGAACTTGGTATAATTTAGTTAGAGCAGCATATGAACTCCAGTATTAAGAAATGAAACAATAGAACATACCTGGCAGCATTTATGAGAAACATCATGCCTTTAAAATGGTAAAACAGAAAATTAAATCAACTGTTTGCACATTAGGCATAGCACATTATGTAAAAAGCTCTTGAATGTTATGATTTTTCTATATATTGCACTTGTAACACCCTTGTTCTTAATCACATTGAAGCATATTACATTGCTTTTTAAATAGAATGTACCCTGCCACAATGCAGTCAATCTGAATAGTATTCCAGAACAGCGTGCCCATATGAAAGATAGGTTGATGAATAGGTTTATGTCCTATTCAAGGAGATGAAACAGCTCAATAGAAAGATTAAGTAAGGCTCCTGCCAGTAAGTTGAATCTTAAAGTCAAAGAGAAGAACACAACTCAAACCAAATGTTAGACAAAGGTCAAACAAGAGAATAATTAAGACCCTAACTTGAAGAACTAGCTAGTGTTTGCTAATTCGGTGTAATCGGGGGGGGGGGGGGGGGGTGGGGGGGGAAAACTCTCTTCTTAAAAAGTGTCCATAATAACTTTCACTGAGTCTGTTTTAAAAGATCAATTATAAAACTGAATGAAGGTGAGCTAAGTCCCAAATAATCTTTACAGGGAACCATTCCTATTTTAAATTGACTGGACCTTAGGTACAACACAGATTAAAATCCTGCTGTCATGTTGTACTTTAAAAATAAATTCTAGAACTATAAAATGTCAAATATTAACAGAAGTGTGAATTTTGGTAAAAGCCTTCCAGTTATTTTTGTGTAGAATTCTATTATAGCCTAATTTATTTATATAAAAAGAAAAGAAATTTTATGAAGAAAAAAAACAGCAATTTGTTTCCCGAGTACTATTTTTGGTTGACTTGAATGTCCAGTCACCAGTTTCAATCTATTCTAACAAGGTATTTAACTAAAAGATGAACATATATTTCTCACTGTGTACACATACTACCTTCAAAAATGGAAATACAAACTTGGTTCTAGGAAAACGTGGAAAGTATAGAATAGAATAAATGTTAGTAGGAAATATTTATGAGGCATTATAATCCCATTTTAAGAAGCCTGGTTTATTTAAATTTCTCATCGGACAACAGGTCCATTTGTGTTTTACTAAAAAAATATTGCTCTCCCTGTGTTGTCATTTCCTATGTTGAAAACGCACTATCTAATTTAATTTTCCCTCCTAAATAGCAACATTTTTGGACAATGATGCTGATAACAGCTAATGAACTAAGTAAATCATGTGAATTAGTATACCTACGTCAATGCCATGCCCATGGAGTAAATACAATCAACCAGAAAGACTACCAAGAAACTGAATAAGCTTTTCCTACTTTATTAATTCCTTTTCCTTGTTTTTCTGTTTTCATCAAGAAATGCTGGTAGATAAATTTCAAATCCATCTGACTCTAGTTTCTTCCTGGGATGTCAAGTACTACTGTTTAGCTTCTACCCTAAACCAAAGGTAGAAAGGAGGGTAGGGAGGGGTAATAAACTAAACAATAGTACTTGACACCACAGGAAGAAAATTTTAATATTTTAAAATGATGCTTTATTTATAAATACATGCATTTGCTCTCACACATACTACCCTCTAAATAAACACATATGAAACATTGCAAATAAGTCATTTTCTTTCCTACTTGCAACAAAAAGCAGTAAGACATTTAAAGACAGCCAATTTCAAATAATTTCTTCCTTGGAGATAACAATAAAAGTATGATTTATTTAACATCTTTCACCAGGTCTCTGAAAGATCACTGATGTCACATAAATCTATAATATAAGGAAATAAGTAGCTCAAGAGCTCTACCAGCCACCCTTTTTTAAAGATGGAATATGACAACTTAAGCAATTTACTCAGAGGTCAGTGAGCTAATTCCTGGCATTCAATCAATCGATGTTTATTAAAGGTTTCTGTGTAGCACTTTGTGCTGGATGCTTATATGAAAAGTATTTTTTTCTTTTGCTTATTTGGATCTTCTCATTTTTCTATAAGAACAAAAATTATTACTTGTAATAATAAGAAAATCTTTAAAACAGTAATGTGATGTTGAGTGAAATTAAGAGGAATTCGGAGAAATGCAAGGTCTCTGGAATTTGAAATATTCAGAAAGTCAAGAAGGACTGAGGTCTAGGTCTTCCACCTATGCGTACTTTCATTCTACACCTTTTCCTATGAAAAACACACAACAAACAAGTTTATAAAGATACCCGATTTAGAGCCAGCTAAACTGTGTTCTCTGCTGCTCTGACATTTCCTAGCTGTAGTAATTAACTTTAGGTAGGTTATTTAACTTCTCTCTAGCTCAGATTCTCCTATCCATAAAACAATGAAAGCATGGCTGTGCAAATTCAATGTAACACATTATTTTATGAGAAACCTGATTTGTAAATGCTAAACTCCTGCCAAACATTAGTCTTAAAACATATTTTCCCAACAGTTAAGCTTACTTCCACTAAATGGGGAGAAGAGAGGGTGCCACTGAGCCAAAACTTCTGACTAACCGAGAGATAGGTGTTAGAAATACTGAGACACAGTTCTGCCCCTAAGGATGTCACCTACCCCCTTCTTTTTTTTTTGGATAGAAAACTCTAGTAGGACGTGAATATTACACCTTTACCACCAACACAGCAACATAGCTGTTTCTTAGCTAAGAAACAGCAAGGAAAATGAAGACCCTAAAAGAATATATTATTAGAATACCATAATACTGCTAAACTATTAAGATGAAATAAATGACGTAAGTTTGGAAGTTTGTCCTTTTGCAAATATGGTTTACTTGAACTTCATGTTTTAGTTTAATGTTTTTATTATCGCTCCATGGCTTTAATTCTAGCTTCACTAAGATAACATGTTATAACTATCAAAATATATTTCTAGGGATTTGTTTTTATGTTAAAACCCAGATATTATTCAATTCTATTAGGACTTTCATTTGCCTTAAATGTACTGAGATAACAGTAACTATATTAATAAACCAGTATGCAGATTTTTCAAGTTACCATGGATTTCCTGGGATAGGTTTATATTCTGAGATGGTTCCAACCCTCAATGCCACTGCCACCACCTATTTTCAACAAATGTATTGCCGGCCATTCATTTATTCCTTTCCCAAACATCACATATTTATTACACACCACAACTAAGAATGCAAGCATGAATGAAATAAGGATTTATCCTCAAAAGGATCATAGGTAGGCATTTTCTATCCAAGCGTTTTAGATCCTAGTTAAGAATTTCAAGTACTGCCCACTCCTACCACTGGGGGTTGGGCACTAAATAAGTGAAGGTGCCAAGTCTGTAGTAGCAGTAGTTGAACATCCTAGATTGAACAAACTTCAGATGGACTTAAACCAACTACAAAGAAAATATATATAAGCCCCTGCATGTTTTTGAAGAAACAGTTCTTGTTAACAACCAAAGAAAAAGCTTTTCATAAGCTGTAAGTGCTAATACGAATACCAAGCAAACCAAATTTAGATATATCTTAAGTTCTAAACCATATCATTTCCTTAATCATATTAGTTCAGCAATGTAATTGCAATTCAATCCTCTCCCAGTCATTCAAAAGTTGGCCACCCTCCCAAAGAAACTTCAACTGCTATTCTTTCCATCCATTTCTCTCTTTTTACTAGCACTATGCTAAAACAAACAAACAAACAAAAAGGTTCTTAGCTAAGACTCCATTACTTTAATAACACCTAGAACAGTAGTCTCAGGATCAGTAACAACAGCATCACCTGAAAGACATTTTAGAAATAGCAATTTTTGGTCTCTACTCTAGATCTCTTAAATCAGAAACTCCGGGGTAGTCCGTAGTAATCTGTTCTCCTAAACCTTCCAGGATATTCTGATGCTTGCTCGAGTTTGAGATCCACCGCACTAGAGATCTTCTCATATACTGACTATAGTCAAAGCAAAGATGTTTTCTCTTTGCAAATCACTTTTTTCTTATTGCTTCAGTTATACTGCTATTTTTTCTTCCACCAAATGGTTAAAGTTACTTCTCTCATCTGAAAAATTATATCATTTTCTAAAACACTTTTTTAAAGGAACATGATGTACAATCATCCCCTACAATTTTCTTTTCTGTATAACATTATTTTAATAATACAAAAATTGTTAATAATGTTGAGTTTCACCAATTATAATTTTACAAAGAACAACAACAAAATAAAATGTTCAAGAGTAAAATTATGATCCTTAATGTGATAATAACACTAGAGGTATGTCTGTTTACTGTTCAAGCAATCACTGCCAGAAAGACATAGACATAGTCACGGAAGGAATTTTCTTAACATCAGAGGCTAAACAACAGTTGCTTTCATTGGTTGGTAAGGAATAGGACTGGGTCCAATATTCAAGCTTAATCCACCAGATAATACTCAAACTTTTCCCATAAGAACTGTCAAGAACATAGTAATCCCATAATGTCACTGCTATGAAAACCATCTAAAAAAAGCAAAAGACAACAAAAAAACTAACTATGCTAACAAACTCAAAAAACAAAGTAGCTGCAGGCTGCTTCATGATAATGGACTCAAAGCCTGGCTCATATACAACAATGAAGCACAATACATAAATAATTATTATGCAACTTGTAAATGACTACTGTACTTTCTCGTCACTGCACAAATAGAATTTACTGTACCACACTCTTGCTTCATGTCTGTTCCTAGAAGGCCAGAGATGATGCCCAATAGAAGTGTCAAATGCCTACAGACACGGCATAAAGTTGATTCCTTTAAATGATGATAATATAACCAGCCTCTCTCGATACTCAGGACACTGACCTGGCTGCAGCCGCTTTTGATTTGCAAGTGTTGGCTGGGAGTGTCTTTTTCTGTCTCTTGGCTCCTAAACTTACAATTTATCATTTCTGAAGCCCTCAACACCATTTCTATAACACTCTAATTATTGGACTGATTTGAAACAAAAGATTCTTCAGTCATTTCGGCTGAAAACCACATAGAAATTTTTATAACACCCTGCTTAAAGAAATGCGTAAAGAAAATTGGAGAAGAAGATTTGAAGTGACAATAAAGAGTTTATATCTGTTATGATCTAAGCAGAACACCTTGGAAATTAGCTTGTGTAGATATTAATGTTCAAAAGCAACTATGTATATTGACATTTTCAATGACTAGCTGATCCACAATTAATATTCATTATGTGAAGCCAATTACTCTCAAGGTATTGCTGTTAATATAAATGGGCCTACCCTATCTTGTCATTCTGTTCCTATACATGAATCTCCTCATCCATATACTTCAAGGCTCAGTCTGCCACCAAAGACTCTGCCATCATTCGGCAGAGACCCTGAAAAACACCCTTCTATTCCACCCGGATTTGCTTTTTCCCACATATAGCCCCCTCTCTGATCTAGCTATTTGCTCAAGAAAATAGTGCCCTATAAGCAATTTGAGCCAAGAGGGAAAAAAAAAGCAGACCAAAGAGCATCCTATGACTGTAACGTAATGAGGGCAATTTTCTCCCACAGCTATTAAGCTGATTTTGAAGGCAGCATCCATAGAAAGCACTTGAAAGAAACACACTCTTTTGCAAAAATATGTTTTAATATATCTATTACAAATCCCATCAGGACTGGAATATTTTTAAATAGCTGACAGGTAAAAGGGAGTAGTGTTCTAAATAGTGGAGGACTTTATTACATATGTCCACATCCAGGAGTGAACTAGAGTAACCTAATGCTATGAATTCACCAAAGAGCTGTCAGCCTAGTATGCCAACCCATCAAGCCAACGCTTTAAGGCTACTTGACACTATAAAGTAACGGCATGAGAAATGGGGGGGGAAACTGAATGAACGAATGAATGAAAAATCCATTGACTTAAGAGTTGATTCATGCATTTTAAAGGTCAGTATGATTTATACAACTTTAAAGGCTCAAGGTGAAGTTATTTGTGATGGAATGGCAGCTCTAGTAAGAAACTCAAATACAGCAGAAATGTCAGCCACTTGACTGTTAACAACTGTGCTTTCTGCAGTAAATTTCTATAATGTGAAAAGAGGGTTGCCAAACAGGTATCTCTCAATAATTCACCTGTAAAGACTTATCCCATCCCCTAACTCTTAACAACTTTTCACAAAGATAACCCATCAAATCTCCCCTCTTGGTAACCATCCTGCATTTTATTAACTTAATAGTATAATTTCAAATTCTGATCTGCTGCATTAAAAATAAGGCACAAATCAGCTTCAGTTAAGAAGTATTTAAAATTTTGTTAACATATACAGTTTCATACAACTTTCTACTATTAGGCAGCTGTATTGAAATAAGTCATGCATTATGAAGGACAATTCAACAGGATCAGAAATATACCATTTATAGCTGATTAAATATGGTATTTGGTGCATTCATTTAAAACAAAACCAAACCTGGTTCAGGTCCCTGGGTCTAGAATGAAAGCCCCCCATTCTCACATTGGTTTTATGGCAAAAATCACATTTGACTTCCATTACATTGATTTACATTATCTAGTTATACCAGGATTTGGCATACTTTAAATACAAGAGCTTTTTACACACCAAAGTTGAGTCCTCCTCCAAAATACACATAATATTTCATTTAAATAGGTTGAAGGTAGAATATCAGTAAAGCTATCAGTCAATGTGTTATTTCAGTTAGCAACAAAATTGTCCTACTGAAACAAACTACGTGTTTCACTAATATGTGTTTTTCTAAATAGAAAATATGATAATGGTACCTAAAAGTTTTCCCAGTTATTGCAAACTTATTTGATTCAAAAACAGGAAAATTATTGTCTCAGCATTAACGCTGCTGTTTTCTGTGTGTATTTTTTTTAAGAGACAGGGTCACATTCTGTCACCCAGACTGGAGTGCAATCATGCAATCACAGTTCACAGTGACCTCAAACTCTATTTGGTGAAGATATTTCTAGATAAAATGCCATGTGATAAATATGGTTAATAAAACAGGAGGGGAAATAGTACTTGAGCAATGCATACACTCTTAAGATTTTGTGCCATCTTCCCTACAAGGCTCAAGGCAGGCCAGCAGGTTTAGTTTTTAAGCAAGTTAAGAGTGACCCAAATCAGAGAAATACTTTTATACAGACACCCTAGACAGCAACTTCACTTTACTCAAGAGTTAAATATACTGTCTAGTATATTTACAAAGTATATCATAGATTGAGATGAGAAACAAAGGTATCTCATAGATTTCAGCGTGCCTTATCCACGTTTCCTCTTCATTACAGTGTGTAAATTTAAGTTGTATCAGTCACTTGTAAAATGCTACCAAAAAAGTTTATATCCTTAAATAAGTAATGTCTTACTTAATTCAAAAATAAATAGTAATACATATAATTATAAATCAAAAACCAAACAAAAGCTTATAAAATTACACCAGAGGCTCTATAAATCATATGGTACCCGGTTGAAATTCCTTGGAAATGCCAATGAAAACCAACCTTCTAAGGATTTAAAATGAAAAACATTTTACATTCGAAGACAGTATTTTATCCTGAAGCCCATCCTAAATAAGTGGTGTATTCATTCTAAAGACATTTTCATTGATTTCTCACTATTAAACAGAAATTGTTAAGAATGATTATAATCAAGAAAATTATCAACTAGCTAAAATGTCCTGATTTAAATTTATATCAATAACCGTAACATATGTTAAGGAATCTATCCTTTAAAACAAACAAAACAGTCTTTTCCATCTGTGAATAAAGGCCGGGCTTTAAAACCTATGGTCCTTTGTTTTTTCCATCATGCTATAAACATGCTATAAATAGTTTGACAGACAGTTTCACCTTTAATTGAACTGACTCTGACTAGAACAGGGATATGGACTTTTGTCTCCTCCCTTCCCTGGGGCCCAGTGGGATGAATGCCGGAGGGATTCCACACAAGCTTTAGATGTCTTGGACTTAGACCCTATTTGTTTTGGAACCATGGGTTCCTTTCTTATTAAATTCTTCTATTTGCCAGGAGAAAACTGGAACAAAAATGAAAAAGTGTTGACTTTAAGGTTTGCTCTATTTGTCATGATTGGAAATTTCAAGGCTCTTTTTTCTTTCTTTGTAAGGCAACACACTCTACAAGTTACTTATGCCCTTTGTTTTTAAAGTAGTATTTTAGAGACAGGAGTGAAACAAATGGAGTCTCTGTTTTATAATGGCATTTGACTAAGAAACTCTGATGCAGCCTCTCTCACATCCCCAATTAAAAATCTTTGAAAGTAGACCCCAATAAGTTAAAACAAACTCTGCCACCTAAAACGGAAGCTGACCATCAACCTATCACCTTTATGTGAGCTTACTCTCCTAATGACCAGAAGGATGACAAAACTGGATAGGAAAAAATATAAATATAGAAAGAAAGAAAGAAAGAAAGAAAGAAAGGAAAGGAAAGGAAAGGAAAGAGGAGAGGAAAGGAAAGGAAAAAGGGAAGGGAAGGAAGGGAAGGGAAGGAAGGGAAGGGAAGGAAGGGAAGGGAAGGAAGGGAAGGGAAGGGGAAGGGAAGGGGAAGGGAAGGAAAGGAAAGGAAGGAAAGGAAAGGAAAAAGGGAAGGGAAGGGAAGGGAAGGGAAGGGAAGGGGAAGGGAAGGGGAAGGGAAGGGGAAGGGGAAGGGAAGGGGAAGGGAAGGAAAGGAAAGAAAGAAAGCCCTCCTCTCCTATATGCTCTGGGGCCCAGGAAGAGTCACACAACTTCTCCCTGGGACTTAGTTTCTTCTATAAAATTAAGGCTAGAGCTAGTGACCTTTCTGGCTCTACAGTTCTCCTATATTCCAGGGAGATACAGAGAGGGTGCACAGTAGTATTAACCTAATCCCAATGGTATGAGTTATTTTTGCAAGCTCATTTTTACCCTAACATGAGATGACCAATCACTGCTATAAAAGCATCAAAGAAAGTCCTAAAGAGAAAGAAATATTTTCTATGACTGTATGTTTCACAGATTAACCAATACCACCTTTAACAATTAAGGATTTCATTTTTAATTAGGTTGCAGAAGAAGCGCTGTTTCAGCCTCTGCAACTTCATCCTCTATTTACAGCTGCCAAAGTAAAAAGTATAGTAATTATCAGAGGTGGATCAAGAGAAACAAAGCCACCTTGAAATAACAAGTCCCCTAAACCCTGCCCTAGGGCTTAGTGTCGCTGTGTTTCAGGCATGACAAGAACTTGGGTAGATCCTTTGCAACTGCTTCGTGATCACAGATTCTTAGCAGACTGGCAGTGGTTGCACTGAGAAGCAACATCTTATTCCTCTACCTCTGCAGTCTCTTCTCAGATATGTGAACACAAGTTAACACAGCATTCTTTGCATACACTAAGGGCTTTATAAACATTTCTGGCTTTCACTGAAGAGGTACAATGAGGAGAAGAGATGTAAGTTCTGTGAAAAGAGTTGTTCTGTCTTGTTCAGCACTGTCCCTCAGTGACTAAAACAATATCTGGCACAGAAGAGATGTTCACTAACCACAGACGGACTGACTAACATGCCTTTTGAAAGTAAGCCAGAAACGTAACATAGAATATGGCTGGTGAACTGCAGAGTGAGACACTGTACCCCATCAAGGAACAAGTCAATCAACTGATCCTAGTCTTATAAAGCCCTAAAAGCCTAGGGTCAATGATGACCTCAGACATCTCTTGCTCTGCACACGATCACTTCAGTTAAGATGGAAGATATAGCTATGGCAAGGTGAAAAGAGCACAGGACTGTGAATAAGATGACCTGGTTTATATTCTAAATCCATTCCTTAATAGCTATGACTCGCGGCAAGTCATTTTAACCTGAGCTTTCCTCGTGTTTAACAAGGGAGTACTACTTCACAGTCTAGTTGGATTTAGAAATGAGGCCATGCATAAGAAATCACCTGGAGGGAAGGAGAGAAGGAGAGGAAGGAGAGAAAGGCAGGGAACTTCAGCAGAGGTGAAGTTCCATCTCTAGAAATTTCAACGTGGAATTTTCCATAGAGGGCTTGGTGTACAATAGCAGCTGTGGGAACGCTCTTAAGAGACTTTACAAAGAATGAGATTGACAGGAACTGATGACAGTTTGGATTTGAAGGCTCTCAATTAAAGAGATCTTGGTCTGCCCTCATCTGGCAGGACCTGAATTCCTTCTCTTATGTGATTCCTAACATGATGAATCTCTTTAACTAGAGAGGAGTGGGTAATTTGGAAAGAACGATTTAAAATGGTTTCCTTTACAAGTTTAAATGTTTCTAATATGACATAATCCTGCTGGCTGGTGTGTTTTTGTTTTTGTTGTTGAGGGGGTTCCTGGCTCTTTTTATGCTTTCAGGTTTCTTAGGAAAGTTGTTAACTGTGTACTTGTACCCCAAGGCAATTACTGTGAAGGGGTATCTTTTAAGCACTAGAACTATTTCTCTAATTAATTTGCTTTTTATATTGTTACTGCTGTTGGCCTCCCTTCAGATCTAGAGCAAATCTTTTTTTTTCTTATAGCTCTTTTTTTTTAAAAAAAAAACAAGAGGGAAAATGGGTGATTTCCTTTCCTCACTCTAAACAAATCCTGAAAAACTAGTTTATCAAATTACGGTCCAGTTCTAAGCTGAGACCTTCTCCATTTGACTCAAAGCAAGCTGTTCAGAGAGGAGAAAGGAGTAAGGCCTAGAGAAGTTGGGTACTATGGTTTCTAGTTCCAGCCTACCACTAATTTCCTGGCCTGAGATTTCAGGTGAGTCAAAAATTTCCCATGACTCAGTTTCCTTAATCAGATATGAGTGATAGTATCTGTCCTAGCTTTCCTTCCCGGGATGCTGTGAATAATACTTGTTTTTAAGTAAACATATTCTATGCATAATAAAAATCAACATTTGAAACATCACACCGATAACATTCATTTGTATATATAACCAAATTTGGATAAAGACCATGAAATATTTTGCAGGGAAATAATGCACCACAATGGCTTAATTTCCATAACTCATAACAATGCCATGGTATATGTGATACAACAGCTGAGTTATGTGAAAGTATGAGTAGAAATTACCTAATGTCCATGCTCTGAACCATTGCAACAGAGAGCTCCCATGATGCCGAGTTATGCTTCTGGTGTTATTACAATATAAAATGTGAGCATATCACAGCCTATAACAAGGTACAGTCCTTTCTACAAATACAAGAGGTATTCTATCTGCTCTCTTTCTTTGCCAAACCCCATATCCTTTTTCCCATTGACTTGATTTCTGGAAAGCAGGTTTAAGGCAAAGAAGTAAGCAAAATAAAAGTAAAACATGAGAACTGAAAATCAAAAATTTGCAGAAAGAACGGATGCTGTCTTCTTGAGAGCCAAACGGTAAGCTACAAACCTGTTGGGGCTTCCTAAGCCTTTCTATTTCATTCCTTCATTTTAGGGGGCCTAAAAATAAGTGCATGCAACAGCTCTTCCATGGGCCCCAAGGCTTCCACTGCTTTATTCCTGGCTCCTTGCCTTTCATAGGAAGGCTTCGAGTTCTGGAAGTTTCTCTTCATGCAAACAGATCCACTTGAATAATTCCTGAGCTTGGATGAGCAAAGACAAATTTCCATATGCAAACTCAACAATGAAGAACTGACAGTTTCAGATGGAGCCAGCCTGCTGTTGACCTATTTCAAAACTGCATCTGCAAAGAGGGTCAGGATTCCTTTTCCTCCACGTATTGGAGAGATAGCCTAGGTCTTCTGAGCTAGGCACTTCAGAGCAATTTCGCTCTTCAAGACAAAAGTATGTTTCTGTTCAGCCTAATGGAATCAGGAAGACAATCAATTAGTAGTCATAGAGCACTGATGCACTGACTCACTGAACAAGCCTTTGTACACTTTTGGAAGTGAGAAAGGGCCAACCACTAGGAACCCATTTATTTTAATACCTCAAAGGGCCTCATATAACGATAGGTGCACAGTAGATGCTCATTTCTTTACAGACCACCTATAAAATGCTAGGCACTACAAATATAAAGATAGCTAGGTCAGAGGGACCCTATTTAAAGGAGAATAAAAGGCAAACCTATAAATAAATAGTTATGAGAACTATAATTTTAAAAATACTGGCAAAGGACAGAGGTAGTACACACACACACACATACACACACACACACACACACACAGAGTCAGGATCAGTTTCATAGGAGCTATTTAGGAGGTATCCCTAAAACTAGCCTTAAAAACTAAGCATTATTGGTAAAAATCTTATTTATGATTCAGGAACCTCAAGTAAAAGAGAGAACTAAGAATGGGCAAACTATTGCCAGTCCTACTAAAGCCAAGTTTTCCCTGATGAATTGCCTCAGAGTAGTGTTTGGGAACTGGAATATTAATATATTTTTTCCTAATGATGGACTCACATATCACATGCAGACAGCTAAGAGTTATTTAATCTCCCATTAAGATTTTGGCCAAATCCTGATTTAATTCCCCAATTGCTGTTACAGGGGCAAACATTTTCCTGTTTTCCTCAGGAACCTGAAGGACCTCAGACCAAAAACAATTTAAGAGATGGCTAAAGGGATGGCCTCAAGTTCTACAATTATCTGATATGCAGTTGGCGCTCCATATCTGCAGGTCCCACACCTCCACATAAGGACAGCCAACTGTACTTGACTTGAGCATCTATGGATTTTGCAATGAGGGGATGGGCATTCCTAGAACCAACACCTCTCGGATACCAAGGGACAACTGTGCAACTGTCACTGAGGAACCTACTGGGAGTTAGGAATCAAATAGCTCCCCACCCACTTCCACCCCCATCATACCCTGTACATCCCCTCACTCTGCTCCCTTATGCCTACCATGTAGATCCTTCGATCAATAACATATCACCAGTTTAAACTCTCTTTCACTTCTTAGGAATGGAGCATTGGAGAAAATTCAGTTCCCTCACATATACTTGACAGAGGTTACAGGTTACTTACTAAAGTCAAAATTCTGTCTAAAAAGCTAAAACTGCACTTTTTAAAAAAGTCAACTAGAAGAGGAATACCTTACTTAGCACTCAAGAACCAGCATTGCCACTAATTTTGGCTAAGACCACACAAGTGGTCAGCTGGTAGTAACAAATACAGAGAACCAAGGTCTCAAGAACATGCTAAAGAAATTGAGGAAATGTACTCTGAACTCAAGAGTCCTCTCCTATCTGTCTAGTTATAGAGACAAGGCACTTGTTTAGACATTATCTCTCAATCTAAGAAAGCCTGTCAAAAGCTAGACTCTTCATCCACATATTGTATTTCCCTATATTAGTCACTCCTGAATTTTGTTAAATAAAAATTATAGGAGGCCATTGTTTTGGACTAAGTTCCTGCATGAGAACAAAACAAACTAGACCAAACCAAATGGAATCACACACCCTAAAATTCCACAGACCAGTTTCAATCAGCATGACAACAAAGTTCCCTCTGTCTTTAATCCTTACAACAAAATGTAACCTGATGTTAACTAGTTATTTTTCTTTTGTTCTGTTTCCCTGTTTCCACCTTACAAGGAAAGTAACTTTGAAATGGTCATCCATCCACCTTTTCCTTTTTTCTGCTTTCTTCAGCTCTTGTCTACAAAACCAATTTCCCCTTCTCAGTTCATTGGAACACTCATTCTACCTTATAAAGTGAAGTGTTGCCCAATTCTAGAATGGCAAGTAAAATCAATTAAGATCTTTAAACTAGATTTGCAATTTTGTCTTTTGATAATCTAAAAGGTGATATCCTATACAAACACAACATATGCTACTAGAATTTCCTACCTAATATCAGCCAGGAGGTTTAATAATAGATTATCATAAAAATACAAGTTCCAAAAAGTCCTAAAGGAGAGAGTGAATACTAAGATAATTAGTACAAGAGGCATTAGAGAACTGTTTTCATTTCTTTTTTAATCCAAGAAGAGTTCAAATGAGTGTATATTTATGTCTTAGGTAATAAATCTCTCCCATTAGAGGGAACACCCACACATCTGTCCTTGCCATTTACTTATACCTGTTGTTTCTTATACAAATCATGAGTTTAACACATTACCCAATAACCTGTTAGGTTATGGACTTTTATATCCTAGAAACATATCTTCCACCCTCTTGTCCTAGCAGTCTATCCTCAATTTTCTTTGCTGATCTTGGGATTGTACAGTACTATTTACATGCTAAGAACTGAATTGACAAATGACAAGTGATTCTGGCTTCTCCAGGTGAAAAACAAACTGTGGAAAAGAAAAAGACAACTAGAGGCCAACTGTGAATCATTTCAGACTCTTAAAAGCTAACGAGCAATCCCACACCCATGATTCCATATTAATGCAATGATCAGAAATGCTCCATTACAAACCATCATGAATATTCATTACATTACTACAAATAATAATAATAATTATTTTTTGAGACAGGTTCTTGCTCTGTTGCCCAGGCTGAAGTGCAGTGGTGCAATCATGGCTCACTATAGCCTTGATCTTCTGGGCTCAGGTGATCCTCCCATCTCAGCCTCCCAAGTAGCTGCGACTACAGGCATGCACCACTGGCTATTTTTTTTTTTTTTTTAAACTTTCTGTATGGACAGGGATCTCACTATGTTACCCAAGCTGGTCTTGAACTCCTGGGCTCAAGTGATCCTCCCACCTCAGCCTCCCAAAATGCCGGGATTACAGGCATGAGCCACCGTGCCTGGCCAATGATTACAATTTTTAAAAGGAGAAAATATGTGTGCCTAATTTTTTTAAAGGAGAGAACCACCAGCAAACTGCTAATACCATAATTTAAGTGTAAGATGCCCCCAAATGTAAGATTCAATATGACTTGATGTTACACTAATGAGATAACAGTAAAACTCTTTTTTTCTTTTTTCTTTTTTTTGAGACAGAGTCTCACTCTGTCACCCAGGCTGGAGTGCAGTGGCGCCATCTCGGCTCACTGCAAGCTCCAACTCCCGGGTTCATGCCATTCTCCTGCCCCAGCCTCCCAAGTAGCTGGGACTACAGGCGCCCACCACCACGTCCGGCTAATTTCTTTGTATTTTTAGTAGAGACGGGGTTTCACCATGTTAGCCAGAATGGTCTCAATCTCCTGACCTCGTGACCCACCCACCTTGGCCTCCCAAAGTGCTGGGATTACAGGAGTGAGCTACCGTGCCTGGCCCAGTAAAACTCTCAATTTAGCATAGATTAGTAGATATATTCCACTTTCAGAGAGGTTAAAATGTAGACCTTAAAATATATAAAATACAACAGTGATATGATTACAGGTGATTATTTGTGGGCACATGAACCTATAATAAGAGATTTGGCTAAAGATAATGTGCACACAGAAGCAATCCAGTCAAGCTGGTAATGGAGAGAACTCTTACCAAATAGATTTTCCTACTAGTATCACTATATTTTCCATTTAGGTCTACTAAAAATTTTCATGAAAAAGTATTACCAGAAAACTGTAATGCATCCTTCACCATGCTCTCCAGCTTATGCTTTTAACTTTGCTCTACCTCTGACAGAATAATTATTCTACCGTCATTACTACACTGCTGTAGTAATGCTGTATTGGAGGAAGCTCTACATCACTTAATTTTTCCTCAATTGCCACACTCAACAGTGTGCAGTTTATAGAACCAGAAATATTTATATACTTTTGGCTTTTAATCCCTCAACCCTATGAGATGCACCTACTACCCAACTATATGGGTAAACTTAACCCCAAAATTACTCCTTTTCTCTGGTCTGCCCCACCACATACTGCCATGATTTCTCTGGCATCTTCCTCCTAAGCCCAAACTTCCCAATTTCTACTCTGGAATCCTTGAAATTTGCTTCTTTATCTCTCCCATTAGTCTGCAACTTGTAAAGTCTGTAAAAAGAACTGTCCCTTCCCCCAACACAGTACCAGTGCCTAATATGGTGCTTAGCCCAAAGTATTCAAAATGTTTAACGAAATACTGAAAATAAATCGTGAACACAAGAACATGAACCAGAGAACAATAATTACATAATCATAAGCACAGTTTGAACGCAGTTAAATATTTTCAAAAGATAAGGAGTATATATGGTAAAGGTCTTTGAAAATATGAATCAAATTTATATAAGTCCCCTATTGCAAAATCTGTAATTATATTTCTTTCTTTCTTTGAAAGAAAACAGAGTCTCTCTCTGTTACCCAGGCTGGAGTGCAGTGGCACAATCTTGGCTCACTACAACCTCCATCTCCCAGGTTCAAGCAATTCTCCTCCCTCAGCCTCCCCAGTAGCTGTGATTACAGGCACCCACCATAACGCCCAGCTAATTTTTGTATTTTTAGAAGAGACAGGGTTTCACCATGTTGGGCACACTGGTCTTGAACTCCTGACCTCAGGTGATCCGCCCACCTCAGCCTCCCAAAGTGCTGGGATTACAGGCATGAGCCACCATGCCAGGTCAATTATATTCCTTCATCAGATTTTAAAGCAAGAGCATATTCAAGTCTCCGCTAATAGTTTGATTTTACATATAAAATATCTATTTTATTAAAATTTCTTTTAATTGGTGAAAATCTCTTAGGGAACTATAAGTTCCATACATTATTTTGAGACCAGTTTTGGCTAACTGACTCCTAGAATGACTGATATGTATGAAAACCTAAACAATGTATCTTATTTTCCAATAATTCATTTACTATAATATCACTATACTTGTTTATTTCTCACACGTTCCAAACATAAGAAGCCATGAAATCTCACCACCATAATAATATTGTGTAGACACTACGCCAAGATGTTTAAAATCACGTTTAAAAGGTACACAATATATTGGTAAGTTTTTTTAAAAAAATCACTACATTTTCTGCTTTAAATCACTCAATTTTAATAAAAGAATATATACACACACACACACATACACGTGTGTGTGTGCGTGCGTGTGTGAAGTGATTTCATACGTAAAGACTGGAAGGCTATAAAACAAAATAGTGATTTCTTACCAGAAGCAGATTGAGGAAAAAAAGTGAAATTTTATACTTTGCAAATGATAAATAAATAAATATCATTAATTATAACAGGGTTGAGCAAACAGACCTCACGTGGTATAAACCTTGTACTATACACATACAGCACTTCTTGAATGTCTAGATAGTGATAAAATAATAAGAATGTCCACACAGACATGCATGTATTATATTATTTTCAGCCATGAAGTAACACTTCACTCACACACAAATCATAGTCAAGTCATCCATTTCCTGAAATAAAATTTGTATCTGTCAGTCACATGATAAAACTTTTTTTCTATACTTTTAGCACTATTCTATACTGTCCCAGAAAGATTCTGGTTATATATACAAAAACATATAACCAGAAATAAGGTAATATACAAAAATATATAGATTTTCCTACATGGCAGCAATAACTGCTTTCTGGAATAACTATTTCCAAAATACAACAGAACAAAGGGCCCCATTTATAAAAGCAGCAAAAACTCAATGAACTCAAGAAACACAGGTTACCTATAAAGTTATATTACTTTACAGAGAGATATAAAATAAGACTTGAATAAATAAAAAGATATAACATGCTCTTAGATTGAAAAGGTGCACTATCACAAAAAGGCTAATTTTCCATACCTTTAACACAATTCCAACAAACATCCTATCCCCTACAGGCCAACATTAAAGCATACTAACTGGCAACCCTCCAGAAAAAAGCAGCTAGTAATACATGAAATGATATTCCACCTCACAATTTTCTGAAAGATTGGCAAAAGGTTTTAAATAAGATAAGGTTACACTCCTACAATGCAAATTGGTATCACCTCTTTGGAAGACACACGGCAACAAATGTTTCTACTTATTCTCCAAGGGCCAGCTCTCCCTTAATATCCATGAGATTTTAAATTGTCAGGCCGACCTACTCTGCAGTATTGCATCGTTACTGTATTGCAGCACTATTTGCTCACTCTTTCAGTGAATGTCTAAGCCTCCATCAGCTTGTTTATTCCCCAAAGGCAAGGGACATAAATTTTGTTATCTTTATATCAGTACTTGTTGATTAACAGAAAATTGTGCTAGGGGAATCGGGAGGAAATGAAAACCCACACTCATGATATTTTATAATAATAAAACCACCTTAACTTCAGAAATGTTATAGGAATGCATTGGTGATTATCAATTGTCTGTGTTAACAAAATGGAATTATTAATCAGACTGTAAAATATCAATTATTTATCCATGTATTCATCTATGTTTATCACCTAGAATTATGGCAGAGAGGGCATTAACTAAATAAAAAGGTTCTAAAGCTGGCGAATACAAGCTGCAAATCAGAGCTAGTTTAATATTAAAATATTCCTCACCTCATCTTTCATTTCTTTTCCTGGTCTGCTAAATGTAAGAAGAAAAAAGAGTAAAAGTGCTCCTTAGGAAGAAATGAACTCTGTCTGTTTACCTTTAATTCTAACTATCCAAGGCTAAAATCTCGCTGCTGTCTAGCGAAATCATAGGACTTTTGCTACTAGGATGAAATTCTATTTATGCCCAACATATGATTCAGTTATATTTACAAATAAATTAACAAATGCAGCTAGAAACCTGCCTCTAGAGAAGCTTATGGCCACTCGTAACAGAAAAACCTAACCTAGTTTCAACTGGAGGCATGCTTTCCCATGTCAAACGTCAGAAAACTGTTTTCTATTCCCTAATCAGTACTATTCACCACTTTCCTACAGCAAGAAAGATGGCCATTTCCCTCTATTTTAGAAGGGTCTCTCTGTACCAATACTTTAGTTACGAAGTATCCGCAGTCCAAGTGGCACAATTTAGGAATAACTAATTCTTATCAAATTAATTTTAAAGCAACCTTGTGGCATGTGAGACACATTTATGTCAAAAATCAAGGCTTTAGTGGTCTAAGAAAACGAGGGATTATTTCCATTGAATTTTAGTAGCCATAGACTAAACATTCAAGATGGTAAGTAAAAGATCTGAGGAAAAACCAAACTGAAATTATATAGTATTTGAGAGATGAATATCACTAAAACCCATAACTCAAAGTTCAAAGCTTTATTTTTTTCTTCAATGACATAGCACCTGTGTTAAAGACAAGTTATATTCATATATTCCAAGTGTTCAAATCCTGCACATTAAAAATAATCAAAAGTACACAAGGCAGGTAAGGTTACTTATTAATGCCTTAGGCGCAATACATTAAACCTGATATCCATAAACCAAATCTTCCTTGAAGGATAAGTACTTTTGAGGTAAAGATTACAAAAACAAATCAATTAAGTCACATTAATAGAGATAGAAAGTAACAAAGTGGTTGCCAGGGGCCAGAAGGAGGGCGGAATCCCCATTCCATTTAACAGGTACAAGTTTCCAGCTTGGGATAACAAAAAAGCTCTGAGGATGGATAGTGATAATGACTGTGCAACAAAGTGAATATACTTAATGCCACTGAACTGTACACTTAAAAAATGGTGAAAATGGCATATCTGTTATATATTTTCTACCACAATAAAAAATGAAAAAAACTAGTAATCAGATAATCCAAGCTGAATGACAAATTGAACAATGTGTACCCGTAGAAAAAGATTTAAAATTTGTTAGTAATTTAGAAGCCTTTAAAGAGTGCTAATCATTTCCCTGATTAGAGACTAATGACATCAGTAAGAATGACAATTTTCTCAACAAATTAAACAAATATAATACTTTAAACTTATTCTTTTTTTTTTTTTTTTTGAGATGGAGTCTCGCTCTGTCACCCAGGCTGGAGTGCAGTGGCACGATCTCGGCTCACTGCAAGCTCCGCCTCCCGGGTTCATGCCATTCTCCTGCCTCAGCCTCCCGAGTAGCAGGGACTACAGGCGCCCACCACCACGTCCGGCTAATTTTTTGTATTTTTAGTAGAGACAGGGTTTCACCGTGTTAGCCAGGATGGTCTCGATCTCCTGACCTCGTGATCCGCCCGCCTCAGCCTCGCAAAGTGCTGGGATTATAGGCGTGAGCCACCGTGCCCAGCCATAAACTTATTCTTGTAACATGAATAAATCTCCAAAAACAGTTAAAATTTAAAAAGCAATATACAGAATCTGATTCTTTAAAAGAGCTTCTGAAAGATTTGCTCTCCTGAAATGAAATTTGGTAAGGGAGGCTCCAATTCACTGAAGTGGTTAATGTAAAGGAACAAATGCCCCGTTTTCCATGAAAGAAATTGTACTGCCAGATAAGTCTGTAAAACTTAAGGATCAGATAAATGGTGAGTGGACACTGTTGATTCCAGATTTAGACAGAAAGGCAGTCTTGAAAAGACTCACCATGTGAATGCCCAGCCAGCCTCTGTAATAAAATTCCAAGGCAGCAAAGCAAGAAAGGCACTTTGGCAAAAGTGTTTCAACTACTCAGCACAAAAGAGTTATTTCATTTGATCTATCTTCTTGGGGGGAAGACAGACATATTTTTAGACAGTATCTAAGTGTCAGAAAGACTCCAAGATATTAATACCATTTATGAACAAAGTAACAAAGTGAACACTATTCCACAAAGTATATTAAACAAATTCCTTGTTTCTCCTGGCTTAACAAGGGAGAGTGGGTGGAAGGGTAGAGAGGTAGGGGACTGGCATGTCAATGGAATAGAAATAATATCAGAAAAATAAAAATTTTATAAAATTATTTCAATGAATTGGTTCCTGAGTCAAATAGGCTTTTACATCTACAGAGGCAGGTCTATGTAAATATTCTATAAACAATGTTATCAGAAGGTCTAACACGTTTTCAAAGATCTTGGCATCTTAAAGGTGAAGATTTATATTCTCTTTCTTGGCAGGTCTCTAATATGTCTAATAAAATCATTAAAGGGATATTTAGTCAGATTTGTTGATCAGGGAAACGTCCCCAATGGTAAGAGAAACTGGGGGTGATTATCATCTTGCTATTGTCTTTGGCTAATAGGTTCAGTATTTAGGGGTGCCACCCTGAAGACGCTAATAGAACCCTTCTATCTGCTGGAGCAATTGACTAGCTTTATACTCAGCCATCACAATAGCTGTACTTACAACCTATCTTCAAATACAAGATACAGAAGAAATGGCTAAGAGTACATAAAATACCAACATATCCTGAAAAAGTACAAGGCAAAGCAATTCAGTGTCTGTGCTCCAATGACAATAAGTCTGTCATTGTCATTGAGGAAGACAAGCAGCTTCCTCTATAAAGGGCAAGCTATTTTATTTTTGTGATTTGATGACAATCAAAACTAGGGGAAAAGTTAAAGGGAAACTACATGTTGTAATTAATTTTCCAAGCAGGTGCCAAAGATACCAAATAAAACTCCTGTAATACTTTTTCTGAGTCAGGGAAAGAAAATGAAAAAAAATAAAGAGAGAAATTATATTCAAGCTAACAACCAATGGCAGGTACTCAAATAAATACATGGCAAACTGTAAGGTGCTAAGCATACAAAAAGGAATACATGGTGCCTGCCTTCAAGGAATGTACTCCGTGCTCCTCTGATAAAGATGTAATTTCTTTCATCACTGCTTATCACCTCCATGACTGCTCTTCACCATCACTGATTAAGTACTATGACAGGCAGAATTCTAAAGCTGCCCCCCAAAGATTCCTGTCCTCTGGCTATTCAACCAAACACTAATCTAGGCACTATTGTGAAGGGATTCTGCAAATATAAGGTTACTAATCAACTGACCATAGGATATGAAGATTATCTAGATGGTCCCAATCTAACCACATGAGACTAAAAGTGAAGAACTTTCTTCGGCTACAATCAGAAAGATGGCATACAAGAGAGAAGTCAGAGAGATTCTAGCATGAGAAGATTTGTCACACCATTGCTGGCTTTGAAATGTTAAAGGCCCACATTCAAGGACTGGAGAGAAGCCTCTAGTTGCTGAGGGCTGGCCCAGCTAACAGTTGGCAAAGAAACAGAGACCTCAGCCCCACAGCCACAAGGAACCAGATTCTGCCAACAACCTGAATGAACCTGGGAGCAGATTCTTCCCAGAGCCCAGCTGGCAACACCTAGATTTCAGCCTCAGGAAACTCAGAGCAGAGAAACAAGTTGGGGCAATCCCAGCTTCTGACCCAGAGAATCATGAGATAGTCTCGTTTTAAGCCAATAAATTTGTGTTAATTTGCTATGGCAGCAACAGAAAATTAATGCAAGAACTTACCATATGCAAGTATTTGGACACAGGAACCCATTTAATTCTCACAACAACCCTGAAAAGCTATCACCCTCCATTTTACACATGCAGAAACTAAGGAATAGAGAGTTTTAAATAACCTGCTTAAGAACACAGAACTGTGGATCTAGTAATGACTAAATGACTAGAGTGGTTTGCTGTATATTCAAGAAAACTAATTGGCCCATAATAGTTGTAACATGAATTAAAAATTGCAGCTGGAATCTGACTAAATTTCACTCAACAGGGAAATAACTTCATTTTAAAGATCAGAAAACTTTAAATGGTTTAAAATGAAAAGGTTCTCTAAATCAGAGGGGTACTTTTTAATAATGTCCTTAAGTGATGTTAATATGTCATATAATGTCCTTAAGTCAACCCAACAGGAAAAACAGTATTACTAAAAATAAATTCAAACATATTAACTATGTACTTCTTCCTGCATATTCAAAAATCAAGAACAATGCTTTGTCAAAGGCTACGTTTTAACATAAATTCGGTTTTTTATTCTTACCCATGAAACCATTTTAAATATGGTATTGTAAGAAGAAAAAACTGAAAGTAATTTTTTAAAACCATGTGAGAATTTTTTCAAGAAAGAGAAAAATGAGGAACTATACAGTACCACACTATTTAGAGTAGATACATCCCTGCTCAGGAAAGCAGAAAATTCCAGATAAAGGGAATAATATAGAAAGACATCAGCGGCAAAATACAAGCCAAAAATGAAATCTAATATTCATTTTATGAGGAAGATAAACAGTCAGTCAATCACATTCTATGGCTATAGAAGATCAATAAACGGCACTTCTTACTCCTCAAAGAGTTACTGCTAAAGATAGCAAAAATTTAAAAAGAATTTCAGTTTCTGTTAGGAGAGACTCAGTCAAAACTCAAGTGAGAAATCAACAATGGTTATATTCCAAATAGTAAGTGCCAAAAAGTACAAATGGGAGAAATAATATCTGGGGAGACGATCTTTAAGTAATGACATATATACACCTGGAGCTTCATTCATCAGTAGCACTTTCTTCTACTGCTGATGTTTTCTTGTATGACTTCACCATGAATTGTTGACTTTCAGAGTATAGTACAAAGTAAGATTGGGGAACACAAAAGGTCCTGCACTGAGGGATAGCATGATATGGAATCTGGAGTTTCTTCTCAAATAAACCAACCCTGGATTTCCAACCAGTAATGTCAATTTATGTTGTTAAATGAACACGTATTTGTGTTTGGTGTACAGATACTGTACTCATGTCATTTTTAGGTTCAGTAATAATAGATTTATTAAATAACCTGTTTAGAAAAAAAAAGAGATATGATTTCTAGCCTAATAAATTTAAAAGCTTAAACCTAACCATAGTTAATATTTTCAGTACTAATGACCTATTTTTAAAAATCCATCTTTGTCATTATTAATTATGCATATGGATTTATAGCAATCATTTATTTGCAGGTGTTCCTAAAGTAAATTGCATATATCTATTTAGATTTTTTCAAAGGTTGATATCATACTAATTGTAACTTAGAAAATGAAGGTACCAAGATCCCTTTTAACCTGTAAACTCTGCAAAACTGAATGGGCTAGAAAAAGAACTCACAGATAGTTTTGGTCATATTCTAGTTCTTAGGTTGGATGGTCATTTCAAGGATGTTCATTGTAGTATTTTGTTTTATAGTTTATACATTACATTCTTTTATATGTTCCAAGTGTTACAGTTTAAAATGAACACAAGCAATATAATTTATTGAAAATACATTATAAACATAAAAATAAAATCATGACATCACTTCATTACTTCCCACACACATTAATTCTACCTAAATTTCCCACATATATTAAGATATATATTAATGTGCTAGATTTAACAGAAAAAAATCATTTATAGAAGAGCACAAAAGAGTTACTCAAGAGAAATTAGCGCCCACTTCAAAACTAAAATCTCTAAATATCTAAGCTAAATTAAGAATTCACTTGAAAACTAATATCTCTAATTTTAAATATCTATTAATATGCTAAACTAAGAACTTTAGTAAATAGACAGAAAATACAGCCTATAGATCTGGTCTTGACAAACTTTTTCTCTATCTATACACTTAATGCCGTATGACTCTCCAGCAACTAAAATGCTGTCAGCTAAAAAGAAGTTTAGGGTTGTGTAGGACAGATTCATGACCTATCCAATTGATTGTCTTACCTTTAAATATTGGCCAAGAACGAATGTCATAAATCAGTTTATAGACTGAATTGTGCACCCGTTTCCATTTTTTTTCTACTACAGGTATTATTCCCATTTCCAATTTGTTTTTCTATTTGCCCAATGGATCACTCCTACCTCAATATTTTGCCCTAAGGAAAGCTCAGAGGATTAGGAGTTAAACATTATAAACTTATTCTTATTATTAGAAACTTTATCTTCAAGTGTCCTCCTACTCTTGTTATTAGAAAAACATTGTTTAAAAACATGCGCCACATAAACAACTCATATTTCTCCAAAAAGCATCCTACCTATCCTACTGCAATTTATCAAAAAACAAGTTTCCAGCCTTTTCAACAGGTGTTTAAAATATGTTAAAGATAGATTCAGGTTAATCTGACCTGTCCAACTCCAGCTTAGCTTTTAACACCTTGAAATAACATCCTTATCTTTTAACACTCAGGAAGGGTTAGTATTTCTTTATAAATAGTTCCTCTACTTCACAGACAAGTCTTTAAGGAAAGATTTCCTATAAGAATATAAATTTAAATTCTGAAAAGCTATCTTAAAGAAAAAATTTTGACCACAGAAAAGCATTACACATAGATGCTCATTAGTATTATTTATCATAAGAAGATATAAAGAATCCACTTAAATATCCAACAAGAAAAAATTATTACCTAAATGGAACTCCTCCTATATTATGAAGCCATCAAAATTAATGTTCACCCTGTGAGAAATACCTTATGTTACAGAAACTATGAAAAATAGGATATTACAATTCTAAAAAAACTGAAAAATAATATAAAGTATGTTAAGCTTTTTACATTATTGTCTTTCTGCAAATGGTACACAACACACATGCATAATTTTTAAAATCTGTAACATCACAGTTATTTTCCTACTACTCATTCTTTAAAATATGCTGGTACCTCATTGTTCAGTTCCCACCTATGAGTGAGAACATGCGGTGTTTGGTTTTCTCTGAAGGGGAACATCACACACTGGGGCCTATCATGGGGAGGGGGGAGGAGGGAGGGATTGCATTGGGGAGTTATACATGATATAAACGTCATGCACATGTACCCTAGAACTTAAAGTATAATTAAAAAAAAATAAAAAATAAAAAATAAAAAAAAATTAAAAAAAATAAAATAAAATATGCTGGTACCACAACCATTTTAACACCTAGTCCCCATGAAGCACATACCTCCTTCCTCACTTTTCTGGAACGCACATTTCCAACATACTCAACCATCTGAAACGCAGATGAGAAATTCTCAGCTAGAAACTAATAATAGACTTGGTCTTCAGGAAGATGCATTCAATTCCAAAGTTTTAATTAATTATCCTGGATGACAAAGTCAAGCTGAAAACTATTAAACTATCTTTGTCAAAAATATATCTGACTATCCACAATCATTACAGCATATAAACACAATGTGGCTTCCATGATCCCTAGGAATTCTTTTATCAGTCTGTGTCAGGATCCTAAGGAATTTTCACAGTTGCTAAATGACTTCTGTGGTCCATCATATCACTCTACCAAGAGATATAGCCATTTGGCTACAGCTTTTCCCATTCTTCAGTGGAGAAGAGGTTTATGCACAAATCCAGAAAGCTTTAAAGACGCTCATTTGCTCTGTTTTGTTTTTAATCTTCAATTTCACTATAAAGGGTCAACTTAAAATTAATAAATAATGGTTTAAGAAATAAGCAAATAATTTCTTGAAGTATTTGAATTTCTCTCTGTGAACATTTTTTCCTAACCTCAAATTCATACTGCAATGATATTTCCCAAATATAATCTAATTGCCTGAAGTTTTCTTTGAAAATATTCAAAACCTATCTATTTCAACAGCACATGATACCATTTTACCAATGTTTTCAGGCTGCCCACTTTAAAAGGTAAAACAAAGTGGTGACAGCTAAAAAGTCTTTTCAAATTAATTCCCCATTTTCATCCTTGAAACAGACAAATTTCCCTACCATGGACATTTTCTCTATATTGGAATGTTGTTCAAACTTACTCAACTTGGTCCTGAGTTTGTTATTTGAATACCCATGAGCAAGTCATTTAATTTCATGTATATTAAAAATGATAAAACAACTATTTTATTAATTTTACAGATACCACATGGATCTTTCCAAGGGAAAGGAGTAAGCCCATAGTTGAACTATACATATATGCAAGATGATTTTTTTCCTCCTAGGGTAATTTGCATCTGGATGAGAGGTTGGCTTTTAAATTGGCCCACTTTCATAAATTTAAAAATGTAATAAATTTACAGCTAGTTGAATAGGAAATTTCTGTACTTCATTCCTGCCAAACTACAAGCAAGCTACTTAATTAATGGGAGTCTGCCATTGTCTTTTTGCCCTCAAGAGAAGAACTAGGCCTATATAAATCATTTTTCTCTCTGTCCATCACACTTACTGTAAAAATTTAATAATATGGGCAACCATACCCGGAATTATACTCAGAAAACCTATTCCCTTGCTTCTCAGTGTGCTCTGCAAATCAGTGACATCAGTAACCCCTGGGAGCTTGTTGGAACTACAAAATCTCAGACTCCCCACTGTGACCACTGAATCACAATCTGCATTTAACAAGAAGCCCAGGTTATCAGTCTGCACATTAAAGTTTGAGAAGCCCTAGTCTAGAGGTTAAAGTAGAAGGCATAATGATATACTATCTCCTGCTTGCACATTCTAAGTTGTAGAAAGCTGCAAAAAATCTACAGTCAGCAATGAATAATTCATTCCTAGAGATTACTGGTAAATCTTTAATTAAATGTGGCCTTTCCACATAGATTTAGAAAACGTGTATGGCTGATGCTCAGTGCCTATCAACGGCATTTTTATTACACAACCAGAACTAGATTTTTTAATAGCATACTGAAAATAGGTATATCTGTTCACCATTCTCTATTAAGAAAGCATTCTTACTAAAGAATTATCCTCTTTTTCAAACCTAAAATGGATCTTGTGGATGAAATATATTTTTAATTGCTCCAAGTTAAAAAAAATGTTTTAAAGAATCTCAATGTAAGAATCCTAATTGACCAATCTGAGGAAGCATTTACTTCATAAATTAATTTAAATACACTTGAGACAAACACGTAACTCCTATCATAGGCCCTGGGCTCGTAGTCAATGTTATACCTGTCACAAAGGGTCCTCGTAATTTCAAGAAGGATTTTCATAAGAAAATACCAAGTAACAGGCTCCTGGGAATTTATAACACAGTTTGAGTCACAAAAGTACAACTGACACAACTTTCCATAGGTGTGCCCAATATGGAACATGTTACACTTGTACTGACCTGTGCTTAGTCTACAGATTTTTTAACAAGATGCTTTCTATAAGGATTTCAACTGTAACCTACCACAAAAGTGCTCTGGGAATAACTTTATCCCTCTACAATCATTGCCTTGTTCTAAACAGAGCCCTTAAGTAAATTAAATCTTTAGAAAAACACACTTTTTTGTTTGTAAAGAAAGAAACATTTCCTGAATGCTACAGAATGTTTCCTTGAGAAACTGTTTATGTTACTGTGTTGAAAAGGTGTTTATGTTGCTATAAACACCTTCCATGTAAGAGGGGATGCAGTCTCCCCATTGTTTATATTGTAATCAGCCCTGTTTCTGGAAAGATCTAGGCTTATAACTCATGCCTGGACTAACCTTCACTCCATTCTATACCAATTAGATCATTCAAAATTATATTCTATATTTGTTTAGCGTAATTGACACATCACATGAGTACAGAGGAGGTTAGGTTCATAACATGCACTATAAAAACAACACACGCATTAAAAAAAATAAGCACTACGGTTACAAAGATCATTAATTAGCAGGGTGTTGTGGTTTGTGCTGTGTTAGCCTGGTTAAGCTGAAACTACTTTTCCTAGGATCTTCCAGTATGGTTCTAGGTTAAAGTTGACATGGAACCAGAAAATAGAATTTGCACAGATTTGGAAGCCGAAAGTCATCATTGTTACTATATTGACAGTCGCTATGCCAGTGGATTCAGGCTTATCTTTGCTCTTCCAAATCCCTGTCCAACTTCCTAAGGTGGACCTATAGATGAACAGTGCTTTAGGCCCAACATATCTATACAGATGATAGATACACTGAGGCACAGCTTCTCAGAGACACCCCCCCAAGGGCCTTTCTCATATGTGGCTCTCAGACTAAGTGGGGACACCACTGATCCTACAGCTTCCCTCTTGGACTTTCACTTGTCAAAAGCTTCCACTATAAATGCTTAAGATTTAATTTCTATAATATATTCCTTATGCTAATACCTTATTAGAGTTCTTCCATGATCAAACCACAACTGATTTTCAAAACGGTTTACTTGTTGGCTCTAGATTTCAATGGTTTCTTGTCATTAAAGACATGCTGTAGTATTCAATAGTAAATGACAAAGCAAACTTCACCTTCTGATGTTCAGCTGACAAACAGTAGAATATGGCCTGGGGTCTAAACCCCTCTGACCTCCCAAACCTATATTTTTTTCTATAAACTTTTCAATGTTCTTTTTGCTCTATCTTTATTAACACACAATTGACATTAAAAATCACGTATTTAAAGTGAAACAATTTGATATGTTTTGACATAAATATATACCCAGGAAACCATCACCATAGTCAAGATAAGGAACATCCATCAACCCCTAAAAGTTTTCCCCTGTTCTTCATGATCCTTTCCCCTCCCTGCCCTGTCTAGGCTCCCATTTTCAGGTAACCACTGATCCGCTTCCTGTTCTGATAATTATGCTGCATTTTATAGAATTTTGTATACATGGAAACACAATGTGTACGCTTTTTCAGGAGTTGGCATCTTTCACTAAATGTAATTATTTAAATTACTTTGAGAATCATCCATGGTGTTGTATATCAATAGTTCATTCCTCTTTATTGCTGAGTAGTGTTTTATGATATGGAATTTCCACAATTTGTTTATCCCTTCACCTGTTGGTTGACATCTGGGTGGTCTCCAGTTTGGCCCAATTACAAAAAAAAGTTCTTATGAATTTGTATAAGTGTGTAAGTCTTTGGACGGATATAGACTTTCAGTTCTCTTGGGTAAATACCTACAAGCAGAATGACTGGGTAGGTATGTCCTTAATGTTCTAGGAAAATTTTTAAAAAATTGTTTCCAAAGTGATTATACCATTTTAAGTGTCCATCAGCTAGGTAAAAGAGTTCTTCTATGGGTGCAGTGGCTCATGCTTATAATCCCAACACTTTGGGAGAGTGAGGCAAGTGGATCACTTGAGGCCAGGAGCTCGAGATCAGCCTGGCTAACAGGGTGAAACCTCGTCTCTACTAAAAAATACAAAAATTAGCTGGGTATGGTGTCATGTGCCTGTAGTCCCAGCAACTCAGGAGGCTGAAGCAGGAGAATCATTTGAACCCGGGAGGTGGAGGCAGAGGCTGCAGTGAGCAGAGATGGTGCCACTGTACTCCAGCCTAGGTGACAGAGCAAGACTCTGTCTCCAAAAAAAAAAAAAAAAGAGTTCTTCTAGTTGTTCTACCTTTACCAATATTTGGTGTGGTAAGTCTTTTTAAATTTTAGCCATTCTACTGAGAGTGTAATACTCTTCTATTGGTTTTAATTTGCATTTTCCTAATGACTTATGATGCTGAGTATCTTTTTTTGTGCTTCTTTGACATCTGTATATCTCCTTTGATGAAGTGTCTATTCAAATCTTTTGCCCATTTTATAACTGAACCATCTTATTATTCAGCTGTAGGTTATTCATATAATCTAGATCAAGTTTGTCCAACCCGCCGACCATAGGCCACATGCAGCCCAAGATGGCTTTGAATGCGTCCCAACACAAATTTGTAAACTTTCTTAAAACATTATGAGATTTGTTTTGTGTGTGATTTGTATTTGTTTTTAGCTCATCAGTTATCGTTAGTGCATTTTATGTGTGGCCCAAGACAATTCTTCTTCCAATGTGGCCCAGAGAAGAAAAGACTGGACACCCCTGATCTGATTCATGCCCTTGTCAGACATATGTTAACAAATATTTTCTTCCAGGTTGTGGCTTATCTTTTTTAACTTTTAAAGAGCAAATTGTTTTCATTGTTTCAATATAACTTTAAACACTAGAGTATAGTGCCTTAGTATTAGTGTATTAGCTTCTGCCTCCATCTTCCCATGGGCTTCTTCCTGCTTCTGTATCTTCATACACCCTCCTTATAAAGACACCAGTCACTGGACTTGGGCCAACAGTAATCCATGATGACCTCATCCTAAATTGAGCGCATCTACAAAAGACACTATTTCCAAATAAGGTCACATTCAAAGGTACCTGGGGTTAGGATTCAACATATATTTGGGAGAACACAGCTCAAACCATAACAGGCACTTAGTATTTAATATTTTTTTAAAACCCACTGCTAATGATACAGGGAGGCTATGCACATGTGAGAGCAGAGGGTACACAGGATATTTCTACATCTTCCTCTCAATTTTGCTGTGAACTTCAAACTGCTCTGAAAACACTGTCTTTAAAAAAACACACTGAACAATAAATTATTTGACATAAGCTCTGACCTCCTTGAAACAGTCTATCTTTGCTGCAATAACTGTTCTCATAGAGATAGCTTCAAAATAATTTGCAGAATTTACCCATGGTCTTATTTCCCCAAAATAGATGCATTTCTGGCAACACAATCAGTTCAGCTTAAGGATCTACCCTGAGCTGTCATCTTATTAACAACTGTTAGGTAAAGATACGTGAAGAAAAAAACTTGTATGACTGTTTCTTTTAAGATCTCTATTGTTCCAAATAGAGTGTAAAAATGTAGCATCCTCCTGTAGTTCCAGCTACTCAGAAGGCTGACGCGGGAGGATTATCTCAGCCTAGGACTTTGAGTCCAGCCTGGACAACATGGCAAGAACCTGTCTCTTTAAAAAAAATGTAGGGGAACAGGGTTAATGCAGTGACAACTCTAAATCTGCATTTAGAGATGCCTCTTTTTCCATCCCTGTCTTCTTTCAGTACCACCAAGAAGAAAATGAAAAAATGCTTCTCCAAAGAAACATATTCCAATTATCTGTTGATACATAATAAGTCACCATCAAGCTTAGTTTAAAACAGTAATAGCCATTTTACTTTCTCTGAGGGTCAGGAACTCAGAAAGGTTTGATTGTGTGGTTCTAGCTCAGAGTTTCTCATTTGGCTGCATTGAAATGGAGACTGGAGCAAGAGCGGTGGGGGGCTACCAGGGCAAAGGTCTGGCTGCTTAATACAGTTGGTCTTCTGAGGGCCCTTGGTCTCTCCTCACAACACAATGGCCTCTGAGCAGCTGGACTGCTTACATGAAGGTTGCAGGTTTCACAATTGAACACTGTGTTTCAACAAAGAAAGAAGCATCACCTTTTCTGATCTAGCTTCAGCAATCACATAGCATCATTTCTGCCCTACTCTATTGGCTGAAACAGGCACAAAAGCCAACCTAGCTTCAAAAAGAAAAGACAAAGACCCTACCTCTCAATGACAGAAGTGTCAAAATCAACTGTGAGAAGAGCATGTGAGTGAAAGGTAACTTTACAGAAATCTTTGGAAAATTCAATTTGCCCCAGAATATATCCTAGTTCTCCCTGGGGCATCAAGAACTATTGACCATTCAGTTCAAATTAAATTATAAGGCAAAGCTATACACTGACATGCCCAAGGCTCAATATTTTCCCCATTCTTATTTCTCCCAATACTGTTTTCCATCTTGTCTACTACAGTTGAGTATACCCTATTGACTTAGGTCCTCCAGGTGTTCTGTGTTATAAAAAGTGAATTCAGAAAAATTACTTACCATAGGTCATATAGAGAAACTAATAACAATCTCTTGATTCACAGCTGCATCATTTTCAACTCCCTCCACTTCAATATCTTCTTTAAGATCAAGGCCCAGAAACTTGGGTTACACTCTGCCCTCCCAATAATTATTAAGATTTGTCTATAATTCAGAGTTTCAAATCATTCTTTCATTAAAGTGAATTTCCCATTATAAGACACACACACACACACACACACACAGCACTGTCCTTAGCTAAATATGAATGATTTTTGGATAATTTACCAATTATGGTTCATGGTATTCATTCACTAGTTAAAATGCCTAGGAATTATTATATTTCCCTTTCTACTTATTCCCTTCCCATAAATAATGATGTCACAGATCTTTATTCAAATATACCATTCCTATGACACCTCATTTACTTTAAGATTCTCTCATTCTCCATCAAATGTAATGGGAAAAAAATTCCACACAATAAATATTGATGGAACACTGAATACATACCAGGCCTTCTGCTATGTGTGAGGTCACGAAGGCAAATAAGACAGTTTCCTTCCCCTCACATAGTTAAGGCATCTAACTATGAAGGCAAATTTACCAACAACCATGATATTACTTACAATATCCAATGGAGCCCTCATTAAGACCTCGGAGACTTAGTTAAAACCACACCCAAGAGGCTGGGTGTGGTAGCTCACACCTGCAATCCCAGCTTTTGAGAGGCCAGAGCAGGCGGATCACATGAGGTCAGGAGTACGAGACTAGCCTGGCCAATACGGTGAAACCCTGTCTCTACTAAAAATACAAAAATTAGCTGGAGGTGGTGACACACACCTGTAATCCCAGCTACTGGGGAAGCTAAGGCAGGAGATTCACTTGAACCTGGGAGGCGGAGGTTGCAGTGAGCCAATATGGTGCCACTGCACTCCAGCCTAGGCAACAAGAGTGAAACTCCATCTCAAAAACAAACCAAAAAAAGAAAGTGGGGGGCTACCTTTTAAGGAAAAGTAGGTAAATATTTGCCAATAATAATAAGAAGATTACTGCTCGTAGACAAAGTTAAAATGTAAGCAAAAATCCCAGAGTATACAGAATGCCTGGCTTGACGGGGCACCACAAATGAACTTGACTTGAAGTGTGGTTCCAGGTGCCTACCTTGTTAGCCTCATGACCAGCCACAAAGAGCCATATTTGTGTCTGATCATGAGACTAATAAGGTAGGTAGATGCCAGCCTGTGAGGTTCCTTACATAGCACTATAAGGAACTGAATTCTATAGGTAATAGCCAGCCACCAAATATTTTTAAGAGGTGAAAAAACTTGCAGACAATATTTTTAAGAGGTGAAAAAACTTGCAGACAACATGATCTTATACAGTTGCTTGTCTGTATCCATGGGTTACACATCTGTGGATTCAAACAACCACAGATTGAAATATTAGGGAAAAAATAACATCTGTACTGAGCATGTACAAACTTTTTTATTATCATTATTCCCTAAGCAATACAGTATACCAACTATTTATACAACATTTACAATGTATTAGCTATTATAAGTAATCTAGAGATAATTTACAGTATACAGGAGAATTGCATAAGTTATATGCAAACACTGTGCCATTTTATACCAGAGATTTCAGAATCCATGGGTTTGGATATCCACAGGAGGTCCTGGAACCAATCCCCTGCAGATACTGAGCAATGACTGTACATAAACAACCCTAATGTCTCCATCAAAAAATTGTTAGAACTAATAAATGAATTCAGTGAAGCTGCAGGAAACAAAATCAACATTTTTAAAAAATTCAGTAGCATCTCTATACATTAACAATGAGCCATCTGAAAGAGAAGTTAAGAAAACAATCCATTCACTATAGCAACCAAAAATAACAGAATGCTTAGGAATAAATTTAAACCAGGAAGGTGAAAGACCTGTACACCAGAAACTATAAAAGATTGATGAAAAAAACTGAAGATGACACGAATAAGTGGAAAGACATACTGTGTTCACAAATGGAGAAATTAATAGTGTTAAAAGTACACATTACCCAAAGTGATCTACAGATTCCCCAATCAAAATTCCAATGACATTTTTCACAGAAATAGAAAAAACAATCCTAAAATTTGTATGGAACCACAAAAGACCCCAAATAATTTAAGTAATCTCAAGCAAAAAGAACAAAGCTAGAGGCATCACACTATCTAACTTCAAAATATACTACAAAGCTATAGTAATCAATACAGCATGCTACTGGTATAAAAAGAGACACATAGATCAATGGAATGGAATAGAGGGCCCAGAAATAAATCCACACATATACAGTCAATTGATTTTCAACAAAGGTGCCAAGAATGCACAATGGGGAAAGCACAGCCTCTTCGATAAATGGTGTTAGGAAAACTGGACACCCACACACATAAGCATGAAATTCGACCCTTACTTTGTACCAAATATAAAAATCAACTCAAAATGGAAAGATTCAAATGTAAGCCTTGAAACTGTAAAACTACTAGAAGAAAACATAGGGGAAATTATCCATGACATTATTCTGGGTGATGATTATTTGGATATGACCCCAAAAGCACAAGCAACCAAAGACAAAAACAAAAAAATAGACAACTGGGATTACATCAAACTAAAGAGCTCTGCATAGCAAAGAAAACAATCAACAGAATAAAAGACAACCTATAGCCTGGAAAAAAATATATGCAAACCATGCATCTGATAAAAAACTAATATCCAAAATATATGAGAAACTCAAACAACCCAATAGCAAGAAAACAACCTGATTTTAAAATTGGTAAATGACTTGAATAGACATTTCTCAAAAGACAACATACAAATAGCCAACAGGTGCATGAAAAAATGCCCAACATTACTAATCATCAGAAACATGCAAACTAATACCACAATGGAATATCACCTCACACCTGCTAGAATGGCTATTATCAAAAAGATGAAGACAAATTTTTGCAAGGACATAGAGAGTAGAGAAAAAGGATCCATTGTATACTACTGGTGGGAATGAAAACTAGTAGAGCCATTATGGAAAATTTTAAGGTTCCTCAAAAATTAAATTATTGACCCAGCAATTCCAAAACTGTGTATACATCCAAAGGAAACAAAACCAGTATTTCGAAAAGATATCTGTACTTCCATTTCCACTGCAGTACTAGTTACAATAGTCAAGATACGGAATCAACCTAAGTGTCCATGAAGAGAAGAATGAACAAAGAAAATGTGAAATATATATCCCCAATGGAGTTTGTGTGTGTGTGTATGTGTGTGTGTGTGTGTGTTATTCAGCCTTTAAAAAGAAGGAAATCCTGTCATTTTCAACAACATGAATGAACCAGGAAGATACTATGTTAAGTGAAACAGGCCAGACACAGAAAGACAAATAATCACGTGATTTTTATGTGTATGTGTAATCTAAAAAAACTGAACTCAATGAAGCAAAGAGTAGAATGGTGGTTGGCAGGGGCAGGTGGAGAGTGGGGGAGATATTGTTCAAACGATATAAAATTTCACTTGATAAGAGGAGTAAGTTCAAGAGATTTATTGTACAACATGGTGACTACAGTTCATAACGATGTATTTTATTTTGAAAACCATTAAGGAGATTTTAAGTCTTCTCACCACAAAACATAAGTATCTGAGATAATGCATATATTAGCTCAATTTAGCCATTTCACAATGTATACAGATTTCCACATCGTGTTATATACTATAAATATGTATAATTTTTACTTGTCAATTTAAAAAATTAATTTTTTTAAGTAGAAAAACTTGAGGAGACCTATGTTTTCAGAAAGGCATTTGTCCACAATGAGAAAAATGGTTTGAGGGAAGGGAGCCCAAAAGTAGGAAAAATTACTAAGTTCAGGTGAAAAGAAAGAAGGGCTCACAATAAGGCAAAAGACATGAAGTGAACAAAACAGATGCAAGAACATCCAATTTAGTGACTGATGGCTTGAACCAAAACTGGGGGTGGGTGTTGGAGGGGTGTTGGTGGGAATCAAAGCATACTGTCAAAATGAGAATCTGCAGAAGTTGGTGAGATGCATGTGTCAAAGTCAAATAGATCAAAAGCTAAGAGAGGAAATAAACCAAGACGACAGTGATTTTAAACTTACTTTCTGCAAGAAGCTTGGTTAATTATAAAACATCATCCATAAATGGCATACTCAGTGACAGAATATGACCTAAACATATAATCACAAACTTAAGTAGTATGACTTTTCATCATGGTGAATACTTTATTTGCTATATTATAAATTTTTTTTTCCTCTAACAAAATTGGAATGTAGAAACCAGAGTGCCTGAGATGTCAGAGAACAAGAAACTTTAAAAATAAAGTCATAAAAAGGAATAACAGAATAAAAATGGAATCTGTACAAAGTACACATATATAACAGCAAAAATAACAAACGGGCAGGGGATAAGAATTTGAAGAGGTTAGCCTATAAGTTCTAAAATAAAAACTCTTCTATTTCAGTAATTCCTCATTCATCCTTACCTTGGTTTATGGCATTGTTTCCTATGCCTCACTTGAAGATGTCTAAAAGGACTATCATGACACACACTTCTCTTGTTACCAAGAAGTGGGCTTGATTGCACCAACAGTTGGTAGGCTTTTCCTTTTCCTCTTTGCCTGTATTGCGTCACCTCGTAAGGCTTATGTTACAGGTTAGCAGTAGGCCTGGCATGTAACATTAGAATATATCCAAGCATTAACTGTTCATACTAGTCACTAGCTTTAGATACCCACTAAGTGTGATCCCAGCTCAGCCATTTTTCAGCCGTTGTTACATGAGCTAAAATGTCCTTCATGGTCCAACTTTACATTCCCAAAGATGGTACAGAAAACATGCATTTCTGTCTTGCTATCTCTGAAAAACAAGAGATGGTTGGTCACTGACAGTAGTCACTGTTCAAAAGTCACCAGCCCTGTTCTTTCTTTTTTTTTTTTGAGATGGAGTCTCGAGTGCAGCGGCACAATTTCAGCTCACTACAACTTCTGCCTCCCGGGTTCAAGCGATTCTCCTCTGCCTCAGTCCCCCAAGTAGTTGGGATTACAGGTGCATACCACCATGCCCGGCTAGTTTGAGATGAGGTTTCTCTATGTTGGCCAGGATGGTCTTGAACTTCCGACCTCAGGCGATCCGCCCGCCTCAGCCTCCCAAAGTGCTGGGATTACAGGCATGAGCCACCGTGCCCAGCCCCTGCTTTTTCAAGAGAACTGGCTGATGAGATTTCTGGGGCCACTGGTTAGACTGCTGGCTCTCCCTTGCCTCTGCAGCCTCTCCATCCTGAATACAATTACAGAGCCATAACCGTCAAGTAAATGCTTTTTTTTTTTTAACCTTTTAAATATTAAACAACTATACAAAGCCAGTCTTCAGTGAAACATGCTGTTGGTATAAGGATACAGATTTCTGGCTTTGACTCATTTCCAGTTATTATGCATTCCAAATCACATGCCAAAATTTTAATGAACTTTCAAATTTACATTTATGAAAACAGACCTTGGCACACATAAATGGGTTATTTTTCCATATCACTTTTCAAAAGGTGCCTCATAGCTAAAATGATTCTGAGCTGTCTTCTGTCATTCAAGATGAACTCTACAAAAGAACTTAGTGTTCTTACTTTTACACTAATTTATTCTACATTGATTTTAGTCAGCATATGGTAAGCATATGGGAAAGAGAAGTGTATCTGGAAGCTGTTAGAACTGCATGTAATCAAAATCTACCAGTAGAAACCTAATTTGATTAATTGAAAATTAAAGTAGTAATCACTTGCTATTGAAGTAGGGGGTGGGTATCACTTAAAAATGAATCTTTCTCAAACATGTAAAATTAATTCTCTTTGTTCCAAATCAACACTGACTATTCAACTGGCAGTATGAAGAGTGCAAGGCACCCCCTAAAACCTTTAACAAGAAAGGCCTGGCTTAATGCAAAAGTGAGTAGTAAATTTTCAAGACAGTATCTACATTTGAAAGAGAACTGTTTCTTAAAACATCACTTTAGCAGTTAATTGATCTTTAAAAGAAGGGAAAGGGGACTAGCTGAATCCAGATCAAGTTCCACCAATATCTACCTGTTAAGTTTTGATGCTTACGAACAATCTACAAATTCGTATAATCTGTTAGTTGAGCATCTTTCGGCAATCTACTTCTTACTTATAAGGCACCAAAAGAAAATCAGTGTCTGAGGAAGAGCTAAGGAAATATTTCTAAAGCCTAAAATTGCCTCCCCCAAGTTGACCATGGCCTAGGCTCAAAACTTCCTTCGTTTTTTAAAAATGAGAATGTTAACCCTACAAAAAGATATTCACAAAAAGGTCCTAGTTTATATAACATTTCTTAAAGCTTGTCTTTAAAAAAAGAGACCCTTAGAGGTTTCCTCCTTTCCTCCCAAACCTTTGGTCTAACAAAGTAATCAAAACCAAAATTAATCTCATGTTCAAAGCCAGCAGATGATTTCTCAAGATTACCCAATTTCCTCCTGCCCATGCATGCAAGAATTTGCTTATCAACTTCCTCAAAGATAGAGCAGCAATATTAGAAGAAAATTAACCAATCACAAAATGTCATGTAGTCTATTCCCAAAATGAAAAATTCTCAGGCCCAGAAAAATAGATAAATCAATTGGCTCAACATTTTAATGTTAAAATCATAATAGAATAAAAGGAAAAGGAAAATTACTCTTCAAATAAGAATCTATATCAATCCAAATAAAGTATGTCTAAAATCATGATTAGGCATCAAAACATATTTGTTTAAAAAAGAATAAAAGCAGTTTACATGAGGGGAGAGGTAGCCATAATAAATCTAGAAATTAATTCAATAACAACATTAAGATATTCAAATGTATATTCCCTGTTGCTTAATCCAAAAGGAGAGGTTCTATTTCAATGCATCACAATAAAATAGTTTAGCGTCTGTCTGCTACTAACCAGAATCACAGATTTTGAAACTGCTCTAAATTTAAAATACTGCAGCTTTCTCATTGTAATGTTCTTATTTATGGCCTCACAAAACTGCAGGTAAATGAAAAACCCACAGAACACTTGAAACAAGTAAGGATAACAACAGATCCATTCCCTTACCTCTCACCCCACATTCCGCCCTTCCCCTTTTATAAAGAAAAATGTCTTCAGTCCTATCAGTTTCCTTTCACAAACACTCTGCATCATGTATCCTCAGGAGGCCCATCCACTAAAAGGAGAATGAAAGTGTTTACAGATGGTAGAAAGAGATAGGAGAGGACACTACCGCAGTGCCAACACTATCATCCCAGGATCTAGAGACCTAAAGCAGAAGAAATTCTAGTCAACAAAACCCCAGTCATAACCGTAGGGAGGAACTGAAAGTAAATCTTGGAGGTAAAGAATGAAGAAGACAAAAGATTAAAGATTCAGGCTACAAGAAAGGATTAGACAGATAAGTAAGCACAAACTACTGCTTTACAAAGTCAGACTCCATACAATTCAAGTAGACTAGCCTCATAAATTAAAGAAACTAAACAGAACAAAAAGTAATAAATTAAAAAAAAAAAAAGTTTTAAACCCAAACGGCTAAAAAGATTTGACATGTTCACTAACAGAAGTATAAAATAAGTATCTATAAACCCCATAGGTCCAGCAAAAACAAAATATGGCTAAGCATCCCCATTATAAAATACTGAAAGACATTTCTATTTTATGGCATCACTAATTCATATGGCAGTCACCTCTATATCCTCGAGGAACTCATAATCAAAAGAATATGGTATATGATTTCATTTTAAATAATTTCATTTTTAAAGTCTGGTGACTGCGTGTTTGGAAAGGGGTGGTGAAGATATAACAAGGAATTACAGGTCAATGTACACCAATGAGAATCAGAAGCACAAGGTCTCTGTTCTTTTCATGCAAGAGAGGTATCTATTGTCCTAGGCTTCATATTTTGTATGAAGTATGTACAATGCCCACAACAGTTTATATTCCATGAAGATCTAATGAACGCCAGTTCTCCCTCGGTTCTTCAAACTCTCTCCATTCAGAGTCCAGACTGGGTACCCAGAACATCTGGTAGCACAAATCACTGATGTCTACCCAAGATGGCAATCTTTTTGTTTTATAGTGGATTTCTTTTTTTTTAAGTATGTTCACCATGGACAGTATACTCATTAAAATATGTGCTGAAAGGTATATTTATTCTGTTCAAAGTTCAGCTGAAATGTAGTGGGGGAAACGCGTTTACTGTTTCTTTATAATTCTTTGTCTCTAGATAAAAATGGATCTCACTCTTTAGTTGTGCTTGTGGTGGCTTTAAGTCATTGAAACACCCAAGTGTTGAGTAAGAGGTGGCCCTTTTGAATTTGTTGTAGATGTATTTCTCTTCTACCTTGGTCTTTCTCCTAAGACAAGCATTAATATCTACAACACTTGAGGTTTTGGCTTTTATTTAAGCATAAATAATCGAAATACTGTATGATACCATGTTAAAAATAAACCACCACTGCAAGACTGTATTAACAGCACAGTTCAAGTCATTGCTGTAATGTACATGGCATTGCATCTTTCACTATCAAACAAAACGTAACCTGAACTTTGTCTTACATATAGCCTTGAAAACAGATTATATTTCACTAATACCACAGATTTTTGTTTTATATCCTGCCAAATGATTAAGTAATTTTTATTGTAAAAGAACTGTCAATCAGAGCACAGTACAAATCTTTTTGTTTGTTTGTTTGTTTTGTTTACATCTGGTATCCACCACTTACAAACTTAGGCAGGCCAGTTGGCTTCCTGGAAGCTCTGGTTCTTCAGAAGGATGAGAATATCAACATTATCTTAGCTGAATTATGTGAATCAAATGTGAAAATGTTTTACAAACCCTAAAATTCTATTTTTAAAACCATGAAGGAAAGACTGACAGGCTGTATTAGATAAATATTTAATATTTCTGCATGGTAAAAGAGCAAGGCACTATCACTATAGTGAATTGATTGAAGATTGAAAGTCTCTACAATCTTCCAGAAAGTATTTGGTAAAATGTTATTATTTAATTTTTTTAAATTATGCATCCTTTAGGAATACCATTTTCAGTGTTTATTCAACTGAACCAAAGCACCAGTATTTAAAGATATATACTTGAGAATGCTTTGTCATTACTGCTTAGAAGAACAAAAACTGGAAATGTGGTTGCCATCAATACCAGAAAGGCTAAATAAATCACAGTTGGTTCTCTCTGGAGAATATTATGCAGCCATTAAAAATAATGAATTATATATCTGCATCTATTGACCTCAAAATAAGTCCGAGATAGGTTCAAGTGAAAAATTAAAGTCAGAGAATAATCATGTGACTGGTATTATTTAATATTATAAAATTTAAAACAAATTAAAACATTTTTAAACATGTCTACTAGAGGTTAATACTAGAGTGACAGTGTATGTGTGTGTGCATGTTCATATGGAAGGATGCTTATTAATTTCTGGGGTGACTGAGTTATAAAACTTAAACATATTACTTTCATAATTTAAAAAGAAAAATCTTCAAGAAAAAAATAAGTGATTAAGACCAAATGAAACTGATCAGACCCAGTATTGGAAAGAACATACGCAAATAATAAAAAGTTGCAATTGCAATACCTTTTTTTCAAACACAAAATAATCAATCTACCGAGAAATTTTAAGTATAACACAATGAGTTATAAGCTGGAGTATTTACAGTACACTACCTCACAATTCCTTCTCTCAAACTATTACCAGAAGTAAAAGCAACAGTGAATTACATTATAAGATGGTAGAAAAGGTATTATGCTGTGAAGCATCATTAAATGTATCACATACATTGGGAGGCTGAGGCAGGGGGACAGCTAGAGCCCAGGATGTCAGGGCCTATGACAGTGCCTATGAATACCCACTGTACTCCAGCCTCACAACATAGTACCTAAGAAAATATGTAACAATTTTTTTAAATGCATCGCAAACAGATACAGACATCACAGACACACATACACACACACACACACACACACACACACACACAAACACACAAACCTCTGCCTCTCCTTCCTCTTCAGCAGGTAAAGTTTAAAAGAGGAACACCTATAAGTGCTCACACTGAAGGCAGAGAAGGGCAACAGTAGCCACAGCAGACATTAATAATCTATCACAGCACTCTTCTCTGTGGAGCAGAGAGCAGCCTCAGAATTGCATTACCAGTACAGAGTTCTAAAACAGAAGAAGCCCATCCCTGAGTAGGAGAGGCAGAAAGCCTAGTTGACCTTGCTGGAGGAATATAAAGAAAAAAGCCCCCAAGTCTGAGCTGAAGATGAGATACAGGCCTCTTCATGCACTTAACCTAGCACTTCAAAAGCAAGCTTTCAAAAGTATTCCTTTAATAAATACTAACCTAAAATACTCATTCTTGATCTGCCTCCACGAAAGGCTGCAATGGTGCTGTTTTAGGGACTGTGGAACAATAGATGTCTCCCTATCTGGCTCCTGATCTGAAATTCCATTAGCAATCATATTTTCACTCCACAATGGATTTTTCTTAGACATTTAATACAGCAACAGCATGCCACCATGAATCAGCAATACCAGATACCCGCCCACTTTGATAGGTTGGTATGCTCTCCTAACCTTAAAACAGTGGTTCTCAAACTGTGACTCCAGAACTATTAGCACCACCTGGGAACCTTTGGAAGTGCAAATTCTCAGGCCCCACCCCAAGTTTAATGAATCAGAAACTTTGGGGGAAGAGTCCAGCTTGTTCCAATTCTGATAATGGCTAATGTTTCAGAACCACTGCCCCTAACTATCCATTATAAACAGTATCTATGAGTACAAGTGTTTTTATCCTATACACCCCCTAAGTTTAATAGTTAACAATGCTGTTTCAATAGGATGCCATGTTATGTCATTAAGCAAAGTTCATTTATTGTTTTTGGTTTTTTAATGCAGCTGATTTGATTTTCAAGAAACTTTGTTCCTAGAAGTCAGTAACTGAAGTTACTAAAATAGCTATGACCATCACCACAACTGCTTCTAACTATACTGCCACAAAGCACAGTACATGACCAAATGCATCCCCACACTATGCATGCAGTTTGCAGAGCCTGTCTTTTGGTTAGAAATCCTATTTATGGCATTGGCCATAAGCTGGAATCTTTAAGACACCATATTAAGAACTGTCAGTAAGGCTCTGTTATATTTCTCTCCAATTTGGTTTTGGGGTATCTCTCTGGAGAGTAACCATAAATCCTAGTCTTGCCCTGACAGGGCTCTAGGAAATGTAGTCATAGATATTTACAATGTACCTTTCATGAGATCCTTCTTCATCCTGGCAGATAGCCTAATGCCTAAGTGTCTGACCTGTGACCAGGTGTCCCTCTCACAGGAAACTGGTTTATACTGGCAGGTACCATTGTGGCTCTTGTCTGACCTGTGTCCAGTTTATTCCTCCCAAGATAGCCATTCTCTGGGAGAGCTCTGACTAAGAGGAAAAATAGGTCTGGGTCTGTCAGTCCAATGAGACACAGAGGAGGAAACACAACACAAACATGTGAAATACCAGAAGCAACGTATGACAAATCAGTGAGAGGACTACCAATGCGGGCGAAAGACAAGATGGCAGGGAAATACACTCAACCAGCAGCTGGTGAGCCAGAGAGAGACGAGCTATGGGCCAAGGCCTTTATTGGGGTCCAGGGAACTAACCAAGCAGGTTTCCCATGGGGAGTTCTAGTTGTTGGGTTTAGAGCAAGCAGGCAAAAGTTCTGTGGAGTCACACTGTGAATGAGAATGGTTAATGTGGCATATCTGCAGCAGTCCATGCAGGGTCTGGGGGTCAGTCAAGTAGGCTGTATCTGTACATCCACGAGTGAGGTGGTTGTACATGGCAGATATCTGGCTCGACCACACTGAGGAATTGGGGGAAGCAGGGAGTGGACAGTGTGCCAAGAATGACTGAGCCCTGCTTCTGTGTGAAAAAACTTAAACCTAGATTCAGAATAGATACTGAAGCAACATAAAATTATAAGAATTCCCTGTAATTCACATCCTGATGCCTGGGCACCAGTTTTTAAATGTCAGGTAAGTGTAAGTCTGAGGGGCGGATGCACTGACTGTAAGGAGAAAGTGGATTTGGTGGTCATATTCGGAGGCACAAGGCAAGAGATTCTGATGGAAAGTTGGAAGGGGTACCAGGAAAAGACACCAGCGGGTAGGTGGTCCTTTCCCCTAGGGAGTAAGGGGTTGACTGATATGAGGCAGGTGTCTCCTGAAGAAATCAACAGTCTCCATTAATTGTAGTAACTCTTTCCAGATTTTCCTTTCGGTATGGAAGTGTAGGGGTGTACATTTGAGTGGAGAACAAGGAGGATACCAGGATCATGGGCTAAGGAGACAGTGGGTTCAGGAAGAAAACCAAAAAATGTCCTCTGCGTCCTGCTGAGTGGAGGTTTTAGTGTCCCAGGGGAAGTAATCACAGGGGCAAAGTCATCTCCAATGGAGAGGTCCTGTGTTGGGTGATATCAACTGGGATGTGAGACTGGGGTATGGCTTTTTAAGTGACTGCCCACTCGAGTTGATGCACGCCTCTGGACTGTAAACCATTAAACATCCACACCAGTAGCAATGAGACTAATATTCAACAAAATGATATGTAGCTGTACCATATAGGGGTTTTTATTTATTTTATTTATTTTTTTGGTGGTGGAGATTTAGGCTCAAATAGGTCCCATATCAAATGAGAAACTGCCTGGCCCATAGGACAATCAATTTTTAATGGGTCCCAGGAAAGAATGTGCCCTTGATCTAGCTGCCAGCCCTTACGGGATGCAGCAAGATCACAAATGTATAAAGATATGACCTGGGCAAGATAGAAACTGTTAGGGCTTTATTTGTTCGGCTGAAATTTGAAAAGGAGTTGAGGAGAACATTATGCCTCTCAATTAAATCATTACCTAACACCTATCAGGGACATGAAAGTTCTACTGAAAGCTTCTTCCAAGAAACCAGCATTGTGTTCTAGGAAGTGAAATGTGTTTCCTGGTTACCACCCATAATGTCTTCAAGACAGGAGATTCTCCTTGTTTCTTACCCTGAAGGAACTTTTTTTTTTATTATTTTTGTGAGACGGAGTCTTGCACTATTGCCAAGGCTAGAGTGCACTGGCATGATCCCGGCTCACTGCAACCTCTGCCTCCTGGGTTCAAGCGATTCTCCTGCTTCAGCCTCCCTAGTAGCTGGGATTACAGGTGCCCACCACCATGCCCGGCTAATTTTTTGTATTTCTAGTAGGGACGGGGTTTCACTATGTTGGCCAGGCTGATCTCGAACTCCTGACCTTGTGATCCTCCTGCCTCGGCCTCCCAAAGTGCTGGGCTTATAGGCATGAGCCTCCACGCCCAGCCTGAAGGAACAATTTTTAGGCAATGGTCCAATTGTTTATAATAAGTGTAACAATGTCACTATTTGTTGGCCAGGGCATCCAGTGCTGAGGCACCTGCCTAAAGTTTTGCTGAGTTTGTTTTGAAATTGTAAGTAATCTAGGACTGGCATACTTGCAGGACCTGGTGAAGAGGGACTATAGGGTTTAAAGTTCCTTTTCTTTCCCCCTTGGGCTTGAAGCCCACACCATTTTTAGTTCCTATATCTGACTGATAAGAGAAAATGGGGGAGGAGGAAGGGACCTGATATCTCTAGGCAGTAGCCTTTTCTTGGGGTGGCCAGAGACTGTGAGATCATTAGTTCCTTTTTCTCTCCATACTCACCATATTGTTTTTTGTTTGTTTTTGTTTTTGTTTTTCGTTTTTTCCTTTTTGGCAAAATCTTTTAGAATGGCTAGGCAGCTAAATAATTATTTTTCTTTCTTTGGATGTTTATCTGACAAGCTCCTGGGGTCAGATAAACAATGGCAATCATGGTAAGTGGCCACCTCTACTATGGTTGCCATCAGCCGGAGTCATAACAGGCAGCGGCCTCTTTTGAGGATCTCCCCATTGACGTCATCTGGGTCAGGTTGTGGCCTCCCCCAAAGCTCAAGCACAGACCCCCTGATGTAAGACTCTGTGGCTGGGGAGTATGTCTGAAGAAAATTGAGTCAATATATATTCTGCACCAGAGCAACATCTATTTGCTTTTACACAAGAAAAAGACTCACAAGCAATGTTACTAGACATGTTATATTGTGTGCCATGGGAGCACAACACATAAAGACAAAGAAATAAAAACAGAAGCAAGGCCAGTTAAGTAAGATATATCTAGATGTCAGCCATAAACCCCAGTTCCAGCTCCAGGACTCTGTGGCTATAAACACCATCACTGCCTCAGATACCTCCTGACTCCGCTAAGGACTTGCCAACCCCACCTGTGACCCACATGAAGGAGGAGAAAGTATCCCCATCACATAAGCTTGGAAACAAATGTTTACACTAAACAGCTCTCTGGTCACAACTGCCCAAACCATATTGCGACTTTTTTTTTTAATCACACTCCAATCTGATAGGCAGCCTCACAAAAATACATAGAAAAGCACAATATTCTACATGTATACACACCAAAATACTTTAAATTACAGTTAATCACAGAGCTAGAGCTTCTACAGTCTTACTACTCTGGTTTCTTGGCTTTCCTTGTTATTCCTCATTTTCTGTGTCTCAGGAATGCTATTGATGCTATTGTATTAAATAACTGTCATGCCAAAAAGGCACAAAATACTATAAAAGTTTATTTCCAAGGTCGAGCAGAAACATCGATTTCTTTTTTATATCAAAGCTTATTAGAATGCTCTATCATCTATGGAGTATATGGAATCATTTCCAGATACTCTTGAACCAAAAAAGAATCTAAGCCTCTCCTAACAAGTAGTTACAACAATGTAGAAAGATTACATGGGAATCTTAAATTGGTAACACATTTTACATCAACTCTGTTTCCAGATATATTTTCAGCAAGTTCAATGGGCAGGCTAAAAAGTAAAATCTGTCCTAGAAGGTATATTATTTTTACAATACGATGAGATAATGTAAAATGTATTCTAATAAATCCAACTCATGCATTTTAAGCATCTAGTCAATTTTCAGTAATATGCTAGAAATTTTCAGTAATATGCTAGAAATTGCTATGCAGTTTAAGGATAAATTTTTCACTTCATTAATTAGCTACAGGAAATAATATACTTACCCAGTTTTTGTATTTTTTAAAATAGTCTAATTCCATTTTGTTCAATAAGCATTGATTTACCGTCCAGGTGCTAGTATAGGTTCTTTCAGACTTCACGGAGCTCTTGCCTAGTATTATATAATATTTACTGAGTACTATAATGTCATTGGAATTTTGGAAAATTTCCTCAGAAACACAGAAAATGGAAAGTTATATTGAGATTTTTACAAAGTATTGGCCAACAGTTTCTACCTACTGTAGAAGACTACAAAACCAACATCAAAAAAGAACACCACAAATCTCATAGCTCTATCAACTGAGAGGGACCAGAAGGAGTGGCACCCCAGTAACAATGAACACAAATGGCACCCACATTGAGGTTTCTAAATACAATCCCCCAATAAAAGGAACCAAGGTTCTTTAGGGTTAGCCTAATGACAGAGCAAGACTCCATCTCAAAAAAGCAAAAAAAAAAAGAAAGAAAGAAAATTTGTTGAACCCAAGATAAGGGCAGTGAAAATATACAAGATGTGCATGGATCATCCTGTGGGGTCAGAAAATAAAGAAGCAGGGCCAGGCGCAGTGGCTCACACCTATATATCCCAGCACTTTGGGAGGCTGAGGCAGACGGATCACTTAAGGTCAGGAGTTTGAGACCAGCCTGGCCAACATGGTGAAATCTCATCTCTACTAAAAATACCAAATGAGCCGGGCATGCTGGTGCGTGCCTGTAATACCAGCTACTCGGGAAGCTGAGGCAGAAGAATTGCTTGAACCTGGGAGACAGAGGATGCAGTAAAGCCAAGATCCTGCCACTGCATTGCAGCCTGGGAGATAAGAGCGAAACTCTTTCTCAGGGGGAAAAAAAAGCAAGAAAGAAAATAAAACAGAGAAGCAGATGGCAAAAGAGATTAAGACTTGTCAGAAGGCATAGAAGGCAACTCACAAGAAATTACACTGGCCAAAGTTGGGGTAATTTAAACAACAAAATGAACAATAATAGTATAACCAAAAGAATAAATATTCACAAAGCATAGGGCTATGAATGAATGAATGAATGCATGAACGGTAGGCTGGGCATTGTGGTTCATGCCCATAATCCTAGCACTTTGGGAGATGGAGGCAGAGGCAGGTGGATCACCTGAAGTCAGGAGTTCACAACCAGCCTGGCCAGCATGGTGAAACCTCGTATCTTCTAAAAATAAAACATTAGCCAGGCGCGGTGGCATGCACTTGTAATCCCAGCTACTCAGGAGGCTGAGGCAGGAGAATTGCTTGAACCCAGGAGGAGGACTCCAACCCGGGCAACAGGGCAAAAATTTCGTCTCAAAACAAACAAACAAACAAAGAAAGGCAACTTTTCCTTACAGAAGAATTATAATAAATAAATGCAGAAGAAAATAAGAGAAACAGAAAAACACCATTAGAATACGACAGTGGTAACTGCTCCAGGCAAAATGCAAGGATGGAAACAAAAATAAGTGGGCAAAATTTTAAGCACAAACAACATATCACACAATCTCAAAGTATCTCTCCCAAGACATTTAGTAATCATAAAGATAAAATAAAATTTCATAGTGAAGGATCCTAACAGATACCACCTTAAACAAGTGAAAAAGGTTAACACCAGTAATACATACCGACATCATGTACCATGTACCCCTGAGGTGATGGAACGAATGAAAAGGGCTTATCAAATGTGTGGAGTCCTTCTCAATAATATAGCCACAGCCTAGTCATGAGAAAACATCAGACAAACCCCAAATCAAGGGACATTCTACAAAATACCTGACGAAGAATTTTTTAAAATATCAAGATCATGAAAGACAAAGACAGACTGAGCAACTCTCACAGATAAAGGACACTAAAGAAACATGACAACTAACTGCAATGTGGGATCCTGGTGTGGATCCTGATTTTGCTGACCCTGCAATACTCTTTAAATTAACTAATGCTTTCATTAATTAACAATGAGTTAATTCTTCCTACCTGTAAAAGGTAGAAAAGGAATAGTGTTTTTAAATTATTAAATAAAAAAAGTTGGAAATACTTATTAACCAGAAGAAATTTATATTACTCTTTAAATTACAGACTTTTAAAATAAATATTTTCTAAACACAGTGAGTGTGGTAGCCTAGATTAGATCCTGAAACACACACAAAAAAGATATTAGTAGAAAAACTAGACAAATCTGAATAATGTATGGAAATTAATTAATAATGGTGTGACAACATTAGTTTATCAGTTTTTACAAAAGTCTTTACAAAACCCTTAAAGACTTTTAACGATAGAGGAAATTGAGTGAGTATACAGGGACACTCTATACTATGAAACTTTTCTGTAAACCTAAATTTATTCCAAGATAAAAAGTTTTTTATTTATATGTCATCACTTTTAGGTACCTAACAATTGCCAGATGGAAGCATGTCATTATATTAGGCCATATGAAGAGATATATATAGGCTTTTTTGACTATATGATATATACATACAATGACATACATAGTGAAACTCACAGAATATCACTGAATCTCACTTTTCAAAAGAATACATAGATGTGGCCAACAATCATATGAAAAAAAGCTCAACATCACTATCATTAGAGAAATACAAATCAAAACCACAGTGAGAAACCATCTCATGTTAGTCAGAATGGCTATTATTAAAAAGTCAAAAAATAACAGATGCTAGCAAGGTTGTGGAGAAAATGAAATGCTTATACACTGTTGGTAGGAGTGTAAATTAGTTCAACCATTGTAGAAGACAGTGTGGTGATTCCTCAAAGAATGAAAAACAGAATTACCATTTGACCCAGCAATTTCATTACTGGGTATATACCCAAAGGAATATAAATCATTCTATTATAAAGACACATGCATGTATATGTTCACTGTAGCACTATTCACAATAGCAAATACATGGAATCAACCTAAATGCCCATCTATGGTAGACTGGATGAAGAAAATATGGTACATATATACCATGGAATACTATGTAACCATAAAAATGAATGAGATCATGTCCTTCGCAGGGACATGGGTGGTGCTGGAGGCCATTATCTTTAGGAAACTTAACACAGGAACAGAAAGCCAAATACTACATGTTCTCACTTATAAGTGGGAGCTAAATGATGAGAACACACGGACACATAGAGGGGAACAACACACACTGGGGCCTACTGGAGGGTGGAGAGTTAGAGGAGGGAGAGGATCAGAAAAAATAACTGATAGGTACTAGGCTTATACCTGGGTGATGAAATAATCTGTACAACAAACTCCCATGACACAAGTTTACCTACATAATAAATCTGCACATGGACCCCTGAACTTAAAATAAAAGTTAAATTAAAAAAAAAGAATATCACTGAGTCTCAGTTGGAATAAATTGAGACAGTCACATAAACAGCTCGCAAATCCTATCAATGAAAAAGTACTTATTTCGAGCTACTTTGTACCAGCTAAGTTCCATACTAAATGCTGTGAAAACCAATTTCCTTCATGTAACTTAAGTCCAGCAAAATAGAAAGGCATATAAATAAAACATAATGTGAAGAACAATATAAGAAAATGAACACAGAGACTAATATGAATACCACCACAATAAAAACACACAAGGGTTAGGCACACAGCAAAAATGGGTGACTGGGAAACAGAACAGACTTCCCTAGGGAGAGAGAGATGGTTGAGTCTTGACTTAGGAGGACGAGTTAGCCAATGCTAAGAAAAAGGGGATGTTCTGAGAAAGGGGGATAACATCTTAAAGGCACAGGGGCAGGAAAATCCAAAGAACATCTGGGAATAGCAGAGTGTTAGAGGAGAATGCTGGCCATGGCCACGGCTGCAGAAAAAGCCAGAGATGCAGTGACTGTCCTAAAGCTGAGGGGAGACTAAGAGTGGGAGAAGCAGGATATGTGGAATAGTGGAAAATGCAGGACTTCTTCTAAGACAAAAGCATTGCAAACAGGCTGAGGATGTGAAAGAATTCACAGAACCTTTGAAATAATTTTTTTTTAATTTAAATGAGTTGCATAGCTAAGCCGTAAACTTCTTTTGTTTTTGTTTTGAGAGAGACAGTCTTGCTCTGTCACCCAAGCTGGAATGCAATGGCGCAATCTTGGCTCACTGCAACCTCCACCTCCTGAGTTCAAGTGACTCTCCTGCCTCAGCCTCCTTAGCAGCTGGGACTTCAGGTATGCACTACTGCATCCGGCTAATTTTTGTATTTTTAGTGGTGACGGGGTTTCGCCGTGTTGGCCAGTCTGGTCTCAAACTCCTGACTTCGGGTGATCTGCCCACCTTGGCCTCCCAAAGTGCTGGGATTACAGGCGTGAGCACCCACTTATAGGTGAGACTTGCACCCAGTCTAAGTTGTAAACTTTAAACCAAATCAATTGGGAATTTATTCCTCAAAAAAAAGTCTCCTGCTCACTGTCTCTCACTGTGTGTGTGTGTGTGTGTGTGTGTGTGTGTGTGCGCGTGTGTGTGTGTGTGTAAGTAAAGGGGAGACAATGGATGTGAAATGAGTTCAAAACCCTCGAGAAAACAGAAGAAGAAATCATTTAACTGTAACTCAAACTCAAGCCTCTATGGTGGCTTTTGATTCATTACCACATTACAGTAACTCTACCATAAAAGCGAAGTTTAAACTGACAAAGAATGTTGGATATAGATGCTCTAAGCAGAAGAAATGGTAAGAAAATGTGTTCTCAAGTAACGCATGAAAAAGAAAATTCAGTGGTTTCTGTTCTTTAAATAGGTATTGAATCCTGGATTTAATGAAGAAAAATCCCTTATTGTTCGTGATGCCATAAGCAATTAAGACCAGCTAGAACTCATTAATTGCTGAAAAAATAGTCGTAATATTCTCATTCTATTTATCCAATGCAGCTTAGTATCCAAGGTTAACAGCAGTCTAAAAGAAGAGCCGTAAGGAAATAATGAAGGAGAAGAAAACAAGAAATGTAATAGGAACTAGAGGGAGACAGCACGTGATATTAAAAGGGAAAATTATAATTAAGTTTTGACTGTCACAGTTTTTTTTTTAAACACTCTGAAATATGCGGTGGAAAGTTTCCTCATTAAACTGAATGTAAAAATGTAGAAACACATTTATTTCTAGAGCCCAGAAACAAGTTTTGATACAAAAAAAAAAATTTAAGATTCCCACTACCAGTACTAAACTATCCATGTTTTTAAAGTACTACTGTAGTACAGAAACAAGTTCCTTAGAGAAGACTCTTAGGCAATTTCCATTCCAAATAAGACAGCCAAAGTCATCTCTTCCAGTTTTGAAAGTGACCCCAAAAAAAAGAATTTTAAAAATTAAAATAATTCTGTGTTGTATTTAAATGATACATTGGATATTAAAGCTTAAACATTATTTGGAAGAAAGCAATAACACATTTTAAAATTAGCTTTTCCTCTTCAAAATAATGATACAACCATTCTGGACCACAACAGTAATTATATCTTCTCTTAGATATAATCTCTTAGAACATATAATTATTGTCTGTTAATTTTTTACTACTCTTTTGAGATCATATGTGATATTTATTCCCTCTTGTTTCAAATAGCTAAGGAAGACCTTACTGCCTCGTATGGGCTTGGAGGGGAGGGTGGATACAGAAATCTGCAGTGTAGTGTAAGAAGAAAGAGTAGAGAAGAAAACAAACAGAATAAAAGTAGATGTTTTTTCCTAAATTGCAAGGGATGCTGTCAAGAGAATCAAAAGAAAAGCCACAGACTAGGAGGAAATAAATGACATATTTGATAAAAGATATACAATATACAAAGGGCCCAGTGCAGTAGCTCCCACCTCTAATCTCAGCAAGTGGTGGTGCATGCCTGTAGGCCCAGCTACTCTGGAGGCTGAAATAGGAGAATCATCTGAGCCAAAGGAAGTCAAGGCTTCAGTGAGCCACGATTGTGCCACTGCACTCCAGCCTGGGCAACAGAGTGAGACCCTGTCTTAAAAAATAAATAAATAAATAAAAATAACAACAAAATACACAACAAATTCTTAAAACTCAAAAATAAAAAAAAAAAACCCAATTCAAAAATGGCCAAAGACCTTAACAAATCACCAAAGAAGGTATACAAATGGCAAATAAGCACATGAAAAGATGCTCTACATCATCTGTCATCAAGGAAATGCAAATTAAAACCATGAGATATTTCTACACACCTATTACAATAGCCAAATTCCAGAACACCGGTAACACTAAATGCTGGTGAGGATATGGAGCAACAGGAACTCTCATTCATTGCTGGTAGAAATGCAAAATGGTATACACTTTGGAAGACATTTGGCAGTTTCTTATAAAACTAAACATACTCTTACCATATAATCCAGCAATGGAACTTCTTGGTATTTACTCCAAAGGAGTTGAAAATTTAAGTCCATACAAAAACCTACACATGGATGTTTATATCAGCTTTATTCATAGTTGCTAAAACTTGAAAGCAACCAAGATGTCCTTCAGTAGGTGAAGAAATAAACTGTGGTACATCCACCACACAATGGAATATTATTCAGCACTAAAAGGAAATGAGCTCTCAAGCCATGAGGAAACTTAAATGCATTTTACTAAATAAAAGAAGCCCAGTCTGAAAATACTACATCTGTATGATTCCAACTATATGACATTTAAGATGGGGCAAAATTACAGAGATAGTAAAAAGATCAATGGGCTGGACGAGGTGGCTCATGCCTGTAATCCCAGCACTTTGGGAGGCTGAGGAGGGCAACCGCTTCAGTTCAGGAGTTCAAGACCAGCCTGGGCAACATGGCAAAACCCCATCTCTACAAAAAAAATACAAAAATTTGCCAGGCATGGTGGAGTGTGCCTATAGTCCTAGTTACTCAGGAGGTTGAAATGGGAGGTTCACTTGAGTTCAGGAGGTGGAGGTTACAGTGAGCCAAGATCATGCCACTGCTCTCCAGCCTAGGCAACAGAGCCAGAACTCACCTCAAAAAAAAAAAAAAAAAAAAAAAAAAAGAACACGTACACACAGAAAGATCAATGGTTGTCAGGGGTCAGGGGAAGCAGCAGGGAGAAAGAATGAATAGTTAGAGCACAGTGGATTTTTTGGACTGTGAAACCACTCTATGTGATTCTACAATGGTGGACAGATGTCATTATACACTTATCCTAACCCATAAAGTATACAACAGCAAGAATATACCACTCTGGTAGGGGATGTTGATAATGGATGAAGCTGTGCATGTGTGGGGTTGGGGGTTACATAGGAAATCTCTGTACTTTCTGCTTGGCTTTGCTGTAAACCTAAAATTCCTCTAAAATTTTTAAAAATAAGTGTTTTGATTATTAAAATACCTTTTGTATCAAGATACAAAATTAATATCCTTATCTTGGTTCTGGTATAACAATCTCTGCAAAAACTTCTATAAAACTACTGCATAGTACAACAGAATAATGAAATGTTTCCGTCAGATGAAATGAACTATAATAAATATTACCTTCCATACTTTTTAAAGCAGAGAAAAGGAATAACTGTGACTAACGAAAAAGAACTTTTTTTTAAAATGAGGGGCTCTCAGGCTCTCATTTTGTTACCAGGTGGACTCAAACTCCTGGGCTCTAGCAATTCTCCCAGAAATAACATTTTTTAAACAAAAATTACTGTGGCACAGGGTAGCTGTCATGAAGGACCCATCGACAGTTTTACCGAAGATCTCAAATGTGATTATCACTCATACTTGTTCCCCATTCCATTCAAGCCAGCCCAGCAAATCTCTGAATGAGGTTCTTGCTGGGCACTGCCTGCCTGAAGGTTCCCCAACTCCATACCCGCTCCACCTTTGCTTGTTTTCATAAATGTATTCCCAAAGGAGACAAGAAGTCAAAACTTCTTCTTCCAAAAGGAAAAAAATAAATGCTAAATCCTTGTGAGAAGCTTCAATCAGAAGGTTAACAGGAACCCTGTCAGGCTACAGAGGGGGCTACAACATCCTCAACATTCAGGAAGGCACCTAGTAGCCTGGACCAGTGAGGGGAGAGGAAAAAGGAGGGAAAAGGAGGGAAGGGAAAGAGAGGGATGAAAAGTATAAGGAAGGAGACAGGAGAGAGGATATGAACAAGAAAGTAGAATTACGAAGAAAGACTAAAAAAAAAAAAAAAAAGAGGCAGTGAAAATAGTACCTAGTTCCTCAACATTTATAGGTTCTACAAACAGAAAAACAAATGCAAGGCTAGGTACGGTGGCTCAACGCCTATAATCCCAGCACTTTGGGAGGCCGAGGCAAGCGGATCACCTGAGGTCAGGAGTTTGAGACTAGCCTGGCCAACACTGTGAAATCCTGTCTCTACTAAAAATACAAAAATTAGCCGGGAATGGTGGTGCACACATGTAATCCCAGCTACTCTGTAGGCTGAGGCATGAGAATCGCTTGAACCTGGAAGGCGGAGGTTGCAGTGCGCTGAGATCCTGCCACGGCACTCTAGCCTGGGCAACAGAGTGAGACTCTGACTTAAAAAAAAAAAATCTTAAGAGTTTTTTTACAGTATTGAGGTTTTAAATGAAATCTAAAGCTCTTGTTTTCATTCCTCCTATCAAATGTAACAGTATCCCCACTACACATGCTTCTTATTTCATTCATCTGTAAACCATTCCTGTCAACTCTCAAATGTAGATCTAGTCAGTCCCAAGGTCACTGAGCACACATGCTTCTCCATTTAATAGGTTTAGGATACAACCTTGTTGCTGTAAGATTTTTTCAGCCCTTTTAATGTGTCAGTCCAGGCTTTTAATACCTTTCATCAAACTATTACTTACAACTGATCTCACAAGACCGATCGTAGTCTAGCTTGAAGCCTGACCCTCTAAATTTACATGTTGTGACATTCTTTAAGAAGTTATTGAAAATTATGGCAAGAACATTTGTACTAAGACCAAAAAAGCAGTACCTTTTATAATTTTGGCTATCACTAAGAAAGGCTTGGAGTTTGACAAGGTAGAAAGGGTGGTGGGAGGCATTGCTTTGGAGAAGATATGTATGTTCAAGATCAGAAAATACTGTAACATTTCATGGAAAAAAATTCCACAAAATACTAGGAGTACAAAAATCAAGTAAAACCAAAAGATGTGTTCATTAGGCACCCATGAGGTGCCAAACACTCTGCTAGCTGACAAAGATGAACTTTTTTCAAAAGTTTATCTAGTGTACATACATACAGAAAAGTGCAATAATAATAGGTATACAGTTTGATGGATTTAAACTAAATCAACAAACCCAATAAACTACCTCCCAGTTCAAGAAATGGAACAATACCAGTTTCCCAGAAGCCTCCCCCAGTACCCACTAACATTACTACACCCCACAAACTAGATCTGCCAAAAGGTAGTACCATCCTGGTTCTGATCTTTTTATTAACAGAAGCATAGAATACACATGCTTATGTGTATGGCTTCTTAAAAGTCATTCACATTACTGAGTATAGCAGTAGTTAGTTCATATTCACTAATGTAGATCATTCTGTTGTAGGAACATTCTACAACGATTGACAATTTTAAGCTATTATAAATAGCACTGCTAGAAATATTCTTGTACATGTCTTGTACATGTACCCACACACACATATGCACATTCCTAGGAGTAGAATAGCTAGATCCTTGGGTATGTTTATGTTTAACTTTACTGGCAGTTTCCCTAAGTGCTCGCATCAATTTACATTCCCACCAGCAGAGTGTGAGAATTTCTGTTGTTCTACATTCCTGCCAACACTTCATTGTCTTTAGCCATTCTGGTAGTTGTGTAGTGAAATCACCTTGTGGTTTAATTTGCATTTCTCTAATGACTAATGAGGCTAGGCACCTTTCATATATTTATTGTACATATTGGACACTTACAAAGTGTCTGTTGAAGTCTTTCATTCACTTTTTCTATTGGATTGGTTGTCTTTTCTGCATTGATTTGGCAAAATCCTTTATATATTCTGGATACAAGTACTTGGTCCAAAGCTTTTAATCTATTTAGTATGAACATGATGCACACAGGGAAAAGACAAAGAACAGTGTAAGATCAAAAGGTAAGGTTATGTCACCAGCCTACGAGCGTTCTAGGAACACAGAACAAGGAATAATCAGTTTAAGGTTATTGTAGGCAGAGAAGGATATATAAAGAAGGGAAATCTGGAGGTGAACCATCAAGAAATTTAATACATTTATACAGGTAGAACAATATGCAAAAGCATAAAGAGCCATGAGCAGCAAAATTCAAGTCAGAGTGAGCCTTATTCCTGGGTTAACATAACTGTCTTTCCTAAGGTTCAAATCTTTCCTAAGGTTCAAATCTTTACTGGACACAAAATAGGTTGGATAAAAATAAGGGCAGATGACAACAGTCTATGGAGTTTTGGACAGACCTTACTTAACACTTTAAATACATTATCTCATTTAATCACCACAACCCTGTAATATAGGTATTACCCTCATTTACCAAAGAAACGTCACCTAATGTCACAGCTAATCAGCAGTGGAATTAGCCTAAGCACTGAGGTCTGCCAATTCTAAAGTCCAGGATTTTTCCACTGAATAGTCTGTATCTCAACAAGCAAAATTGTAGTTTCTACTATGGTAGCTCCTGGGAACTGAAGACAAAAACAATAATTAAACTGGAACATTAAAAGCTTTAGAATTTCATAGAGGTACTGCTTGGCCTTCTTATATAATGCATTCAAAAACATGTGCTCAAATTGAATATCCAAGAGTCAAATTGGAAAAGTCAAACGACAGGCTTGCTGAAGTGCCACAATTCTAAAATACCTTTATTTCAGAATGACACCATTAATTCTGTAACATCTTAAGGTGAACACATTAAATGAGCACATTTATTATACGATATCCTAATTTCAGAAATGAGGAAAGTGTTACACCTTAGAACCAAGAAAGCACAGTAAATGTTATGAGAGATTATCTATTCCCAGTGCAATAGAAGTTTATTAAAATCCCTAATTATCTGTCATGTTTTTAGAAACAATCTTCAACAAAATAGTTCCAGCATTTGGTACATGTTCATTAACTGTGTTATTCTGCCTCATCATTAAATACAGCTTAAATCTAATGAGCATCTAATTGAGGTTAAAGACCCATCCTAATGATTTCCATCTTTATCTCAATCACATTAAGATTATAGCTATACCACTGGGTGTGTGTATAAATATATCCATGTGTGTGTTCACACAAATACATAAACCCTTTCTCTGATTTCAACTTATTTTTATAAAATGGGATAATGCATTTAATCTAATACACAAATATATACTGCTGTGTAGACAGGGATAGCATGCCACCAAAACCCAACTGTTAACAGCAAAGTGGCTATATTAGTTTCCTGTGGCTACTGTAACAAACTACCACAAACTTTGTGCTTTGAAATAACAGAAATATATTTCCCCACAGTTCTGGAGGCCAGTAGCTCACAATCAGTTTCACTGCACTGAAATCAAGGTGTCATCAGAGCTGTGCTCTCTGCAAAGGTTCTAGGGGAGAATCTGCTCTTTGCCTTTTCCTGGTGGCCATAGACAGACATTCCTTGACTTGTGGCCCCATCACTCCATGTGTGTCTCCATCTTCACAGTGCCTTCGCCTCTTGTGTGTCTGTAAAATCTCACTCTCCTTTCACTAGGATACTTAAGATAACATTTAGGGAAAACCCAGATAATCCAGGATGATCGCCTCACCTCAAGATCCTTAATTTACCACATATGCAAGGATCCTTTTTCCAAATAAGGTAAAATTTACAGGTGCCAGGTATTAGGACACGGACATTTTGGGGAGCCACCATTTGGCCTACAACAGCAGCCTACTGTAAAACTGTTGAACATTCTCATCAGTTAATATACAAGGCCCCAACTGTAGACAGGGTAGGGAATTTTAATGTGTACTGTATGAAAGTTCAGAGTACACTGAAGGTCAAATTCAAGAAAAATCAAAGAATGCCAGTGTCATATTACAGATGTCTATTAGTAGTGAGAGCCTGGCTCAGGGTTATCAACTCTGGCTGAACATTAAAATCATCCTGGGACATTTTAAAACTATTGAATCTAAGGCCACAACTGAGACCACTCCTTACAATCTGGGTATGCAGCCTAGGTCTGGTTGGAGTTTTCTGATTGACTCAGGTGATCCCAATGTGCAACCAGGTTTAAAAAACCGCCAGCCCAACATAATAACAAAATAGGATGAAGACCTTAATTATACAGTGAACTGTTTTTGGTTTGTTTTTGTTACTTTTTAAGCAATTTAATGCAACCACATTTTCTCCTTAGGGAGAAAACATCCCTTTAAAAATCATGTTCGTAACTTAATTTGAAAATATGTTCAGATCAAAAGTTCTAAAAACTGATCCATGACACTTTTAGCCAAATCAGAATATGTTAGCAGAATGGCAAACCCAAAGCCAAATACAGTACAAAGTAAATGTCTAGTTCATAACAAGGAACCTCCAGTTAGTTCATTTGATTGACCTTTCTCTAAAAGTATCAAATGCTTGTTTGGAATAAGCCGCTCATGAAAATAATCATGTTGAGATCATTTTAGAATTATACTTGCTGTTACACGATTTTATTTTTATATCAGGGACCACTACTAAGGCATGAGAAATGACAAACAAAATTCAGAGTCTGGAAAAGATGATTAATTCAATCTTTTTTTTTTTTTTTTTTTTTTTTTTGGTAGAGATGGGGTTCTAGCTGTGTTGCCCAGGCTGGTCTCTAACTCCTGGCCTTTAACAATCCCCCTGCCTTGGCCTCCCAAAGCATTGAGCTGACAGGCATGAGCCATGGCATCCCACTGTAATCTAATTCTTTATCAACCAGGCCAATTACACAAACTGAGGGTTTTATTTTCATGTCTCTGATTCCTCTGCATTCTTTCTGGGGCTGCGCTTTTATCTACTTACCTAAGGTTGTTTACCACCTCCACTACTGAGAAAGAGAAGGGAAACTCAGAAGTCAGTCGATTCTATTTTGAAATGCGTATTTTTTGAAATGCCTCCTATTTCAAATGAAAGCCTATACATGTCAACAGGTGGACATAAATGTTAATGCTTGTTAATTTTGCTTAGAAATGCCATGTTTTACTTTAATTAGTATGATGAATAACTGCAAAGGTGGCAAAAACAATATCTCAATAAACTGATTTCACTAATGAAGGAAGATCAGACCAGGAAGTCATACAAAGGTTGGATTTTCATTGTTACCCTTATTTCTCACTACATGTATAAAAAATTACCAAGACTAGAACACACACATATTTCAATATTGAAACTGTTAAGAGTTACTAAACCTTTGATTTAACATACGTATTTTATTCGTATACAATGAAAGGCAAAATGTACAGCCAGTGGAAAAACTACTTCAAAGCCAAGTCACCTAACAGAATGTTCAGAGCTTAAATCTGCCAAGACAAAGGGGTTAAGCTGTCAGTTTCTAGATGACATAGGGAGGAATTTATTCAGTAACTTCCCTTCAAGATATGCAAATGTTTTCAGAAATCCATACCTATATTATGTCTTGTTCTCTGGTAAATACATTCATAAAAACAGTTACTGAATATAAACAGGTGTTCAGTAAGACCCTAAAAGTCCTGCATAAATTGCTTGTATATTTTGGGTTTTGTTGGTCTTGCTCTGTAGTCCATCCTCTACATCATCGGTTTCAATCGATTCTCCTGCCTCAGCCTCCCAAGTAGCTGGGAATACAAGCATGCACCACCACACCTGGATAATTTTTTGTGCTTTTAGTAGAGATGGGGTTTCACTATGTTGGCCAGCTTGGTCTTGAACTACTGGTCTCAAGTGATGGACCCACCCTGGCCTCCCAAAGTTCTGGGATTACAGGCGTGAGCCATTGTGCCTGGTGCTGCTTGTACATTTTGAACAAAGTATGTATTACATATTTTATTTACATCTTTTTAACCTAATTTATCTACTTATTTTTTAAGATACTTCTAGTTTTTTTCTCAAAAATGAAAAACCCAAGAATAATCCAGTTTTGCTTTTAGTTTTTATTAGATACATTACCCTTCTTTCTCCTCTCTATCCATTATTCAGTTGCTTTTTCGAATACATTTTCTTTCAACTTTTTTTTTTTTTGAAACATAAGTCTTGCTCTTGTCACCCAGGCTGGAGTGCAATGGCACAATCTCAGCTCACTGCAACCTCTACCTTCCAGGTTCAAGCGATTCTCCTGCCTCAGCCTCCTGAGTAGCTGTGATTACAGGTATATGCCACCACGCCCAACTAATTGTGCTTTTAGTAGAGACAGGGTTTCACCATGTTGACCAGGCTGGTCTTGAACTCCTTACCTCAGGCCACTCACCTTGGGCTCCCACAGTGCTGGGATTACAGGTGTGAGCCACTGTACCTGGCCTCCTTTCAACTTTATATTCATCAATTTTTATCTTTTCTAAAAGCACCACTCGTCTTTGTTTTAATTCTCTGTCAAGCAATTAATTGAGATTTCATCCTGTTGGCAACCACTCTAGTTCTGCAGCCTCCTCAATAAGAAGCAAGGTCCACTTCTCATTTGTCTTCCCTTCAACTGTTTCTATTTCTACACTTTCACTGGCAACATTAATTTCAACCAATTTCTAAGGCAAGAAGTATGACACTAAATGTATAACTGAACTTAACAACAGATTAATGAATTGTTGATTCCCTGCCATTTTCAAAGTATCAAATATACAAGACAGTAATTTTTTTTTTTTTTTTTTTTTTAGATAGGCAAATTTTGTTTCAAAAGAGAGCTCAATATACCAAAAGCCATGTTATGGTGAAAAGAGGACCAAGGTCAGGACTAGAAGTTTCCACTCTTTTTTTTTTTTTTAATTATACTTTTAAGTTCTAGGGTACATGTGCACAATGTGCAGGTTTGTTACATATGTATACATGTGCCGTGTTGTTGTGCTGCACCCATTAACTAGTCATATTAGGTATATCTCCTAATGCTATCCCTCCTCCGTACCCCCCACCCCACAACAGGCCCCAGTGTGTGATGTTCCCCTTCCTGTGTCGAAGTGTTCTCATTGTTCAGTTCCCACCTATGAGTGAGAACATGCAGTGTTTGGTTTTCTGTTCTTGTGATAGTTTGCTGAGAATGATGGTTTCCAGCTGCATCCATGTCCCTACAAAGGACATGAACTCATCCTTTTTTATGGCTGCATAGTATTCCACGGTGTATATGTGCCACAATTTCTTAATCCAGTCTGTCACTGATGGACATTTGGGTTGGTTCCAAGTCTTTGCTATTGTGAATAGTGCCGCAATAAAGATACATGTGCATGTGTCTTTATAGCAGCATGATTTATAATCCTTTGGGTATATACCCAGTAATGGGATGGCTGGGTCAAATGGTATTTCTAGTTCTAGATCCTTGAGGAATCGCCACACTGTCTTCCACAATGGTTGAACTAGTTAACAGTCCCACCAACAGTGTAAAAGTGTTCCTATTTCTCCACATCCTCTCCAGCACCTGTTGTTTCCTGACTTTTTAATGATCGCCATTCTAACTGGTGTGAGATGGTATCTCATTGTGGTTTTGATTTGCATTTCTCTGATGGCTAGAGATGATGAGCATTTTTCATGTGTCTATTGGCTGCAAGAATGTCTTCTTTTGACAAGTGTCTGTTCATATCCTTTGCCCACTTTTTGATGCGGTTTTTTCTTGTAAATTTGTTTGAGTTCTTTGTAGGTTCTGGATATTAGCCCTTTGTCAGATGAGTAGATTGCAAAAATGTTCTCCCATTTTGTAGGTTGCCTGTTCACTCTGGTGGTAGTTTCTTTTGCTGTGCAGAAGCTCTTTAGTTTAATGAGATCCCATTTGTCAATTTTGGCTTTTGTGGCCATTGCTTTTGGTGTTTTAGAAATGAAGTCCTTGCCCATGCCTATGTCCTGAATGGTATTGCCTAGGTTTTCTTCTAGGGTTTTTATGGTATTAGGCCTAACATTTAAGTCTCTAATCCATCTTGAATTAATTTTTGTATAAGGTGTAAGGAAGGGATCCAGTTCAGCTTTCTACTTATGGTTAGCCTGTTTCCCCAGCACCATTTCTTAAATAGGGAATCCTCTCCCCATTTCTTGTTTTTGTCAGGTTTGTCAAAGATCAGATGGTTGTAGATGTGTGGTATTATTTCTGAGGGCTCTGTTCAAGACAGTAATTTTTTAAAAATATTTTTTAATCTCTAAGGGAAAGGATGACTTGAAGACTCCTTTCAAATTCCCAAGAAAGCCTCTCAATATTATCTGTGTAAACTACTGATTCACAGGAATAAATATTTGTCATTTAATATAAACTAAAACAAAAATTTTAAGCTTTCACAGGAAAAGCTAAAAATTTTCATTTTAATTTAGACTAAATAACAAATATTTACAAAACATTCAGTATTTGTTAGCTTAATGACAGACAGCACTATTCAAAAGCCCACAAAAATGACCAAATTAAATTGACTGCAAGTTGTTTTCATAGCTAAGTTCCATTACAGATTTGGTAACGGCCCCTAAATGTCATGGCGTCAAACAAAACATTAAACCTTATCAGCTATCATTTAATCTGTAAAGTGAAGATATTCAACTATGTGATAAAGTCTTCACAATAATCTAGAAAATATTGCTCAGCCAAAGTGACCCTTTTAAAGTATTCACCAGCAATACTTTAAAAGGTTACCTTTTGTTGTCAGAAATACAGTATGGAAAAATGTAAAAAAAAAATCATAGAAAAAATACATATATTAAAATCACTCAAACCATTACCCAAGAGTAACAACTGTGAGAATTTGTGGACTAGTAAAAGACACCAAAATGTAATATGTTCATACTTGTAAAAAATTAACACAGTTGCAGTCATATAGTATATAATTTGAGCCTATATTTTCAACTTGTATCATGAATTCTGTCCTAGGTCATTAGAACATTTAAGAAAATGTCATCTTGCTCTCTCCTCCCACCACCCAAGATTCTGAAAGGAAAGAAGGCCAAGAGAAAGAAGGTGGCTCCAGTCCCTGCTGTCCTGAAAAAGCAGGAGGCTAAGAAAGTGGTAAATCCCCTGTTTGAGAAAAGGCCTAGGAATTTTGGCATTGGACAGGATATGCAGCCCAAAAGGGACTTAACTTGCTTTGTGAAACGGCCCCACTATATCAGGTTGCAGTAGCAGAGAGCCATCCTCTTATAAGCGGCTGAAAGCACTTCCTGAGATTAACCAGTTCACCCAGGCCTTGGACCATTAAACAGCTACTCAGCTGCTTAAGCTGGCCCACAAGTACAGACCAGAGGCAAAGCAAGAAAAGAAGCAGAGCCTGTTGGCCTGGGCTGAGAAGAAAGCTATCAGCAAAGGGCACATCCCCACTAAGAGACCACCTGTCCTTTGAGCAGGAGTTAATATCGTCACCACCTTAGTGGAGAACAAGAAGGCTCAGCTGGTGGTGACTGCCCATGACATGGATCCCACCGAGCTGGCTGTCTTCCTGCCTGCCCTGTGTTGTAAAATGGGGGTCCCTTAACTGCATAACCAAGGAGAAGGCAAGTCTGGGACATCTAGTCCACAGGAAGACCTGCACCACTGTCACCTTCACTGTAACCACAGGTTAACTCGGAAGACAAAGGAGCTTTGGCTAAGCTGGTGGAAGCTATCAGGACCAACTATAACAACAGATATGATGAGATCCGCCGTTACTGGGGAGGTAATGTCCTGGGTCCCTAGACTGTGGCTCACATTGCCAAGCTCAAAAAGGCCAAGGCCAAAGAACTTGACACCAAACTGGGTTAAATTTACACTGTTGAGTTTTCTGGAAATAAAAATAATTAACATAAAACACATTTTCCTTCAAAAAAAAAAAGAAAAGAAAATGTCATCTTAATGGCTGTTAAAAAAATCTACCGCCAGAATATAAATTGGTACAGCCATTATAGAAAATAGTATGAAGGTTCCTTAAAAAATTAAAAATAGAACTACCATATGATCCAGCAATCTCACTACTGAGTATATGTCCTAAGGAAACAAAATCAGTATCTTGAAGAGATATCTGCACCCCCATGTTCACTGTAGCATTACTCACAATAGCCAAGATACGAAAACAAGTCAAGTATCCATCCACAGATGAATAAAATGTGATACATATAAGCAACAGAATATTATTCAGTCATAAAAGAGAAGAAAATCCTGCCATTTGTAGCAAAAGAGATGAACCTGGAGGACATTATACTAAGTGTAATAAACTAAACACAGAAAGACAAACACTGCAAGATCCACGGGTAGAACCTAAAAATGCTGAACTCATAGAAGCAAAGAAAGTTGGTTGCCAGGAGCTGAGAGGTGGGAGAATCGGAGAGATGTTGGTCAAAGGGTACAAAGTTTCAGTGAAAATATAAGTTTTGGGGATCTCATAAATATAGCATGGGGGTGATGGATGTGTGAATTAATTTGTGGTAGTCATGGCACAATGTATACGTGTATCAAATCATCAGGTTGTGTATCTTGTACTCAATCACCATTTGTCAATTAAATATTTTTAAGTAAATAAAAGTCATCCCTTAAAAAAAGCTACCACCAGAATATTCAACAGTTATTATACGAAATAGAGATATTTCAAAGGAGAAATGTTTAGCAAATTTATTTCTAAAAATTTTGTAAGTCATGTCTTTGGAAAGTTGCTACCATGGGAGAACTGACCCAACTTTTAAAAAGCAAGTCAAATAACAGCAATGGCAATGATGGGAAAAAGTCTTCATTAGAAATGCATCTTTAGAGCTTTCAACATCTGAAAAAGAGAAAGGTCCACTTAAATAGTGATCCTATGGCCCTACTTTAGTCCTATATATAAGCTACCAAACAGATAATTCAAAATAATCTAAAGTTTAGATATAGTTATGAATTCATGGAATTATGTGAAAAGTTCTCAACTTTAGTAGCATCCCCCTTCATTTTTCACTCTGCTTTGTCCTCTCTGGATGAACACAACACTGCGTTCTAACTATTCTTCTCAATAAGCACACTAAACACATAAGCACTTAGAAAATTATAAAGAAAAAATAGATTAGGAACCAAAGACATGAACTAATCATGGTTTGCTTAAACAAGAATGAGCAGATCAAACTTCAGAGACTAAGTCTTTTACAGCAGGGGTCCCCAACTCCCAGGACCGAATACTGGTACTGTTAGGAACCCTGGCCTGTTAGGTACCGGGCCACACAGGTCAGCAGCAGGTGAGCTAGTGTTACTGCCTGAGCTCCACCTCCTGTCAGATCAGTGGTGACATTAGATTCTTTCTCATAGGAGTGTGAAACCTATTGTGAACTGCACATGTGAGGGATGTAGGTTGTGCACTCCTTACAAGAATCTAATGATGAATCTAATCTGATGATTTGAGGTGGAATAGTTTCATCCCGAAACCATCCCCCCACCCCATCCATTGAAAACTGTCTTCCATGAAACCAGTCCCTGGCGCCAAAAAGGTTGGGGACCACTGTTTTTTCCATCACATAATGTAAGAAAAGAGGTACAGCCACACCACAGGGTAAATCAGGTTTACCCCAGAAAGCCCTGGTGCCAAAGAGGCCACAGCTAGCAAGTCTTTTTTTAGACACAACATAACTTTTAATAGAAACCAAGAAGAAAGGAAATGCACAACCAAAAAATATCAATCATAAAATATTTGAGTAATGAGAGACAAAATAGTTACTGAAAGAAAACCATATTCTATTCACTTGGCAGGAAGAGACTCTGCAAGGAGCACACAATTGGGATTACAATAGGTACTAACCAGCCCTGAACCAGCAGGGTCTTGGTAGAGCAGAGATGCTCACCAGAATTAAGTTCAGTTCAGGACACATTAGCTGATCCTCTCAACTCCCACATGTCCCACATCCTCAACGACATCACCACACAAACTGTTTGATACCGGCAAATGTCAGGAGAAATAGGAAGATGCCCATCCATTTTTAAGCTAGAAATATCCAAATAATACATAAATTAGATCCAATGAGGTTGCCTTTTAATCCACCAAGAGGCATACATGACTATGTGATTTTATTACTAAACAAAACTTATAAGGACCTCCTGTACTTATTAAATATAAAGTAGCTTTTAAAAGTCCATCACAGGTATATTTCTGACTGTAATTTTAAAAGGGGATTTTTTTTTCTTAATGTAGTCAAGCAGGCAAAGAGCCAATCAATCCATTAGAAAAATCAAAGAGCCAGAAATCTATGCTTTGTCATTAATTCAGCCATGCGAATAGCATTACTACTAGCATCTTTAAAAAAAAAAAAAAACAACAACTGGACAGCAGGGAATAAATGGATAGCAAAACAGAAAGAAGAAAATGGCTTTGTGGTATTTATCCTACAAGTGGGGTAGAGCTCATACTTCTAGCTCATGTTTGTCCTTGGGAGTGAGCAAGTGTTCAGGGTTTTGGCAGGGCACACGGTAATAAAAGAAGACACCATGAGAAAGTCTTCCCTGACTCTAGATTTTGATATATATCATTTAGGCAAAAAGAGTATACCAGGATTATTCAATCCTTTCCCCCACTGCCTTTAATACTGAGCACATCATAAAAACCACTATGCAATGCTAGGCAGTAAATTTAAAATGCTATATGCCTACTGTTCTCTTGGAATCAGTCTAATGAGCCAACTGTAGCCACAGTTAGCTTAGAAGAAAAAGTGAATCAAAGGGAAAATAGTAACATAGGTAAGACACAACGCTTTAATCGAAGTCCCTTCAATTTTAAATTGGATGCTGATGAGTCTTCCTAAAGGCTAATCTTTTGTGGTAGTGCCTACTTTGTTTTGTTTTAATAAAGTCTACTGTGTGCATCTTTCAAAAATACAGAATTACTACAAACTACCTAGCCAAGATTATTTTTTTCTCCACTCCAGTATAGGATGACTCCTGCAGGTAGTAACTGTTTAACTAGAAAAATTTTTTTTAAAAAAACTGCCAACAAGCACATATTGTGCAGAAAACATAAGCACTACATTTATAGACAGCAGCAGCTTTCCAGAATATCTAAGATTGGCAACCTGAATGAAGAACAACCGTCTGGTTCTTCATTTATAATGAAGGTTTCAGAAACACAAACATCCATGACCATGAAATCTAGGTGACCTGCATTGCCAGCTGTAAAACTATAGATGGGAAGCCCCAAAGTAGCCAATTATTTAAGGCCATATATGAGCTGTTTCAACATATGCATTCACATACACTTACCTTTCTCTTAACTACAGATATTTAAAATACTATACATTCTGAAATAGGTTGAAAAAAGCAAATAGGTACTCAATGTTATTACAGCTGGGCAAGAAAGAGCTAAGGCCAAATCAATGTATACTACATACAGAATAGAATGTATTCTATATAAGTGAGAATATGACATTTGTCTAGAGTAGGGGGCAGGGTTATTTTTTAATCTGTTATGGAAATGTAAAATTTACAGAAAATGATGTATTCTTTTTGTACAAGAAAATATATTTTAGATAGGATTTCTTATCTGAAGAATATTTTTATTTTCCTAAAGATGATTATCTCACCTTCATAAACATCTTGAGTCATAAGCTCCAGTGCATGATTTTCCTAATAAAAGAACATGTAACATTTTTCATTTACACTTTAAAAAGAAGCAGGGGTGAGGGAGTCCTGCCAATTCACATGTATACATCTCAAACAAATCCTTGGTTCCAACGCAAATTTTCACATGGTTATTTTCAAATATTTGGAATAATTCAGATATAAAGCAATGCAAGCTATAAAAGCTAAATGTAATTAAAACACTAAGAAAAATAAATTTAAAAGCACTACCATTAAATTTATAAACTTCAGATCCTGCAGATGATTTATTGCACTATGAAAATAAAGTCTAACTTGCAAAATTTATTTGACAGACATGGCATATTATAAGCACTCCAACATCAAAGTATCATAGTTTATGCTGTTCAAATACATTAATCTTCATCTTAGCCTAGGTTTTAAACATATATTTTTAAAACTAATTACAAATCAGAAGACAAACGATAAACTACATGGCAGACCTGTAATATTCCTTAATATAAATGCAAGGTTCATATAATTATTAAAAGATTTGGAAACCTCCACTGACTTGAGAAGGCAAAATCTCCTGTTATACCATCTGGGTGTTACAGTTCTTATGGACAAAAATTACGTGTGCCCCATTTGTTCATTTTTGCTGATGGAATTAGGAAGGTTACTTTTTTCAGAACCTAAGAATTTAGCCACTATTGTCACTTTTATTTGTAAAATTCAAAGTAATAAAATATACCACCTTTAAATAGCACTTAATGAGTGCCAGGCACTGTTCAATCCAATTAACCCTTGAAACATTCTCTGAGGTAGTTTCTAACATTATCTTCATTTCACAGATAAGGCAATTGAAACAAAGGGATCAAATTACTTGCCCAAAATTTGTAAGTAAGTAAGTAACACAGCTGAAATTCAAACCCATGTAATCTGTCTCCAGAGTCTTAACCGTATTTCTAGAGCATGCCATATTAAACAATCCCAACCTTCTTTCCTGGCTTCCAACCTCTACCTCAATATCAGGAATACCTGAGAAGGCAAACATTCCTATCTAAATTCACACCATCTGCAATTTCTTTTGAAAAAGTAAATTCATATACCCAAGTTGCTCCAAACATGCTTGAGATAAACGAGAAAAGAAGGAAATCCCCTTACACTTCCCAGGAAGAAAAATGAAAACAAAATGCAAAAATTTATAAACCATATAAAATTAAAGAAGTAAGGCATTACCAATCAAGTTTTTCAACATTCCTATTTAGTCCCTTAAAAACATAAACAAAACACCAATTCTTTTTAAAAATCTGTACAGGCATATCTCAGAGATATTGTGGATTCAGTTCCAGATCATCACAACAAAGCAAATATCACAATAAAGCAAGTCAGATAAATTTTTTGGTTTCTCAGTGTAAATAAAAGTTATGTTTAGACTATAAATATATACACGTGCGGCAGCATTATGTGTTTAAAAAATGTACATGCCTTAACTTTAAAATGCTTTATTGCTTTAAAAAAATGCTAACAATCACTTGAGCATTCAGCAAATTATAATCTTTTCACTGGGGAGCAGTAATGCCCAGATGTTGATTGCCTCCAACTGATCAGGGTGGTGGTTGCTGAAGGCTGGAGTAGCTGTGGTAATTTCTGGAAATAAGACAACAATGAAGTTTGCTACATGGATTGACTCATCCCTTCACAACAGATTTCCCTGTGGCATGTGATGCTGTTTGACAGCATTTTACTCACAGTTGAACTTAATCCAAATTGGAGTCAATCGTCTCAGACCTTGCCACTGCTTTATCAACTAAGTTTATGCAATATTCTAAAACATTTGTTGTAACTTCAAAAATGTTTACAGTATCTTTACCAAGAGTAGTATATTAGTCCATTTTCACAGTGCTATAAAGAACTACCTGAGAATGGGTAATTTATAAATAAAAGAGGTTTAATTGACTCACAGTTCCATATGGCAGAAGAGGCCTCAGGAAACTTACAATCATGGCTGAAGGGAAAGGGGAAGCAAGGTACACTTTGTAGGATAGCAGGAGAGAGAAAGGGGAGAAATGCAACACTTTTAAACCATCAATTCTTGTGAGAACTCACTATCATAGGAATGACATGGGTGAAATCCACACCCATGATCCAATCACCTCTCACTAGGTACCTCCCCTGACACATGATGATTACAATTCAACATGAAATTTGGGTGGGGACACAGAGCCAAACCATACCACTCTTTCCCAGACCCCTACCAAATCTCATGACCTTCTCACATTGAGAGATCAACCATTCCTTCACAACAGTCCCCGATGTCTTAACTCATTCCAGCATTAACTTAAAAGTTCAAGTTCAAAGTCTCATCTGAGATAAGGCAAGTCCCTTCCACCTAGAAGCCTATAAAGTAAAAAACAAATTATTTACTTCCAAGATACAATGGAGGTACAGGCATTGGGTAAATGCTCCCATTCCAAAATGGAGAAATTGCCCAAAACAAAGAGGCTACAAACCCCAGGCAACTCCAAAACCCCAGCAAGGCAGTCACTAAATCTTGAAGCTTCAAAATAATCTCCACTGACTTCGTGTCTCACATTCAGGGCATGCTGATGCAAGGGCTGGGCTCCCAAGGCCTTGGGCAGTTCTACCCCTGTGGCTCTGCAAGGTACAGCCCCCAGCTCAATGCCAGCTGCTTTCACGGGCTGGCATTGAGTGTCTGCAGCTTTTCCTGGTGCACAGTGCAAGGTGTCACTGGAGAACAATGGCCCTCTTCTCACAGCTCCACTAGGCAGTGCCTCAGTGGGGACTCTGTGTAGGGGCTCCAACCCATTTCCCTCCTGCACTGCCCTAGTAGAGGTTCTCCATGTGGGCTCCACCCCTTCAGCAGACTTTTGCCTATACATCCAGGCATTTCCGTACATCCTCTGAAATCTAGGCAGACGTTCCCAAACCTCAATTCTTGCCTTCTGCACACCCACAGGTCCAACACCACATGGAAGTCACCATGGCTTGGGGCCTGAACCCTCTGAAGCCATGGCCAAAGCTGTATCTTGGCCCCTTTTAGCCATGGCTGGAGCTGAAGTGGGTGGGCCTGGAGATGGAGCAGCTGGGACACAGGGTGCCATGTCCTAAGGCTGCACAGAACAGCAGGTTCTTGGGCCTGGCCCCTGAAACCATTTTTCCCTCCTAGGCCTCCAGGCCAGTGATGGGAGGGGCTACTGTGAAGGTCTCTGATATAGCTCTGGAGGCATTTTTCCCATTGTCTTGGCTATTAACATTTCACTACTCTTTACTAATGCAAATTTCTGCAGCCAGCTTGAATTTCTTCCCAGAAAATTGGTTTTTCTTTTCTATCACATGGTCAGGCTGCAAATTTTCCAAGTTTTTATGCTCTGCTTCCCTTTTAAATATAAGTTCCAATTTCAGATCATCTCTTTGTGAATGCATATGACTGCATGCTGTTAGAAACAGCCAGGTCAAATCTTGAATGCTCTATGCTTAGAAATTTCTTCCACCAGATACCCTAAATCATCTCTCTCAAGTTCAAAGTTCCAAAAATCTCTAGGGCAGGGGTAAAATGCCACCAGCCTTTTTGCTAAAGCATAGCAAGAGTGACCTTTACTCCAGTTCCCAATAAGTTCCTCTTCTCCATCTGAGACCACCTGTCTGGACTTCACTGTCCATATCACTATCAACATTTTTGTCAAAACCATTCAATAAGTCTTTAGGAACTTAAAAACTTCTCAACATCTTCCTGTATTCTTCTGAGTCCTCTGAACTGTTCCAACCTCTGCTTGGTACCCAGTTCCAAAGTTGCTTCCACATTTTCAGGTATCTTTACAGCAGTGCTGCACTGCCAGTATCAATTTTCTATGTTAATCTGTTTTTACACTGCAATAAAGAACTACCTGAGTCTGGATAATTAATGAAGAAAAGAAATGTAATTGACTCATAGTTCTGCATGGTTGGAGAGGACTCAAGAAACTTACAATCATGGCAGAGAGAGAAGCAAGGCACATCTCACATGGCGGCAGGAGAGACAGCACAAGGGGGGACCTGCCACACTTTTAAAACTTCAGATCTCGTGAGAACTCACTATCACCAGGCCCGCATAGGGTAAATCTGCCCCCATGATCCAATCAACACCCACCAGGTCCCTCCCCTGACATGTGAGGAATACAATTTGACATGAGATTTGGGTAGGGACATAGAGATAAACCCTATCAAGTAGCTTCCATCTCAAGAAAACACTTTTGTTGTTCATCCATTAGAAGCAGCTCCTCATCTGTTCAAGTTTTATCATGAGATCGCAGAAATTCAGTCACATCTTCAGGTTCTACTTCAAATTCTACCTCTTTTACTACATCTACCATATCTGCCATGATTTCCTCCACTGAAGTCTTCCACCCCTCAAAGTCATCAAATTCTTTCCAAATCCTGTTCATGTTGGTATTCTGACCCCCTCTCATGAATCACAAATGTTCATAATGGCATCTAGAATAGTAAACCTTTTCCAGAGGCTTTAAATTTACCTAGTTCTATCAGAAGAATCACTATCTATGGCAGCTATTGCTTTATGAAATATATTTCTTATATAATAGTACATGAAAGTCAAAAACTACTCCTTGACCCATAAGCTGCAGAATGGGTGTTGTGTTGCCAGGCAAGAAAATAGTATCAATCTCCTCATACATTCCCATCACAGCTCCTGTGTAACCAGGTACATTGTCAATGAGCAGTAATATTTTTAAAGGAGTCTATTTTTTTCTGAGCAGTAGGGCTCAAGAGTGGGTTTAAACTATTCAGTAAGCCATGCAGTAAACAGGTGTGCTATCATCCAAGCTTTGCGCTTCCATTTCTACACTACAAGCAGAGTAAATTTAGCATAATTATTAAGGAATCTAGGATTTTCAGAATGGTAAATGAGCAGTGTCCCTTAATAAGACAGCCAACCTGTCCATTGAAGATTTGAAGCTAGGCATTGACTACTACTCCTGGATGGTAACTTCACCATTAGAAGATAGAAAGCTGTTTGATTTACATTGAAAATCTGTTGTTTAGTGCAGCCACCTTCCTCAATGATCTTAGCTAGAGCTTCTGGATAACTTGCTGCAGCTTCTACATCAGCACTTGCTGCTTCACCTTGCACTCTTACGTTATAAAGATGGCTTCTTTCTTCAAATCTCATGAAACAACCTCTGCTAGCTTCAAACATTTCTTCTGAAGTTTCCTCACTCCTCTTAGCCTTCAAAGAATTGAAGAGATTTAGGGCCTTGCTCTTGATTAGGCTTTGACTCAAGGGAATATTGTGGCTGGTTTGATCTACCCAGACCACTAAAACTTTCTCAATATTAGCAATAAGCCTGTGTCGCTTTCTTAACATTCGATTGTGCACTGAAGGAGCACATTTAGTTTCCTGCAAGAAATTTTCCTTCACACTCACAAGTTGGCTAACTGCTTGGTACAAGAGGCCTAACTTTTGACCTAACTCACCCACCATTTGACATGTTTTTCTCACTAAATCATTTCTAGCTTTTAATTTAAAGTGACAAACATGCAGCTCTTCCTTTCACTGGAACACACAGTTCAAGTCTTACATGGGTATGGCTTGTGGTGCCCCCAAAACAGTTACAATAGTATTATCAAAGATCACTAGTCACATTCCCATAACATACACAAGAATAATGAAAAACTGGCCAGGTTCAGTGGCTCACGCCTCTAATCCCAGCACTTTGGGAGGCCAGGAGGGGAGGAATGCTAGAGGCCAGGAGTTTGAGTCTGCAGTGGGCTATGATCATGCCACTGTACTCTAACCTGGGCAGAAGAATGAGACCCTGTCCCAAAAAGAAGAAGGAGGACGAGGAGGAGGAAAAGAAGGAGGAGGAGCAGGAGGAGGAGGAGGAGAAAAAAACTGAAAACATTACAAGAATTACCAAAATATGACATAAGAACACAAAGTGAGCATATGCTATTGGAAAAATGGTGCCAACAGACTTGCTCGATGCAAGGTTACCACAAATCTTCCATTTGTAAACAATGCATTACCTGCAAAGCATAATAAAGTGAAGCACAATAAAACGAGATATGACTCTACAACAGGGGAATCAAAACTGTATAGTACTGTTATAAAGACAGACATATAAATCAACAGAACAGAATAGAGAACCCAGAAGCAAAGTCTTATAGATATGGACAAATGATCTTCAACAAGGATGCCAAGACTACCCAATGGGGAAAGGATAGTCTCTCCAACAAATGGTGCTGAGAAAACTGGATTTCCACATGCCAGAAAAAGAAGTTGGATTAAGATCAAAACATAACATGTTATAAAACTCCCAGAAGAAAACACAGGGGAAAAGCTTCAGAATATTGGATTTGGGAGGAATTTCTTAAGTATGACACCAAAAGTACAGGCAACAAAGCAAAAGTAGACAAATGGGCCTATACCACACTCACAAACTTCTATGCAGAAAAAAAAATCAAGTGAAAAGGCAATTTATGAAATGGGAATAAATATTTCCAAATCACCTATTTGATAAGATGTTGAACAGGACTTGAACAGACATTTCTCCAAAGAATATATACAAATGGCCAAGAAGCATATGAGATGATGTTCAACATCGCTAATTATCAGGGAATGCAAATGAAGCCACAATGAAGTACCACCTTTTCCACGTAGGATGGCCACTACTGAAAAAAACAGAAAATAATAGGTGTTGACAAGGATGTAAAGAAATTAGAACCCCTGTGCACTGTCATTGGGGATATGAAATGGTAGAGCTGCTATGGAAAACAGTATGAACACTGCTCAGAAATTAAAAACAGAATTACCATACGATTCAGCAATCCCATTTCTGGGGATATATCCCTAGAAAATACAATCAGTATCTCAAATAAATATTTGTACACCCACGTTCAATGAAGCATTATTCAGTCGGGCATGGCTTATGCCTATAATCCCACCACTTTGGGAGGCCAAGGTTTGAGGATAGCCTGAGGGCAGGAATTTGAGACCAATCTGGGCAACATAGCAAGATCCCTGTCTTTAAAAAAATTAAAAAATTAGCCAACGTGGTGGTGCACATCTGTAGTCCTAGCTACAGGCTAGGCTATAGCTGAGGCTGAGATGGAAGGGACATTTGAACCCAGGAGCTCGAGGTTACAGAAAGCCATGATCATGCCACTACAATCCAGCCTGGGTGACACAGCAAGACCTATCTCTTAAAAAAAAAAAAAAAAATCGCAGCATTATTGACAATAGCCAAGCGGGAGGAGCAATCTAAAAGTCCATTGAAAGATAAAGAATAAACAAAATGTGTTATATACATAGAGTGGAATGTCACTGAGCCTCAAAGAAATCCTGTCATATACTACTAGAGTGAACCCTGAGGACACGCTAAGCGAAATAATCAGTCACAAAAAGACAAATACCACATGATCCCACTTACATGAGGTATTTACGGTGGTCAAACTCACAGAAACACAAAGTAGAATGGTGGCTGCCTGAGGCCTGAGGTGAAGGGGAGGGGATCTGTTGTTAGATGGGTATAGAGCTTTAATCATGCAGGGTGGGTGGAAGTAGTTCTGGGGAACTGCTGCACAATAACATGCATGTAGTTGGCAAAAGTGTAGTGTACATTTGGAAACTATTGGAGGGTGAATTTTATGTTATGTGTAAAAGTTTTTTGCCACAATAAAAACAATGAGTACACTGGAATACATTACCTATATACAAAGTATTATTTAACAAACTTATATTTTAGTCATACATCTTTAAGATGTATGATTAGATTTAAATCAGCCTGGGCAGCAAATCTATTTGTTAAACATTCATATTGCTGGGTAGCAAATCTATTTGTTAAACACTTAAATTAAATTATGAAAGGGGACCAGGTACAGTGGCTCACACGTATAATCCCAACACTTTGGGAGGTCAGGATGGGAGGATCCCTTGAAGACAGGAGTTCGAGATTAGCCTGGGAAATAAAGCAAGACACCATCTCTACCAAAAAATAAAATAAAATAAAAATTAGCATCTGTAGTCCCAGCTACAAGAAAGACTGAGGCAGAAGGATCACTTGAGCTCAAGTGTTCAATGCTACAGTGAGCTATGATCGTGCCACTGCACCCTAGCCTAGGCAGCAGAGCAAGACCTCATCTCTAAAAAAACAGTAATAAAAAAAGAAATTATGAAAGGGGCAAGATTGAGATTATTTTCATATTCAACATGTATTAAGCTAATATTATTTCCAGATGATTTTTATTTCTCTGACCTCTTCCAGAACATGAACTCCCAACACACAGGAACATAGGAGTTTATCCAAATGCTTCCAAAGATACAGACTATAAAAAGAGAGCATACAATGTTGCCCGATACAAAAATAACAAAACCTACACATGTAATTTAAAGTTTCCCCATCACCACTTAAAAAAAAAAAAAAAAAAACTAAAGGCAGGAAGATGACTTGAGACCTGGAGTTTGAAACCAGCCTGGGCAACATAGTGAGGTACTGTTTTGGCAAAAAATTTTAAGCTTAGCTGGCTGTGGTGGCACATGCCTGTAGTCCTAGCTACTCAGGAGACCAAGGCAGGAGAACTGCTTAAGCCCAAGAGGCTGAAGGCTGCAGTGAGTTCTGATCACACAACTGCACTCTGGTATGGGCAACAGAGCAAGCCTCTATCACTTAAAAAAAAAGAAAAAAAAATCTACTGTATGGTAGACGAACCTGTGTATGGTAGACACACCTGACAGTGATAACTTAAGCATACCTCAGAATGACCCTGTATGGCAGATGCACCTAAATGTGTGTTTGGAGTTCCAAGCTAAGGAATCCAGGAGTGGCCAACCTGGAGATCCCTTCCTTAACTACAAGGAACATCCAAGCCCCTATCCTCTCTCACTCCCATCCTGTCCCGTGGAACAGGCAGGGGCCATACAGAGGATTGAGGCTCTTTGTTTCAGGTTGCACAAAGGTTGCCAGGTGGAGACTGTTAGAGGAGGGTGCTAAGTAAAAATGCTACATAAACTGCGCACCTTCTGCAAGCAGTTGCAGCTGTTCTGCCTAGCCTGCTGCCATTGGCCTGTGCAGTTACCCTGTCCAGCCTGCTGCCACTGGATTCTTTCCTGTATGTGAGGCCCAGAAACATCCCATGTCTTGTTTGCTGGCTCTGGGTCTCTTCTTTGGCCTCTTGAACCTGGTGCCATCCCCACTGGAGTAAATAGGAGTTTGGCACAACAGATACTGGTGAAATTAATATTATATTTTATTTAATATATCAAAAATAGTTCCACTTTGTAGTGAATATTAAAAATTAAGATACGTTATATTCTTGTACCCATATACATTTTTTTTTTTTTTTTTCCTGTAGAGATGAGGTCTCACCATGTTGCCCAGGCTGGTTTCAAACTCCTGGGCTCAAATGATCTACCTGCCTCAGCCTCTTAAAGTGCTGGAATCACAGGTGTGAGCTACCATGCCCGGCCTCCATCCTGTCTTTAAAATTTGATACATGGCCAGGCGTGGTGGCTCACGCCTGTAATCCCAGCACTTTGGGAGGCTGAGGTGGGTGGACCACCTGAGGTCAGGAGTTCACAACCAGCCTGGCCAGCATGGTAAAACCCCGTCTCTACTACAAATGCAAAAAAACTAACTGGGTGTGGTGGTAGGCGCCTGTAATCCCAGCTATTCGGGAGGCTGAGGCAGGAGAATCGCTTGAACCTGGGAGGCAGAGGCTGCAGTGAGCTGAGATCTCACCGTTGCATGCCAGCCTGGGCAACAAGAGTGAAACTCCATCTCAAAAAAAGAAAAAAAAAAAGTACCTACACTGGACAGTGGCTCATGCCTGTAATTCCAGCACTTTGGGAGGTGGAAGTAGGTAGATCACTTGGGCCCAGGAGTTCAAGACTAGCCTGGGCAACAGAACAACAACTTCTCTCTACAAAAAAATAAACAATATTAGCCAAGTGTGGTAGTGCGTACCTATAGTCCTAGCCACTCAAGAGACTTAGGTGAGAGGCTCCCTCAAGCCCAGGAGGTCGAGGCTACAATAAGCTGAGATCACATGACTGCACTCCCACCTGGACAACAGAGCAAGATCCTATCTCAAAAATACAACAAAATAAAATAAAAGTTGGTACACATTTTACACCTACAGCACATCTCAAATCAGATGCTAAATTTTTGTTTAACTACTTGACTTGTATCTAGAGTTCAGAAAAACTTTACAGTTGAAAAAACAGATTCACATACCCAAGTTGCTCTAAACATATTTACAATTTTCCATTAATTGAATCAAGCCTCTTATTTAAGTTTAAAGTTAAATGAAATTTAGAATTCAGTTCTTTAGTCTAACTACATTTCAAGTACTCAACAGTCAAATTTGCCTAGTGACTGCTATATTGAACAGCATATGTCTAACAGGAACATGAAAAAGCATCTATCTCATCAGTCAGCTCTATCTTCTCCAGTTCTCTGACATCACATTTATGATGGCTCTCGTAGTATCTAACTGGCACAGCCTGAGATTAACCTCCTCCCCGAGGAAGACATTTTTGCTTTTTGAAAAGCCTCAACATTTGGAGTCTGAACAACAGTAAACGAAAATATTTCAAGTTTTCCGGGGGGGTGCTAAATACAGATTACATTTGACATCCCATTGGAGTACATACAGTAAATGGATTTTAATTGTAATAATTAATTACTGGAAACACCAAGGGTAAAACCTGCTTACCTTAATTATGTGAAATTGTTCTAAAATCCATTTGGAATGGCCCTATCAAGAGTACAATTCAAGAAAAGACATCCCCTGTCCCAGGTGTAATCTCTCCTGCCAGCTCTGGGCAGCAGGCTGATAAAAAGGCAGCAAGGAGCTGCAAAAAGAATAAACTACTCACCTGAATGCCTTTGAAAGTTATTGATGGGCAATATTTGTTGGGAATTTCAATCTTCTCAAACTTACCAAAACACACATTTTGCTCAAATTGTTTTTTTTTTTTTTTTTTCAAACAGGGTCTCAGTGTGTCACCCAGGCTAGGCTAGAGTGCAGTGGCACCATCACTGCATCCTCGACCTCCCCGGACTCAGCTGATCCTCCCACTTTTGCCTCCCAAGTAGCTAGGACTACAGCCATGCATCACCACACCTGGCTAATTTTAGCATTTTTTGTAGAGAGGGTGTTTCACCATGTTGCCCAGGTGGGTCCCGAACTCCCGGGCTCAAGCAATCCGCACACCCAGGCCTCCCAAAGTGCTGGGATTACAGGCATTAGCCATCACGCCCTGCCTCAAAGATAATAACAATAATAATAAAACGAGGTGTTATGAATAGTGCCTTCATTTGACAAGGCACAGGCCACTCAAATCACTGATTAAATTATAAGATTCCTTGGCAACATCAGAACAGAGAAAAGCCAAGTAGTTATAATTTGTGTGAGCCAAAACACTGGACACAAAGATAAAAACGACATCAGGCTTTGCTTTCTCTACAAAGAAACACCAACAATTGTTGGTAACAATCTCTGTTACCAACCCACTATGGTTTATAACAACAACAACAACTAACTCAAATAGTTCCTACTAATAATATTAGTAATAATAATAATAGCTAACACATATATGCCATTTACTCTGTGCCAGGAACTGTCCTAAGCATTTTGCGTACCTTAACTTGTTTAATCTGCCCAACAACTCCAGAAAGCAGGTAGTTTATGCTACCCATTCTGAAGATGAGGAAAGTAAGGAAAGGACAGTTAATGAACAAAGGTCACACAGGCGATTGGCAGAAGACCTAAGATTTGAACCTAAACAGTCTGGCTCCAGACATGCTTTTAACCACTATGCTGTAGAGCCAAGACTATCAAATTCACCTTGGCTGGTTTGAGAATTATAAAGACCACTACTTACTCAAACCTTTTAATCCCACTCTGACAGAAATATAAATATATGAAAACTTCTTTCCACATTTATTCACCAAAGATCTTTGCCCAGTGATCCGTTCACTGTGACCACCATCTCTCTTCTTAGCACATGCATGTAGAAAATCTAGTTCCAAAATGGAGTCAATCCAACCAAATTAGGAAATTCCTATTCTGCTCCCCTCTGCACCTCAAGAATTTCATACAACTGAATGTTGATCTCAACAGAAATCTTGTGGCTCACCACTCATCTACAAGAACTGCTAACTAAGGAATTGCTCCTAATATCACCTAATATCATGAACTCCAAACCCACTTTAATAATGGGGGCATAGATACATGCATTAAAATCTCACCTATAATTCAAAAACTCACAATTCCATTTTAGGTAATAGTTCCAATCCCATGTTACAAGGTTGATAATGAACTGCCAACTATTTCTAGTTTCTCCACTCTTAGAGAAAGCTCAAAGCACTTCATGAGAGAAGTGACTTACAAATAATAATGACAGAAACACCCAAGTGAAAGGGGAAAAATAAGGACCCAGATACACAGCCCTTCCTTAATCAGAGATGTATATTTAACCCTGGCTTTCCAACCTATTGTTCTTATTGTACAATTCCCTCTTTTCTTGCACGTGGATTTCTTCCTTGGTGCCATTTGTTTCTGTGTGTGTGTGTGTGTGTGTGTGTGTGTGTTATTTTTTATTTTTGAGATAGGTCTTGCTTTCTCACCCAGGCTGGAATGCAGTGGCACAATCAGAGGTCACCATAGCCTCGGCCTCCTAGACTCAAGTGATCCTCCCACCCCACGAGTAGCTGGGACCACAAGCACACACCACCACACATAACTAAATTTTTCTTTTATACACAGAGTCTCACTCTGTTGCCCAGGCTAGTCTTGAACTTTCTTGGCCTTCTTAAAATGTTGGGATTACAGGCATGAGCCACTATACCCTGTTGTGTGTATTTTTTTAATACGTTAAAGCTTGTTTAATATGTTACAAAGTCTTCTTTATTTTATTTATTTAGTTTTTTAAGAGACAGGGTCTCACTCTGTTGCCCAGGCTGGCATGCAGTGGCGTGATCATAGTTCACTGTAACTACAAACTCCTGGGCTCAAGCAATCCTCCCACCTCAGCTTCCCAAATAGGACTACAGGCACGTGCCACCATGCCCAGCTAATTTTTTCATTTTTTCTTGGTAGAAATGGGATCTCACTACATTGACCAGGCTAGTCTGTAACTCCTGGCCTCAAGCAATCCTCCCACCTTAGCCTTCCAAAGCACTGGGATTACAGGCGTGGGCCACAGCATCCAGCCACACAGTTTTCTTTAAATGACCCGTTTGGCTGAGGAAAAAAAAACTCATCATGAAAATCAAGTAGGTCAACATGTTGGCTAAAATTTCCTATTGGCTTTAGCAGCCAGCAGATATAAAAGTAAAAGGAACAATCCCAATCCTTGAGTTTATTTTTAGGCTCTCCAAGAAAGAGTAATAACCTACCTGACTTAATTTCTCAAGTACTCCTATATTTGATAACTCACTGAGCTGCTTTTTGTGGCCTCTGTGACTCTTTAATCCAATGCATTCCACAAAGCAAAGATCACTTTAAAGCACTCTCTCCACCCCATCTTCTTCCCCACAAAAGGTGATGTTTCATTCTCCCAACTTCCTTTTGGTAAATTATTACATGGAACTGCATTCCCTGGGAAAAGTCCAGAAGCATATCTTCTAATTTAAGGAACGTACCAAACATTTTGAGTCCTACAAACTCTTCTGATTGGTCATGAATGTAACAATCACCCTTTTTCCTGTGATACTTAATTCAAAAACAAACCCAAGGGAACCTTCAAAGCTGAAAGTGCTGAAATTCCAGAATGAGACAGAGAAAAAAAAAAAAAAAAAACCTTGCTCATTGATCAAGGTGACACCATGTATGATTTCAGTATTTAATAGAGAACTAACTACTATATACTTAAAGCAACTTCCATAAACTCCCAATGATGATACGAACTATTTACCTGGAGGCCCCAAAACATAAAACCTATGACAAACTTAGATATTAATTCTTATTGAACACTAACATTACATCCTACAGACATGAACATATTACCTAGGATTTATGCGGCAGTAGACTTTTGTAACCTCCTGAAATTCATGTTAATTGTTATGTCTTTATTCAATCCCCATCCCCCTATGTGCACATACAAATACACAAACCTGCTCTGATAAAATCAACAATTACACTTGCCTCCCTCTCTGAGTTGCCAAGTCATCAGATCCACCCACCCGGATCCCCTTATGACTGTAAAGTTTATGGATTACTTATTTCTCATGGGTTTTTCTTCCTGACATACTGTAACCACTTTCCTTTTATAAAGTTCTGATCAATTATCAGAAGCATACTAGCAGAGGACAGTGAGCAACAGTAGCAAAGATGTTTTTTAGGATTTTCTTTATTACTTGGAGTCTTGTTTGCAAAGAACTTTACAGTCACATCAGAGCCTTCTTACAACACTTCAGAAATGGAAGCATTCGTAATCCTATTTAACACACACCAAAAACAAGGTTAAGCCACTTGCAAAAGACCACCCAGTAGATACAAGGTAGAGTTCAACTGCAAGGTAGCAAGTATTCCATCTACCCTTTTAATTTCCTCAGCTACCAAACTTCAAGTTTTTGTTTTTTAATTAAGGCTGCCATCACTCATGTGAGCAGAAACAGCTCATCCCGTGCGGCACCAGAGCCTAGCTGCTAGAACATCTCCAACCCAGTTTGTTGTTGTTATTGTTGCTGTTGTTGTTGGGGCAGAATAGACGGTTTGAGAGTAGAAGAGGTGAGAACAGAACCTATGAGTCCAGTGACAGGTGTGATAATAAAGACGAGATTTGAGTTTCTGATAAGCAGTTTGTTTTTAAGGACCCAAAATAATCTACCTTGACATTCCTCCCAAGTAATACATTCATGTTTTTCTTGATAATAATATAATTGTTATCCAAATAAACCTTACATTTATTTAGGAAATTGTTTTAATAGAAAGTTTAAGAAGTCAAATGTAAGACTAGTATTACCACATAAAAATCCCACATAGAATCTACCTTTTCTCATCAGGCAAGCTCCCAAATAAAAAACCACTTTCAGTAATGAGCCTTGTAAAGGTACAACCTAAATGTATATTATATGCTTATCAAAAAGCCGCAAGGTAAAAAATAAAATTTTTGTCATACGAAAATTCAAAAACACATAAAAAATTTGTATTTTTCTAATTAAGACTTTCCCTACATTGGACATTCAGAAAGTACTAGAGAACTTATGAGAATCTGATCTTTTATTATGAGTAATAGGTGTTTCTTCTTCACCACCAGAGGTCAGAATCCAGAATTAAGTCCTTATTTTTCTAAAGTATTAAAGTTTTATACTTTAACTTCATGAATCTTGGAGCAACTTTAAATGCCACTTAAAACAAAAAAGCCCTCATTTCTTGACACTAAGTGTAACTGTAGAAAACAGTTTCACAAAGGAAAAAGAGAGGGCTGACATTTTGGTTATTTCTTGCTCCAAAATACTCTAGAAGAGCTTATATGTATATTCACAGGAAGGTAATAGTTGTTGAGTCGGCCTCACATTTATTTGCAGATTCAACAAATGACAGCTGAGAAGCATGTGCCAGGCATGGTGTTAGATGCCCAGGACCTGAGAGGAAAAAAATCCCTCTACTCATGGAGGAATCTGACCTCAATTCCATCTGACCTCAATTCATCTGTAACACTCATTCAACAAACACACTGAACACCTCCTAGGGCCAGCCAATATGTTTGGAATGAACAATTTGTCTGTATAAGATCCTGCTCATTATCTTGCCTTCCTACTGAAATAGAGTTTATCCCATGTCTATGACAGAAAATTCATCTCCAAACATTATTCTACTACTCACTGGACTTCCCCAAAAAGGCTGGTCAAATTACTTGACCTTCTAAACATTCTTATCTTACAGATCTAGAAGAGAGGAAACAACAAGAGCTTGAATATGTAACTAAGTTTTTATAACTACATTAGAAACTTTCCTTGCCTCTACAAGACAAAAAATAAACAGCATTTTTTTAAAATTTATGATACGCAAATATAGACATTCACAACCCTCCTGGCAAAATAAAATGTTCCCAGAATACTAAATACTAATTTGAGGAAAATTTCACAAACTAAAATAACAAATCTCTGAGTCAGGTATTTCTCTTTAGAGAAAAGCAAATCAATTGTAATGGTCCAGCAGCTTTTCATACCCTTGAGAATGACAACTAATTTCTTCCACGTAAGAATTTTCCTTTTCCTCTCTGTTCAGTTCCAAATACTATTTGTTCAAACTGAATCAATTTCATATTTAGGATTTTTAACTGGATCACACTTTCTGCCTAACATTTTTCATATAACCCCTCATTAAAGAGACATTAACAATTTCAATCAAACCAATTCCACTTCCTTACCCAAAAACTTAATTTCCTGTACAGTACTGCTTTCATTTCACCTTTAAAAAAATCTCAGTTCACAATTTTTTAAAGACCTCTGTTCTCTATTACTTAAGAAAATTCATAGCCTGGCAGAATGTGCACCAATACAGGTTGTCACAAGTTTGGCTACTCAGTTTCTGATGGATCTTCTGGTACATACAACCAAGTTACATATTCAAGCTCCTGTCCCTACTTAAAATTCATTTTTAAAATTACTGAACACCAAAAATGGATGACATGAACAAAATATACTCACAGAATGTTACAATAGTCAATATAAGATGCAATAGGAAAGAAAATCAATGAAAAATATTATAAATTGTACAAAACTCTGAATAAAACAAAGTTCAGCAAAACAAAGCTGATTACATACACTCTAAACTTTTAACTGACCTCACTTACCTCTCAATCTGACAAGGATACCTACTTTCCCTCTGTAAAATACACGGGTGACACCTTCCAAAGAGTAAATGTATATAGCTATTAAGTACCTCTCCCATAATATACTTAGTACAAGGCATCTTGTTTGTTCCAAAACCTGGCTTTTTGTTTTTGTTCTTGACCATTTGCTCTTGTACTTAAGTAATTTATTATTTTGTTAACCAATAAAATGAGGGTGAAAAATGACTACTTTTGAAAAACTAAATTAACTGCTTTGCAGATACTCAAAGGGGAGTGGATAAACTAATACCTGCCTAATGAACGGTGGAAAGAGAATTTAAGTCTGTAAGAAACAATAATTTTAATTATTCCTTTCTAACTAATTAATTAACTACACCAAATAGTCAGCTGGTGTCGAATTAAGAAGGGTTTTGTGAAGCTAAACAAATACAATAAAGCATATGGTGGTGGCCACTCCCAATCATCCCCTTCCCCAGGACTGCCAGACCAGTCTTCAGAGAACACTCCTCCTGAAGGTCATCTAACTGACCCCACAAATCATCTTAACCTAATCTTGCACTGGATTCTCTGGTTTACTTTCATGCTGGAAACAGCGGTTTGGTTGAAAACACAGTTTCCTCTGTAAGGGTTAGCCTCCAATCTAAATTTTTAGAGCTAAAACTGAGTTCTTTTTTTTTTTAAATAGAGACAGGGTCTCGCCATGTTGCCCAGGGTAGTCTTGAACTCCTGGGATCAAACGGTTCTCCCACTTTGGCCTCCCAAAGTACTAGGATTAAAAGCGTGAGCCACCAAACCCAGGCTGCAACTGAGTTATTGAAACCACAAAGCTGAGGAAATAACAAAACTTAAAATCTCACTATTCTACTACATTCTACATTGATGGTCTTTAAATCGGGCTATGTACAACATTTAGGGTACATGAAAACTCTAAAGGAAAAAAACTATTTCTCCATCTTTAACTTCCTTGTAAAATAATACGCCTGAGAATTTCCCTTCTCTTTCCTAACTGCCTCTCACTTCCTAAAGTGGGCATACCTCTCAGCCACCACCCTCCCCTCATCTCACTAGGCACTCTGCCCATGATTATAAAACCTTCCAGGCAACAAGGAGGAGACCCACTGGAAGCAAACTGGTCTTGATGCAAAGAAATAAATAAGAAACATTTCTAGACATCTAAAAGGGAACAAAATGCTTTTGCAAGTTGGATTGCTTCAAACAAAATTACAGGAGCATCCATTCTTTCTTTAAGCCATCTGCCAACAAATTATTAAAAATAATTTCTGATGAGATTACTGTGTGAGTTTTGCCATATAACTTCAGAAAAACTCCAAACAACTGACTGACACTGCTATAATACTCCATTTTTCATTTTTGACAAGTTTTTTAAATGCCTGCATCTTACACAGAAAAGAAAAATGGAAAATAAAAGTGATGTCAAATCTTTTCTCATCTAGTAATGAATGAATTTATAAAGAAAAAAACACTTGCATACCTGCAATAGATGAATGTATAAAGAGATATAATTTTTACTTTTTATCATTTATCAGAATTTGTAATATAATCATGTTATTTTGATCAACTCCATGCCACAAATGGAAATGTTTAGACAATTACTTCTGGATTAAATAATCCTTGAGGCACAGGATATTTTTAATTTTCAATATTGATATATTTTTATTACATAAGTATGACATGATAATCCATAAAAGACTCTAAAACATGAACATGTGCTATATTAGAATAAAAACTGGGGGAGAAGGCCAAGCGCGGTGGCTCACACCTGTAATCCCAGCACTTTGGGAGGCTGAGGTATGTCGATCACAAGGTCAGGAGTTCGAGACCAGCTTGGCCAACATGGTGAACTCCCATCGCTACTAAAAATACAAAAATTAGCCAGCCGTGGTGGCGGGCACCTGTAATCCCAGCTACTCAGGAGGCTGAGGCAGAAGAACCGCTTGAACCCGTGAGTAGGAGGTTGCAGCGACCAGAGACTGCACCACTGCACTCCACCCTGGGCAAAAGAGCAAAACTCCATCTCAAAAAAAAAGAAAAGTTGGGGGAGAAGTAAGATTACAAAAGAGTTCAAGTAAACAGGGAGAGATAAGTTTCCAATTAAAGAGCTTGTTCACTGATTTTTTTTTTTTAATGAATGGTGGTTGCTATGACAATGTTAGATCTTTCATCAGCTCTACTTAAGTATATTATGTAAAAGGTCTATTTTCAAACGCCAATTTTTACAGTATGACCCAAATTATGTATTTTGAAACAACCTAAGCTTATGACGACAATGTATGTGATTGGCACAAGATTTGAAGACCTTGGAGCTATACCAGTAGCAGTCAGTCTGCATCCAATGATTACGATTCAGAAGAAGAATGCAACCTACTCTTCCAGACTTTAACACCTGCAATTGGAGTCTCAGAAACATCATTTCCTCCACAAGCTTTGCACTTTCCCACTTCCTGGCCCCTGTTCGTACCACCAAGAAAACAGACCCAGTCCTCCTCAAATTCCACCATTCTTCCTTAAGCAAGGGCTTTTGGTCAGCTGTTGTGAACTGCTAATTTGGTAAGAGAGCAGAATAACATAGTGGGGTTGAGGGCATGGAATCTGGTAGCAGGTTACCTGGTTTCAAAATCTGCCTCTGCAATTTACTAGTTTAAGCCAATTAATCTCTCTGTGGTCCATTTTTTCATCTTTAAAATGGAAATTATAATCAACATTACCTGATAGTGGTTTTGTAAAAACTGAATGAGTTAATATAGCTAAAACCTTTAAAGCTCTGCTTGACAGTTTTGGCCACATCATCATTATTACCCCCACCAAAATTTCTACTTCAGTGACTATCACCACACCTTGTCCAGATTTTTACTGTGTAGACACAAGCCCACATCTTTATAAATTGCTACTTCCTCACCTATTTCAGGCTACTGCTTAGTTGGAAGGAACAAATAAGAATATCTATGTACCCCATTAGTCCCTTCCTAGAGAAAGGCACTAGTGAAAATGCAATAGGGTCCATAAAAACTCTGTGTAAATCAACTAGGGTTAAGGAAGAGAAACACTAGCAAAGGTATTTTAAATAGGGAGTAATTCTACCCTGTTTCAAAAACAGAAAAATGTAGTGGCAAAAAGTACTGGGAAAGAGTAAGTCCTGGGAAGAAACTGTTGGGAGAAGGTCACACTTTCTATTCCCAGGGCTTCTTTCATTCCTTATCTTGAATCAAGAGACAATATATGGAAAATAACTAGAGAGGGGGATAACCTATATTGATAACCAAAGAAAACGAAAAAATAACTGGACAGATGATTGATACAGACATCACTAGCTATTCCTCTCCTCTCCAGTCGTTCAGGCCTACAGTTGGCTGTAGTTCACTTTTTACAGTTGATTGAAAAAAGAAAAAGAGGCTGCAGGAAGGAAGCCAAGGACAGTACTAAACAGCAGCCCTGGAGAACGTGGGCTGGCAGGTACATCAACACATTGATTTCAGTGACCACTACAACAACCATCCACAAAATCATATCCGCAAAATCATATCTTTCGGAAAGAATGTTTCTTTTTAACAAATGATTTGTCCTAATAAACATAGCCCCATATTTGACCTTCAGGAAGCAACCTTTTTTTTTTTTTTTTTTTTTTTTGTAGAGACGGGGTTTCACCACATTAGCCAGGCTGATCTCAAGCACCTAACCTCAAGTGATATGCCTGCCTCAGCCTCCCAAAGTGCTGTGATTACAGACGTGTGCCACTGCACCCAACCAGGAAGGATCTTTCTAACCCTAACTGCAAGATAACTTTTTCATTGCAATAAACCTAAATCTCACTTGTGCCTAAATACAAGCCAGCATCACATCCTCAGCTGCCAAGTTGAAGAATAGGCTCTTATCAATTCAAAAACACCCAAAAGCATTAAACTCAGCTGAGATATTTGTGTGAAATACAGATTCCTGGACCCCCAGAGAGGCTGACTCAGTCTGGGGTAGAGATCAAGAATCTGCATTTTTAAACAAACCCCCAGGGAATTCTTAAGTACACTGTAGTTTTACAACCACTGCCTGAAGGACATCCCTGGAATATCACTTAGCAAATGCAATTCATACTCCCTTTGCCCACTAAGAGAAACTGTTGGCATCATTTTCATCAGTAAGCTCTGTTTCCAGAAGGGGGGGACCATGACTGCAAACTATTTTGGATTTGAAATTTGCCAGCATTGCAAACAGAAAGGAAGGGGAGAGCATCTTTCTCATAGCTTCCTCACAATCCTGGTGAAGGGTCTGAATCACCCTGATTGTTGCTTGTCTTTTTCACCGAAAGGCTGAATGATGAGGGTAGATTGTAGCACCATGGTTGTTTTATCCTGTTCTAGGTCCACCTTTATGGCCCAGGAACCCTGTAGCAGGAAAATGGGGCTTCATGGGATATGGTCTCTCAGGAATTATTCACTGAGTGTTTCACTAATTTGTTTTTACTAAAAATAATTTTATATAAAAATAAAGTTATACTTTATAATAGGATTCCATTTTAAAATACCAATATAAGTATTTTGGAATATTTGTGTTCCTAAAGAAAGAGAGCAAAGGATACTCCTTTGCAAAACATATATCTGAGTACTTTTAAAAGATGAGACACTTCTGCTATTAAAAGGAAACAAAATAAACAAAGCTTTTGTTAACTGGTGAAAGTAAGTGGTGTTCAAGTTGCCATTCCAGTTTCCAAGCTGTTTTTATGAAAGCAGAGGGGTGGGGGCATTTTACATCAGTACAAAGGGTAAGAATAGCCCTCTGGCAGAATAAAACTTCTCTTTATTTTGGCATTCCATATTAACTTATCTGATAAGTTGCTGACTTTATTATATGGGGATATTTATCTCAAAGCCAATGCCTTTTGCAGGGGTAGGCAGAGGCATGGTGACCAATTTTACTATGGTAGAGCCTTTGGCCAAATCACTTCACCCCTTTGAAATGCATCACATTGTATCCTTCAATTTGAGTGCCTCCCCTGACCTGAGTCATGTAGGATAAACTACTCTGTGCTGTCAAACGCTGTGTACCTGTTATTACCACTGCCTCAGAGAGCATAAAATACATATTTATAGAATAGACACTCCTCAATGTTCAATATGCACAACAAAGTTTTGGTAAAAAGAAAGACTGACTTTCTGACAAATACAAGGATTCTGTAGCAGCAAGAGTACTAACACAGAAGCAAGTGACTATGTTCTTAACCCTACATAAACCCTAACCAGACTAGTCATTTTACTTTGGGCAACACCAAGTATATTCTTTGTGCCACTGGTTTCTTCAGTTATAAAATGAGGGAGAGTTGGATAACACGATTTCTAAAAGCTCACACTGTAAACCTGTACTTTTCAAGCAGTCTCAGGTCTTGTTCTCTGTACCAACAAAAATGAAACATATTGTGAAGTTTACATAGAAATTCATTACTGCCTGCTTATTCCTGCTGAGGGTTCTGGAATTATAAGCCTGGAAAATAGCAAAATAATAGCCGCCATGCACAAGCTGAAGTGAAGAAAAAAAATTAGAAATTAAATCTGGATACCCAGACACCAGATCCCTTCAATATATGCAAACAGAAGGTATGTAGTCATTTGTAAAAGAAGGGGGCAAAAAGCCACAACTGCTATTTTGAAAGATGATGTATATGAAAATTAGCAAAAGAAAAAATACTATATCTATACATACTAAATAAGCATGATTTATACCAACTACACTATCATTCATTCAACACATACTTACTGAGAACCCATTATGAGCCATGAGTTGGGGAAAAGAACAAAAACAAGACAAGCAGTCCCTGCTCTTTGGAGCTAGATAAACAGCAGGGGAGTTAGGTAAACCAAAGTTAAAGAATTTTTACAAATGTGATGTTGCTGCACAAAAGAAGTAGATATAGGGTGTGCCCAGAAAACCTAATAGTAGAAGAAGCTGGTGTGAAGGTCCTCAGGGAATAACATTTTATCTAAGATTTTAAGGCTTGTGGGCTGGGAGCACTGTGGGCTAACAGGAGGCAGCATTCTAAGCAGAGAGGATCACCTTACACTCTTATTTAAAATTTTTATTCTATTTTTATTCTTTTTCTTTCATGGATACATAATATTTTACATATTTATGGGGTACATGTGAGTATTTTTTACACATATAGAACGTGTAACAATCAAGTCAGGGTATCTGGAGTGTCATCACCTTGCATGCTTATCATTTCCACATGTTGGTAACATTTCAAATCCTCTCTTCTAGCTACCTCGAAATATTTGAAACATTAGACCCTACCAAATGTTATATCTATAAATTGAGACAGTTTAGATAATTTGGGTATACTGTTAAATGTTATAATTGAAAAGCAAAGGGACCAGAGAACATGTATCTACTTTATTTTGTGTGTGTATGTGCCATCTCCTGTACTTTTCTCCAGGTTACACATGCATGCACGCACACACACACACACACACGTGTGTGCACAACCACATGCCTATTTCTCTAGTTAACATGTATCTACTTTAGATCAATGGAGCACTGTATTAAAAATTATATACATTGTGACCAGCAGGACAGAGCACTATACATATACACAAAAAATGAGGGAAATTATTGGCACACTTACATTTTTTTCTCGTTTTAAAATTAGCAATCAAGATACTCAAACTCTTCATTCTGAAGACTATCCCCAAAATAATTAATCCCAAAATAAATTCGTGTAATTAAAACTTCTCTGATTAAGAAAAAACTCCAATCTTTTCCAGAGACCACCTGGGCAGCCTCAGAACTATTATCCTTCTATGCTAATGATTGCTGGTTTTAATCATCATCTTTATAGCAAAAGACAATCATTGCATTTCAGTTGACAATTTGTGTTCCAAGTTTCCTTTCCAAAGTTGTCTTTAAAAGTCCAAGGCAAATAAAAACCACCATACATAGTTACTTACAGAACTGACAAGAGATCCTTGATTCAAACAGACCTGGCTGGCATCAATGATTCAAGCACATTATGAAAATCTCCACACAACTCAAAGTTTTTTAAGTACAGAACTGAAGTTTACATCCACAAATCTGTTTGATCTCTGCAGTTGCAAAACCATATGGCACACAAAGAAAAACAAATTATCTCTGCTTATGAAATAAGAACCTTCTGTAGGCTTTGGGACAGACCAACAGCTATGATTGTCCTACTTGCGCATATCACTATAATTAACTTTCTCTGATCCTTTTGAAGAATGTAGAGTTGTTGGGTTTTGGTTTGTTTGGGTTTGAGGGGTGGGGGGCACGATGATTAGGGAACAGAAGTAAGGAAGATCACCAAGGGGAGATGGAGAGAATCCTAAGCATAACCTCAGACACAATAATTTAAATATTATCTTTCTATAAATAGTTTATGTCATATTTTCATGCTTTATTTAATCACGTTTATTACTAAGGATATATATAAAGCCAAGCATGTCAACATTTACAGTGTACTGAAAGTTATGCTTGTGAAAAGGGCTATGTTCTTATACTAAGTGACTCAGTAGCTTCCATAGTAAAACTAGTTTCATAATCACTGTAAGTTTCCAGTCATTGGCTACACAGAACCGAAAGCAAAAATATACCATGACAGTAATTTAAAATATGGTTGAATTCTGCTATCACTGTTTCCACTCCCACCACTACCTCTACCACCACCATCATTCATGCAATCCTCACCAAAAAAAAAAAAAAAAGTTTAGAACTAATATACACTTCTAAAACCAAAAGGCAAAGCTTTGTACCTCAAAAGTAACATGTAAAGGAATTTAAAATTTGATATATGACACTAACAGATTTTAACAAACTACTTCATAAATATAAACAACCCACCAATGGACCCTTAGCACCAGCAAAGACAATTTCAAAGACAATTTGGTTGAACAGATTCAAGTGTAATAAAAGAAACTGCAAATGAAAAAAAACAGTGACAAGAAAAAAGGAGTAAATAAATTTAATGGCAGAAGAATCATTTCCCAGATATATGTGGAATTTTATATATTAAGTGTTTTTAGGGGATGACCAGGTAGAAATAATTTATCATTTTGATTTCCTAAGAGAAGACACTATTCTTAAGAATAAGAGGCTCAGTAGCCCTGCCTATCATTCTGCTGGTAAGACCAAAAAAATGAGTTTCCCTAATACTTTGTGTAGTATAATAGGTGATGCAATAGGTTCTCCTCTGAAAGACTGGCTTCAAGTCTTAACTAATGAGAGTTGTGAAATCTCAAAAACACTAGGTCCCAGAGCATTCTTTGCATTTGGTCTTTATTTTATTTATACTGTACCCAATTAAACACCTTCTAGCAATACCTCCTACCCCCCATTCCCATCCAATCACAGCTCAGAGCCCTGCTGGCTTGCTAGCTTAGATCTCATAAACCTGGAGCTAAGAGCTAAGAAGCACAGTAACCTATCAGAACTGTCAGACATGCTGGGGAAAGTTTCCAAGAAGCATACTAGGCAGAATTCAAAGGAAAACTTCATCCCTGCAGCTATGATCAACTCCAGATATAAATACCTTTAAAACATATGGATTACAAGTACAGTCCTGGGAAAATCAGTAACATGTCATGGAGGAACAGCATTAATGGGTTTACCTGGAATCTGATCTGATAATATCTACAACACTTTTTTTTAAGATCACTTGCTATAACAGGTGAACTAAGAATACCTTTTATTCACTATCTAATCTTACTGTCCTAAAGCCAGGTCCCTACTGGGTAGGGAAGGGTGTCATATATTTGACTAATAATAATTGAAACAGCCTTTTCCTTTTCTTTTTGTTGACAGTCTATTCAGACAAACCAGGCTAAATACGTTTCCGGATTCCCTTATGTGCACAAGGAAAGAACAGCTCAATAAAGGTCCACAGAGACATCTGGAACAAGCAGCATCTCTACCTGCTAAGCATAACTACTGCTTTTCCGCCTTCCTGGATGCTGCTTTTAATTTGTCTTACAATCCTAAAGCCTCTCAGCTGGGTTAGAAAGCCCACTGTTTTTTTCCCTTTATCCTTCAGTGAAGGCCTTGTCTATACCTCTTGGCCACAGACAGAGAGAACAAAGAGTAGTCAGACCTCCAGATTTCTATACTTGACCTTCTTTATGTGGGAAAGATGTTGGTGTCCAATACTGCTATAATAAGAAAAAGGAAAGTGAGTTGCAGGAATGACAAACAGAAACTGTAAAAGAAGAAAAAGAATCAGCCACAAGTTTTCATTATCCAACTTAGGATATAACAAAAGATGACTTTTAAAAATAAATAAATAAGCAAGTGAATCTAGTCAGGACAGAAATCCATTTGGCAAGTAAAATCCATTTCCAGCACAGCATTTTTATAGCAGCATGCTGGAGTTTTCATGTTTTGAAAAATGAGACACTGACTGATATACTTAGCCAAATATTCTGATCTGTCATCATTCTAAATATATGGGCCTATCTTTCAGCAAACAAATTAGCAGGTAATATATCATCCCTGAGTGCATACCCTTCTCTGGACGCTCTATAAATGCAGAGTGATCAAGACTGGCAGTTACTGAGTGTAAAATGTAAAACACTACTAACTTCACTTAAGCCACACTGCAGAATTCCATCATATCAATCAGAAGCAGGGTGTCAGAAAAGTTGTATGCACTTGAAATTCTTCCGGGGGGGGGAATGAGGAGAGAGAAAAGAGATGGCTCTTATACTCCCTTTATTTGATCATGGAGAAAAGAAGAATGAATCTCTGGCAATAAATGACTCCTGTATTGTTTTTTAAGTGTGTCTGCGATCAGATGAGCAAGTCTCGAATTTGGCAAAATTGCAAACTAAAAGAAAAAAATAGCCTTTGCTTTCTCCAGCCTCACCTACTGAAAGTAATTCAAAGTACATAAGCTTCCCAATACAGTAAGAGCTGCAAAGCTAGCTATAGTCTCAGGTCCTCAGAAACAACTCATGCAGTTTCCACGATTCTGATTTAAACAACAACCAACTATTTTCTGAGGGCAAAAGGGGAGTAAAGTTCTTAAATCATTTAATTCTGCCAATTAGTTCCGCAACTATGGCATTAAAGAACTATGGATATTTATCCACTGGAAGTGGATCAAAAAGTGGGCTCTCTTAATGCCTATTAAATAGTGCTGATTTTCAAGCATCACTGACCAAGGTCAAATCTGAACCAACGTGAAAACCTCCACTTCCCCATCACTAATCCCTTGAGCCATCCATTCTTCCAAAAGGCAAATGTTTTGTAGTCAGGGGAGAAATACCACATGGTATGGGTAGCACTTAATATGACTGCTTTCTACATTAAACTCAGCTTACATGCCTTCCATTTATCTGTGAAAAGTTAGAGAATTAAAACACACTGGAAACTTTCAAATATGGTATCACTATAGTATTGGCATATACAGAGAATCAACGAATTAACAGTTTTTTACACATATATTAGGTAAAAGCTCTGGTTTATTGCCTGATCATGTTTTTGTTTTTTCTTGGTATTTAGTTTTCTCCCACCAACTGGAGGAATAAAACGATGCCCCACTATTTGTTTACAACTGACAAGATCATCTTCCATAAGTGTGTTACTGATCAAATGGTACAATGCACAAAGCTTCAGTTCCGCTAGGTTATCAGCTACACTTAGCAAAGTGTGGGCTAAGGAGTTGGGAGGGATGAGAAAAACACAGTGAGCTGTAATGCAACTGTGCTCTTGCTGGGACGTGCACACTGACAATACCTTACCAACTCACTGCCCAAAAAGGAAAATTTCCAGAGTAGCCCAGTGGACCCAAGGACCTAATTGTTCACTTTCTTTGCAGAACTACTGCTGTAAGTACTGTCCCCACTCTCATGTAATATAACTTAATATTCCTATTGAAACAAAGTTAATCACAGCCCAAGTCTACAGTTATCTATATCATGACTTTTTAAATGTGCCTGGGTTCACACTGAAAACCTAACCACCAATTATGGCACCTTTTCAAAAATATTAAATACATTGAAACAAACGCATTCCAAATCCCCAAAGAAAATATGATTGCATTTTACCTCTCCAACTCCAAAGAAAGAAAAGCTGTAGTGCCCCGAGATCTAGACTAGATAAGCTAGTCACTACCAAAAGCCTGAACATAAAAAGCTTACTCTGTCCATCTTGGGCACATTCTAGTCCCTCTTCATAAAAAGTCCTCTCTCTATACCCCTACTTCCTCCTTCCTCCTACTCAAGGAAAAAAAAAACATACATATATGTATTTCAAAAAGTGTACTTTGGTCCCACGGAATTAACCACTTTCCAACTGTTTTTTTTTTTGGGGGGGGGGTTAAATAATTTCATTTACGTACATAAAATTGTATTGACCATGTTGAATAATAAAGTTATTAAAACATTTGGCCAAAGCAATACAAACAAAAATATGGTCTAATGTCTCTTTTTATATAAGACTTTGAAAACACATTTTCTTTTCTTTTCTTTCTTTTTTATTATCATACTTTAAGTTCTAGGGTACATGTTCATAATGTGCAGGTTGGTTACATATGTATACTTGTGCCATGTTGGTGTGCGGCACCCATCAACTCGCCAGCACCCATCAACTCATCCTTTACATCAGGTATAACTCCCAATGCAATCCCTCCCCCCTCCCCCCTCCTCCCTTCCCATAATAGGCCCCAGTGTGTGATGTTCCCCTTCCTGAGTCCAAGTTATCTCATTATTCAGTTCCCACCTATGAGTGAGAACATGCAGTGTTTGGTTTTCCATTCTTGCGATAGTTTGCTGAGAATGATGGTTTCCAGCTGCATCCATGTCCCTACAAAGGACGCAAACTCATCCTTTTTTATGGCTGCATAGTATTCCATGGTGTATATGTGCCACATTTTCTTAATCCAGTCTGTCACTGATGGACATCTGGGTTGATTCCAAGTCTTTGCTATTGAGAACAGTGCTGCAATGAACATACGTGTGCATGTGTCTTTATAGCAGCATGATTTATAATCCTTTGGCTATATACCCAGTAATGGGATGGCTGGGTCATATGGTACTTCTAGTTCTAGATCCTTGAGGAATCGCCACACTGTTTTCCATAATGGTTGAACTAGTTTACAATCCCACCAACAGTGTAAAAGTGTTCCTATTTCTCCACATCCTCTACAGCACCTATTGTTTCCTGACTTTTTAATGATTGCCATTCTAACTGGTGTGAATGGTATCTCATTGTGGTTTTGATTTGCATTTCTCTGATGGCCAGTGATGACGAGCATTTTTTCATGTGTCTGTTTGCTGTATGCATGTCTTCTTTTGAGAAATGTCTGCTCATATCCCTTGCCCACTTTTTGATGGGGTTGTTTGTTTTTTTTCTTGTAAATTTGCTTGAGTTCTTTGTAGGTTCTGGATATTAGCCCTTTGTCAGATGAGTAGATTGCAAAAATTTTTTCCAATTCCCACTCTGATGGTAGTTTCTTTTGCTATGCAGAAGCTCTTTAGTTTAATTAGATCCCATTTGTCAATTTTGACTTTTGTTGCCATTGCTTTTGGTGTTTTAGACATGAAGTCCTTGCCCATGCCTATGTCCTGAATGGTACTACCTAGGTTTTCTTCTAGGGTTTTTATGGTATTAGGTCTAACATTTAAGTCTCTAATACATCTTGAGTTAATTTTCGTATAAGGAGTAAGGAAAGGATACAGTTTCAGCTTTCTACTTACGGCTAGCCACTTTTGCCAGCACCATTTATTAAATAGGGAATCCTTTCCCCATTTCTTGTTTTTGTCACGTTTGTCAAAGATCAGATGGCTGTAGGTGTGTGGTATTATTTCTGAGGACTCTGTTCTGTTCCATTGGTCTATATCTCTGTTTTGGTACAAGTACCATGCTGTTTTGGTTACTGTAGCCTTGTAGTATAGTTTGAAGTCAGGTAGCGTGATGCCTCCAGCTTTGTCCTTTTGACTTAGGATTGTCTTGGTAATGTGGGCTCTTTTTTGGTTCCATATGAACTTTAAAGCAGTTTTTTCCAATTCTGTGAAGAAACTCATTGGTAGCTTGATGAGGATGGCATTGAATCTATAAATTACCTTGGGCAGTATGGCCATTTTCACGATACGGATTCTTCCTATCCATGAGCATGGTATGTTCTTCCAATTGTTTGTGTCCTCTTTGATTTCACTGAGCAGTGGTTTGTAGTTCTCCTTGAAGAGGTCCTTTACATCCTTTGTAAGTTGGATTCCTAGGTATTTTATTCTCTTTGAAGCTATTGTGAATGGAAGTTCATTCATGATTTGGCTCTCTGTTTGTCTGTTACTGGTGTATAAGAATGCTTGTGATTTTTGCACATTGATTTTGTATCCTGAGACTTTGCTGAAGTTGCTTATCAGTGTAAGGAGATTTGGGGCTGAGATAATTGGGTTTTCTAAGTATACAATCATGTCATCTGCAAACAGGGACAATTTGACTTCTTCTTTTCCTAACTGAATACCCTTTATTTCTTTCTCTTGCCTGATTGCCCTAGCCAGAACTTCCAACACTATGTTGAATAGGAGTGGTGAGAGAGGGCATCCCTGTCTTGTGCCAGTTTTCAAAGGGAATGCTTCCAGTTTTTGCCCATTCAGTATGATATTGGCTATGGGTTTGTCATAAATAGCTCATATTATTTTGAGATATGTTCCATCAACACCGAATTGATTAAGAGTTTTTAGCATGAAAGGCTGTTGAATTTTGTCAAAGGCCTTTTCTGCATCTATTGAGATAATCATGTGGTTTTTGTCTTTGGTTCTGTTTATATGCTGGATTACGTTTATTGATTTGTGTATGTCGAACCAGCCTTGCATCCCAGGGATGAAGCCCACTTGATCATGGTGGATAAGCTTTTTGATATGCTGCTGGATCCGGTTTGCCAGTATTTTATTGAGGATTTTTGCATCGATGTTCATCAGGGATATTGGTCTAAAATTCTCTTTTTTTGTTGTGTGTCTGCCAGGCTTTGGTATCAGGATGATGTTGGCCTCTTAAATGAGTTAGGGAGGATTCCCTCTTTTTCCATTGATTAGAATAGTTTCAGAAGGAATGGTACCAGCTCCTCCTTGTACCTCTGGTAGAATTCAGCTGTGAATCCATCTGGTCCTGGACTTTTTTTCGTGGGTAGGCTATTAATTGTTGCCTCAATTTCAGAGCCTGCTATTGGTCTATTCAGGGATTCAACTTCTTCCTGGTTTAGTCTTGGGAGAGTGGAAGTGTCCAGGAAATTATCCACTTCTTCTAGATTTTCTAGTTGATTTGCATAGAAGTGTTTATAGTATTCTCTGATGGTAGTTTGTATTTCTTTGGGGTCGGTGGTGATATCCCCTTTATCATTTTTTATTGCGTCTATTTGATTCCTCTCTCTTTTCTTCTTTATTAGTCTTGCTAGCGGTCTGTCAGTTTTGTTGATCTTTTCAAAAAACCAACTCCTGGATTCATTGATTTTTTGGAGGGTTTTTTGTGTCTCTATCTCCTTCAGTTCTGCTCTGATCTTAGTTATTTCTTGCCTTCTGCTAGCTTTTGAATGTGTTTGCTCTTGTTTCTCTAGTTCTTTTAATTGTGATGTTAGAGTGTCCGTTTTAGATCTTTCTAGCTTTCTCTTGTGGGCATTTAGTGCTATAAATTTCCCTCTACACACTGCTTTAAATGTGTCCCAGAGATTCTGGTATGTTGTATCTTTGTTCTCATTGGTTTCAAAGAACATCTTTATTTCTGCCTTCATTTCATTATGTACCCAGTAGTCATTCAGGAGCAGGTTGTTCAGTTTCCATGTCGTTGAGCGGTTTTGATGGAGTTTCTTAGTCCTGAGTTCTAGTTTGATCGCACTGTGGTCTGAGAGACAGTTTGTTTTAATTTCTGTTCTTGTGCATTTGCTGAGGAGTGCTTTACTTCCAATTATGTGGTCAATTTTGGAGTAAGTGTGATGTGGTGCTGAAAAGAATGTATGTATATTCTGTTGATTTGGAGTGGAGAGTTCTGTAGATGTCTATTAGGTCCACTTGGTGCCGAGTTGAGTTCAATTCCTGGATATCCTTGTTAACTTTCTGTCTCGTTGATCTGTCTAATGTTGACAGTAGGGTGTTGAAGTCTCCCATTATTATTGTATGGGAGTCTAACTCTCTTTGTAAGTCTCTAAGGACTTGCTTTATGAATCTGGGTGCTCCTGTATTGGGTGCATATATATTTAGGATAGTTAGCTCCTCCTGTTGAATTGATACCTTTACCATTATGTAACGGCCTTCTTTGTCTCTTTTGATCTTTGATGGTTTAAAGTCTGTTTTATCAGAGACTAGGATTGCAACCCCTGCTTTTTTTTGTTCTCCATTTGCTTGGTAGATCTTCCTCCATCCCTTTATTTTGAGCCTATGTGTGTCTCTGCATGTGAGATGGGTCCCCTGAATGCTCCAACTGTATTTTCAAACACTTTTTGGGCTGAGCATCGTGGCTCACGCCTGTAATCCCAGGACTTTGGGAGGCTGAGGCCGGCGGATCACTTGAAGTCAGGAGTTTGAGACCAGCCTGGCCAACATGGTGAAACCCCGTCTCTACCAAGTCTACAGAGTGAGACTGCGTCTCAAAAAAAAAAAAAAAAGAGGGGATATGAAGAACCCTTTTGCCCCCTAACAAAATAAATAAACACTTTTTGTACCTATCACAATGCATCTTCTTTTTAATTGCATGAACAATACACACTTAGGACAAGTTCAAACAATACGTTCAGTTAAAACAGAGTCCTCTCCTCTCCCTCCAACTTCTGTTAACCATGTGTTATGTATCCTTCCAGCCTGATTTATATACTTAAACATGTATGCATGCTTATCAGTTTACGGATCTAGCATATCTAACAGACTGTACACTCTATAAGAGCAAGAAATGCTGTATTCACCTGTGCATCCAGTACCTGGCACCCTGCTGATACAAATCGTTGCTCAATAAATATTTGCTCAATCAATAATCAAAGGGTTAAAGCCACAGAGGAGCAGGTCTTCTGGGGACTCCAGAAACAAGGAGAAACACATGTCTGTGTCCTTACACGTGCTTGTGCCCATGCCCATCTGAAATTAGGAAGGAGGAAAAAGGGTAGAAGGCATCTGAATCTAGGGCTCCAGGTGGTACACCAAATGATCACTGGTTAGCCAGCACAAGGTTACTGAGGAATAGCAGCATATCCTTCTTTAAAAAATAGTAATAATAACACTCAAAGCTACTGACCAAAGAGGGAGACCCATTAGGATTCTGCTATGTCCCTGATCTCAAGGACAGTTCTATTAACTGTCTTAAAGGCACCATCCAGCAACTGCATATAGCATTCTCAGGGTATCAACCTCAGAATAGATCTTTTATGGATTAGAAAGTATGTCTGAATTATGTTTGAAAATGCATAACTCATTTCAGAAAAAAAAAAAAACAGAAACTTCAGAATGCAACCAAAAGCACAAGAGAAAATGTTACCACTCAAAGTCAAAAAAAAAAAAGTAGGGCTGAAAAGATTAAAATTAGGGTAAGTCCCTTTTATCCAAGAATCTAAATTAAATGGGCTTCTATAACCAAAAGAAGTGCTGAAAGTAGTACTATATTCAGTAAAAAAAAAAAAAAATTAACACAAACGATTTAACCAATTAATACGCAACTCAATATAGAAGTATAAACTCTTTAACTTTTTAAAAAGGTTATTAGCCTTGCTGTTGCAATCAAGCCACCAACTGACAGCCACCCCAAGCTATAGTGAGCCTAAACTTAAAATGGCACGGAAAACTCTTCTATGTCAAACTGTGTTTTAGTAAATCTTCAGATTTGAACATTGAAATTTCATTTAATTCAGCTTATCATTACCAGTTCTCCTTTTCCTTGCCGGGGTCCCAAGAAAGCATAACTTCAAGATTTGGCACAAGAAACATTCCACAACTTGGTCAACAGCCCTGACTATATTATCATTACCCAGATTTACAGAATGGTCCCAGTGACCAAGACACAGTGTACATGTCCAATAGTAATATATATTTTGAAATGAACAAATTGATTTATACATTAACCAAGCAGGTTTTTGGCTCAGCGTCAAGAATGGCTACACAGACTAACACTTGGCTTCCAGCCCTGAAACTAACAGCTCTTCATTCTACTGGGGGGTAAGGGGTTTAAAAAAGAGAAAGGCTCATGTTTCAAGAACTCTTCTCTCCTACCCTCCACCCCACTCACCAAAATACTTACCTCCATCCCCCACCTCCAGTTGCCTTCAGGAACAGAATTAAGATGTTGACTTGGAGTCCACATTCTGTGGCTATTCAACAATTCCCAAATAATGAACATTAGCTAAGAAGAATATGGTGACAGAAATAAAGTAAAAGCGGGGTGTGTGTATGTGTGTTAGAAACTGTGATACATAACATTTTGAAAGCATTCACCACTGAGATATTTATAGATTAAATGATTTGATGTCTAGGACTGACTTCAAAATAAATTCAGTTGGAGAGAGGGAGGAAAGGAGGCTTAGATGGTGGTATTGATGACACAAGATTGTGAGTTAATAATTATTGAGGCTGAGTAATGAATACTCAGTGTTTATTATACTATTCTCTCTAGTATTCTGAATATTTTTAAATTTCCATAATACAAAGCTGGGGAGGAAGAACTAAAAACTTAAAATGCTAATACCTCTTAATGGAGGGATTCTGGATAATTTTATTCAGTATGCTTTTCAACAAGAATTGTATTACTTTTGTGTTCAGAAATTATTTACAACTAGCATAATGATTCTGCAAAATACTTCTGGATGCCTTTAGAAGTCATTCTAATACAAGCAAACCAAGCTGTAGCAAGATCCAAGCTTAAGAGAAAACTACAGTGCCCTGAGGCGTACACACCCAAAAATCCATATAAACAAAGTTGAGTGAGGATGTAACAAGTATAAAATGAAAAGAATCTGACAAAAATATCCCAACAGAAAGTAAACCAAGTTAATTTCTTTTCCTGAAGTGAAATATCATCGGTTTAAAAAAGGTTTATTTCCCCTTTTAGCTAATGTTGATTAAGCCCTTGTTATGTACAAAAAACTTGTCTGTATTTACATCTAATCCTCACAACAGTCCTGAGAGGAAGTTATTACCTTCATTTATGAAATAATGACATTGAGATTAAGAGAGTAAAATAGAGTGGGGTTGGAGTAGGGATTCCAAGAATTTAAGAATCACATCTTTGTCTTTAGGATGTCTCAGAGAACAAATAGAAGAGAAAATTCCCAAATACAAAGATAAAAATTCATCTACTTCAAAAAATTCCCAAAGGAAAACTATCCAGAGCCTCGGGTTCCAACCTAACCATATGTGAGGGTAACATTTACACCCCTCCTGTTCATGCTCATGACCAAGGGGAACCAATGATTGTAAAAGGAATACATCAAGAAGAATGGAAAGTTCCATAAACCTCAATAAGATCAACAGCAGCAGCCAGCATTTACAGAATGTTTACGTGCCTCCCATGGTCTTATTCACAAACACACTAACGGAACTCTTATCATTCCCATTTTATAAACACTGAGACTCAGAGAAACCAGGTAATCTGCTCAAGATACCTGCTAATAGGCAAAAACTGTTTTCAAGACCCAGAAAGCCTCTGTGGGTTACTGCAGACACCATTACCCAATGTTGTACCTTGAAATTTAGGCTCATTAACTCTTTAAAAACAGTTATAGCAATAATAGCAATCATCAATCTACACCCCCCAATTAACACCCCACAAAACAGTCACCAAGATGTCCCAAGACTTTTCGAAGTCTCAGAGATGTTAGAAAGATTACACAGAAATCTACTACAACATACTTATAATGTGCTTGATATTTCAAAAAGTACACAAGCCAATGACGACAACCTATAATAAAACTTCAGCAAACAAGCCCTAGGGAAAACTCATGTGCCCTTGGTATTTAGAACACCCAGTTCTAAAGGTTTGGAGTGAAGAGACCATTCCAAATCCCAGTTTCTCCAGTCACAAGTTCTGCGACTTTGGACACATCATCTCTTAGCTATTTCAGTCCCTGTTTAGTGGAGCTAACATACCTATGCACGTGTAAAGCTCAGTGCTTGACACTCAATGTGAAGCAGAAGCTCGGTAAAGGCTTCTTCTCCACATAATGCGCTGTGATAGGCAGGTACACATAATGTGCTCTGTACCTGCAAACATCCTTTCTCCTTCAATAACACTAGTGGGAAAATGAACTGTTGGCTCCTAATTTGCCCTCAGCTGGCCCAACCTACATTCCCTCCACTCTTACAACACAACAGCATCTATTCTATAAAGCAAAGATCCTCAAACTGTGGGGATTTAGTTCAGTAATGCTCTTATTTTACAATACTATAATTTTACTTCATTGAACTTTCAGATGGGTTTTGTTTGGCATTTGATTATTTCAGAGCCAATTTCCCACTTAAAATTCTAGACCTTGGCTTTGATAACAGAATATGAAAAATGCCAGGATATTACATTGTCCAAGGGACAAAAACTGCATGAGCAGCCAGAGATTGTTTTATTTATACAGTGACAACAGTCAGAATTCCAAAGAATCAAGTCATAGAATCTTAATTTTCTTCCATCAGCATTACTAGCATGGTAGTAATAAACAACAACTGCAGAGTCAAAGTACTGTGTTTTTTCAATGTTATTCACTGACACTAAAGATAAATGAAACTAAAATTAATATGGCTAAACAAACACTACATTTTCTAACAAACATGGGAATTATTTCTCCTACACGTATCACAGTTTTAACAATTTCTTAAGCTAATTACATCAAACTATTTTTGTTTAAATGAGATTTCTGGAATGTCTATAACAACAAAACAGACTTAGACATATGTACATTTATGACATGAGTAGAAAATGAATTGTGAACCCTTATTAATTTTTGTATTTGTCAGAATCAAACATTTAAGCAAAATAAAAAATCCAAAGGTCCAACTTTTATGAACACTGCTAAATGATTAAGTTTCAAATTACTTAGCAATTCTGGAAATTCCCAGCAATACTGATTATTCTTCTTTACAAAGCAACCCATTAAAATAAGAAACCTACAGGTCTGGATCAAGTCCCAACAAATTCCGTATTTTCTTACTTTTTTTTGACTCTTAACTTCCCACTTAGAAAAGGCAGGGTTAAGAACTAAATAGACTCTGACCTTTAAGTGTAACTTGAAAAAGCCATAGCCTGAAGATGAGTCATACCTAGACTTTGTAAACTAACTACACAATTGCTAGACTGTATTTCATACAAAGTTAAGAAACCATGAGTAAAACTCTAGGCTTTATCACTCACTGAAAACAGAAGACATGTCTTTGTAGTATAGAATGGCACACAGTCGCTTAGTCACACACACAAAAAAACAGGGACCACCACATGTACTCACACATATACACATCATTCCTTGGGAAACGAAGATTTATTTTCATAAAATGCTGCAGGTGAGCTTATAACTTCCAACAAAAGCTTTTAACTTTCCAACAAAAATCTTTTAACTGCAACAAAAGCAAAACTAGACAATGGGATTGCCTCAAACTAAACTTCTGCATAGCGTGCATGCGCGTGCACACACACACACACACACACACACACAAACAACACAGTGAAGTGACGACCTATGGAATGGGAGAAATATTTGCAAAACCTACATGTAATAAGAGCATAATATCCAAAATATATAAGCAACTCAAACAATTCAATAGCAATAAAAAAACTGATTTTATTTATTTTTTACTATACTTCAAGTTCTGGAATACATGTGCAGAACATGCAGGTTTATTACATAGGTATACACATGCCATGGTGGTTTGCTGCACCCATCAACCCATCATCTACATTAGATATTTCTCCTAATGCTATCCCTCCCCTAGTCTCCCACCCCTAGACAGGCCCTGGTGTGTGATGTTCCCCTCACTGTGTCCATGTGTTTTCATTGTTCAACTCCCACTTATGAGTGAGAATATGCAGAAAACAACCTGATTTTAAAATGGGCAAAGGACCTGAAAAGAAATTCTAAAAGACAAGACAAATGGCCAACAGGTATATGAAAAAATCCTCAACATCACTAATCATCAGGGAAGTGTAAATTAACACCACAGTAAGATATCATTTCACATCTGTTAGAATAGTTTTTGTCAAGAAAACAAAAGATAACAAGTATTAGCAAAGATGTGGAGAAAAGGAAATCCTTGCACACTGTTGGTGGGAATGTACATTAGTATAGCCATTTTGGAAAACAGTATGGAAGTTCCTCAAAACATTAAAAATAAAACGATCACATGATCCAGCAATTTCACTTCTGGGTACACATCCAAAGGAAATGAAATCAGTATGTCAAAGAGACACATGGATGAACCTAGAGGACGTTATGCTAAGTGAAATAAACCAGACATGCAAAGACACTGAATAATCCCATTAGTATGTGTAATCTAAAAAGTCAAACTCATAGAAGTAGAGAGCAGAATGCAGGGATGGAGGAGTGGAGGAATAGGGAGATGTTGGCCAAAGGGCACAAAGCTTCAGTTAAATGGAAGGAATAAGTTCTAGAGATCAAATAGGAAGCTGATCACGGTTAATAATAATATACTGTATATTTCAAAATTGCTGAGAGAGTAGATATTAAATGTTCTCACCACCTCAAAATGGTATGTGAGGTGTTGGATACATTAATTAGCTTGATTTAGTGATTCCACAATCTATAAAGCTCTCAAAATATCACATTATACCCCACAAATATATACAGTTTATTTATTTATATATTAATACAAAATATTAGGCCAGGCATGGTGGCTCACACTGTAATCCCAGCACTTTGGAAGGCCGAGGAAGGCAAATCACTTGAGGTCAGGGATTCGAGAACAGCCTGGTCAAAATGGTGAAACCCCATCTCTACTAAAAATACAAAACTTAGCTGGATGTGATGGCGGGCGCCTGTAACCCCAGCTGCTTGGGAGGCCGAGGTGGTAGAATTGCTTGAACCCCAGAGGCAGAGGTTGCAGTGAGCCAAGATCGCACCACTGCACTCCAGCCTGGGCAACGGAGCAAGACTCTGCCTCAAATAATAATAATAATAATATATAAATAAATAAATAGTAACATTCAGATTTCTCAATCAGTTAATCAGGTTTAAAAACAGAAAATTTCTGAACTACCTTTTTAATATTTGAAAGAAAACTAAAATTAGAAAACCTCTTCTTACTCAAAGATGTCTTTTGTCCATCCATAGATACAGTTTCTCCTTCAAAAAATTATATATTTGCATATAAAATGAAGTACCTCCAGATTACTGACTAGGAGACTTAATGAAATCATTTGGTTTATTCACCTGTTGATACTTTCGTATCTCCCACCAAGTTTGAAAACTAGGTCAAAGTAAAACTATCACAACAGGAGAAAGTTTTTTTGTTTTTTGGTTGTTGTGTTTTGTTTTTGTTTCTGGTTTTTTTTTGTTATTGTTTGTTTCTTTTTGTTTGTTTGTTTGTTTTGAGATGGTCTCACTTTCTCACCCAGGCTGACACTACCCAGACTGAGTGTAGTGGCGTGATTACAGCTCACTGCAACCTCAAATTCCAGGGTTGAAGTGATCCTCCTTCCTCAGTCCCGCAAATAGCTGGGACTACAGGCATATGCCACCATGCCTGGCTAGTTTTCTGTATTTTTCATAGAGATGGGTTTCACCACATTGCCCAGACTGGTCTCAAACTCCCAAGCTCCAGGAATCCACCCACCTCAGCCTCCCAAAATGCTGGGATTACAGGCATGAACTACTGTGGTAAGCCAGGAGAAAGATTTTAAAAACCACTAACACATAATACAAATAAAAAACTAAAATGGAAATGAATGAACAAAGACCAAGAAAAGTTAAAGAAAATGCAAATAAAGTTAATGTTTAAAGTAGATGTTAAAAAGCTTTAATGAGTTAAAAGATGTCTGAAATACAAATTGTAAGATCTGAAGCAATTTAAGACGACTAAAACCAAACCAGTTTGGGTTTATGTCTCCCCTTGGTAAAATGGAATCAAGTTGCTACCTCCAAAAAGGTTTGAAAAAATGGAACATAATAAAAACAATATTAACAGCAACTCATTATTGAGCTGCTATTTGCACATTACATAAACCATTTATCGCATTTAGTCCTCATCAAAACCCAAAACTATAAATTTTTTCATCTTACAGGTGAGAAATTGAGGTACAAAACAGATCAAGTTACTTGCTCAAAAATAAAATTCTGTTGCATTTTTGTTGTTTGGTTTCATTTTTTGGGTTTGAGAAAGTATAGAAACAGAAGAACTGGTGACTGGTTACTCCTATTAAGGAGAATAGTAAATCACTTCATATCAAAGTTCTTAAACTTGAAAATCAAAATCACCTATAGGGCTTGCTAAAATGCAGATTGCTGGGTTCTGGGCACCACATCCAGGGTCTCTGATTCAATAAGTTCAAGATAAAGTCCAATAATTTGTATTTCTAACAAGTTCCTAGGTGATAACGCCCGGACTAATCACATATCACAATTAAGAGACCCACTGCTGTACACCAATAAAAAGGAAACATGACAGTTAGAGACACAATAAAAGAAGAATGAATCATGTTCAAAGGAACCTGATTCCACTGTCTGAATTTTCCAGTTGTTTGATTTATACTACACATTTCAAAGAACAAAAGTTCTGTGAAAAGTCACTATGGTGTAAAGTATAATCATACCTATGAGATACTGCAAGTTCATTCCAAATGACTGCAATAAAGTGAATACCACAATAAAGAAAGTCACACAATTTTGGGGGTTTCTGAGTGAATTAAAGAGTTACATTTACACTATACCATAGTCTATTGAGTATGCAATAGCATTATGTCTTGAAAATAATGCATAGACCTTAATTTTTAAATGCTTCATTGCTTTAAAAAAATGCTAATGATCATCTGGGTCTTCTGCAAGTTGTATCTGCCACAAGCATCCCCTCATTTTGCTAGTGGAGGGTCATTCCTGGATGTTAATGGCTGCTGACTAATCACAATGGTGGGTGCTGAAGGTTAGAGTGGCTGTGGCAATTTCTGGAAATATGACAACAATAAAGTTTGCTGCATGCATTGACTCTTCCTTTCACAAAAGATTTCTCTGTAGCATGTGATGCTGTTTGATAGCATTTTACCACAGTAAAACTTCATTCAAAATTGAAGTCAATCGTCTCAAACCCTGCTGCCACTTGATCAACTACTTTATATGTAATATTCTAAATCCTTTGTTGTCATTTCAACAAAGTTAACAGCGTCTTCACCAGGAATAGTTTCCATCTCAAGAAATCACTTGTTTGGCTCTTCCATAAGAAGCAACTCCTCCTCTGTTCAAATTTTATCATGAGATTGCAGCAATTCAGTCAAATCTTTAGGTTCTACTTCTAATTCTAATTCTCTTTCCACCACATCTTTAGTGACTTCCTCCAGTGAAGTCTTCAACCTTTCAAAGTCATCCATGGGGGTTGGGAAAAAATTCTTCCAAACTCCTATTCATGTTAATATTCTGACCTTCTCCAACGAATCACAAATGTTCTTATTAGTATCTAGAACAGTGAACCTTTTCCAGAAGGTTTCCAAGTTTACTTTACCCAGATCCATCAGAGAAATTACTATCTATGGCAGGTATAGCCATAGATACTAGGCTTGAATGTCAAAATTACAGATACAACTCACAGAAGACTCAGATGATCATTAGCATTTTTTAGGCAATAAAGCATCTTTAAAATTAAAATTTTTAAGGTCTGTGCAAAATTTTTATTTCCTGTGCATTAATAATGTATACATTCATAATTTATTTCTTAAATAACAAAACCTGAATGTCAAAACTACTCCCCGATCAACAGACTGCAGAATAGATGCTGTGTCATCATGCATAATAACAACAGTAATTTCTTCGTGCATCTCCATCAGAGCTCTTGGGTGATGAGGTGCATTGTCAATGAGCAGTAATATTTTGAAAGAAATCTTTTTTTCTGAGCAGTAGGTCTCAATAGTGGACTTAAAATACTCAGTGTGGCAAGTAGATATTGTAAGTAGATATGCTGTCATCCAGGCTTTGTTGTTCCATTTATAGAGCACAGGCACAGTAGATTTAGCATAATTCTTAAGGACACTAGGATTTTCAGAATGTAAATGAGCACTGGCTTCAACTAAAAGTCAGCAGCTGCATTAGCCCTTAACAAGAAAGTAAGTTTGTCCTTCCAAGCTTCCAAGTCAAGCACTGACTTCTCTCTAGCTATGAAAGTCCTAGATGACATCTTTTTCCAATCGAAGGCTGTTTCACCTGTATTGAAAGTCTGTTGTTTAGTGTAGCCACTTTCCTCAATGATCTTAGCTAGATCTTCTGGCTAATTTGCTGTAGCTTCTACATCAGCACTTGCTGCTTCACCTTGCAACTTTTATGTTATGAAGATGGTTTCTTTCCTTAAACCCCATAAAACAACCTCCAAACTTTTCTTCTGCAATTGCCTCACGTCTCTCAGCATTCAGAGTTGAAGACAGTTAGGGCCTTGCTCTGGATTAGGCTTTGGCTTAAGAAAATGCTGTGGCTGGTTTGATCTTCTATCCAGACCACTAAAACTTTCTCCATATCAGCAATAAGGCTGTTTGCTATCTTATCATTCACGTGTTCACTGGAGTAGCTCTTTTAATTTCCTTCAAGAACTTTTCCAAGTGCATTCTTAACTTGACTAAGTGTTTGGCACAGGAGGTCTAGGTTTTGGCTGTCTTGGCTTTTGACATGGTTTCCTCAGTAAGCTTAATAATTCTAGCTTTTGATTTCAGATGAAAGATGTGTAATTGGCTTAATTTCAATATTGTTGTGCCAGGGAATAGGGAGGTCCAAGAAGAAGAAGAGAGATGAAAGAATGACTGGAGCAATGGAGCAGTCAGAACACACACAGCATATATATAGTTCACCATCTTATATGGGCACACTTCATGGCAACACAAAACAATTACGATAGTAACATCAATGATCACTGATCAGCATAACAGATTTGATAATAATGAAAAATTCTGATATTTTGCAAGAATTACCAAAAGGTGACACAGAGACATAAAGTGAGCACACGCTGTTGGAGAAATGGAGCAAACAGATTTGCTCAATGCAGGGTTGTGGCACAAACTTTCAACCTGTGAAAACACAATATTCAGCCAGATGTGGTGGCACATGCCTGTAGTCCCAGCTACTCAGGAAGCTAAATGACGAGGATCAATTGAGCCCATGAGTTTGGGACCAGTCTGGGCAATATAGTGAGATCCCATCTCAAAAACAAAAACACACTACATCTGCAAAGCACCATACAATGAAGTATACCTGTACTTTATTTTCAAACCAGGATTAGTCCTGCAACATTGTCCAATGTCTATTATCTTGAACTCTAAAAATCCCAAAACACATAACTCTTTCTACCTGTCTCTTTTAAAATTATACACTCTTCTGTGTGGTAATTTATCACCACACAAATTTAATATATTTAATAACTCCAGTTAAAGCAACAGTAGGAAAAAATTTCAATTTAATCTTGCTTCCCTCCTATTTTTAAGGCTCTGAATGTTCAGATGCACAAAAAAATCATGAAGTAGGCTAGACACTAACCTGATACATTCATGCGGAGTTAGGCTCTGAGATCTTTCAAAACATAAAAGAATAAAGTTTGATCCAGGAGTATTACCATTTGTTTTTATCTTTTCAGATGATATGGACCTGAAGAAATGCCCTCCAGAGAAGAAAACACAACTTTCATTTCATAGTGCCTGTTCTCTTAGCCCATGTACCTTTTCAACATCTCTGTGAAATTTTGCCAGCGAGACAAAGAGCCCCAAGTTCAGCAAAGATTCACCTTGACCATCTCTCACTTTCATACCAACATATCACTTGGGCAATTATCACAGACATGTCCATTCAAATCCATTCTAACCCCATTACTGCACAACAGAGGACAGACTTCTGCCAGACACAGCCATGACAGATTTGAAAGGTAGAAATAAACACTGTGGCGTGGGGCTGTGCTCCTGATTAAATCCTAGTGTTTAGTTTTCAGCTTCAGGGGAGAAGAGTCAACACACACACCATTTTGCCAGCTACGCTATAGGGTCTTGAACTCTGCTGCTGTGATAATGGAAGGCTGCTCATGTGTTCAGTTTCCTGATTACAACAGACATAGTAGTTTTCCTGGCTGGCCAGTTCTATATTATTTGGGAATCATTCCTAGAAATTCAACCTGAAACCTGATCCTCCAATATCCTCCGTAGTTCCCAGTATCAAATCCCTCCCTGGTAAAACTGGCTAAAATGGTCTCTGCTATCAATAACTGAATCCAGACTTACATACTACTAAACAGAAAAGGATGATTCCTTTAAGTTCCTATCATTTGCAAAAGGAAATACTTTACCACAAAGGGAATTATTAATATCTAACGTGATAGAAGAGACAGACAACAATTTGAAGGATCTGTATTATAGTCAGCTCTTCTACTGACCTTTACTAAATAGGAATGTAAGAACTGCTACATGAATTCAAAAGAAGTCCAGGTAAGTTATCCCTTCCCTAGTCATATCTGGCATATAAGATGTATTAACATTTTGAATCACTCTGAACTAAGGTCTGCTATAAGTATTATGGAAGCATAATGAAAAACAGGGATTGATTACTAATCCTGGCCTCGGTTTCACTATCTGAAAATGGTGCTTAACGTGGTGGCTCACAGTCATAATCCCAACACTTTGGGAGGCAGAGGTAGGAGGACTGCTTAAAGCCAAGAGTTCAAGACCACCCTGGTCAATACAGAAACTATGTCTCTAAAAAAAATAAAAAGAAAAAGAAGAGAAGATGGGAAACCTATCAAAGAAAGAATGACAGATAAAGAACACTATGATATCTAATACAGCAACCACCAGGCATACGCAACTACTGAGCACTTCAAATGTGGCTAGTGCAACTGAGGACCTGCATTTTAAATTATATTTTATCTTAATTAATTAAAAATTTTAAAATATAATCAATTACTAGAAAACCCTTGAACATTATACTGGGAACAATTCAAGTACATGACGCTAACATTTTCCAAGTAGATATTTTATGAAATCTAAATACATACCAGATTCCAAAGACTTTGCAAAAAAAAAAAAGTAAAATACTTTATTAATTAATTATAGATATGTTAAGTGATATTTTGGATATATTCAGTTAAATAAATTATATTGTTAAAATTAAGTTTACTTGTTTCTTTCTACTTTTTCAAGTAAAGCTACTAGAAAACCTAAAATTGCAACTGTGACTTGCATTATATTTCTATTATACAGTGTTGCTTACCTTAAGGAATGTAAAACATTTAACAATTTTTGAAAGAAAGGTTAAGAATAGGATAAATCAAGCCAGGTATGATAGCTCGTGCCTGTAATCCCAGCTACTGTAATCCCAGGCTGAAGTGCAGGAGGATAGCTTGAGGCTAGGAGTTTGAGACCAGCCTGGGCAACACAGTAAGACTACGTCTCTAATCAAATTAAAAATTAAAATTAAAAATTAGCTGGGCGTATGCTTGTGTTCCCAGCTACTCTGAAGGCTCAAATGGGAAAATCACTTGAGCACAGGAGTCAAAGGTTACAATTTGCTGTGAGTACGCCACTACATTCCAGCCTGGGCAACAGAGTAAGATTCCGTCTCTATTAAAAAGGAAAAAAAAATTTAAATAAGAAAAGAGAAGAAATGAAAATTATATATATATACAAAAGAACAAAACAATTTGGTATCATCGAGAAACAAAAGGAAATATCCTTCTACAAAGATCCCATGAGAAGACTTTTTAAAAACCATCTCTCCAAATAAGATTTCTAAGTATTCAAATAATTTCCTTACAATAAATCTGACACATGAATGAAAAAATATAAACTTTTTAAAAAACAAGAAGTTGATGAGAGCCATTATGGAGGCACACAAAATTAATTTCCTATGAGAATGCAAAGTATGAACGGTATGAGGAAATGTGGACCTGTGGTTAGGGCAAAAGAGCTCTTTCCTCTAACCCCACCCTTTTTACTCACTACTAAGTCCAAATCAAGTTAGGGACACATACGAGAGGCTAGACAGGACATAGTAACAGCATAAAGGTGAGGCCTCCAGCCTGTTGATCCACAGAGGTCAATGTGGAATGCCTAGGTAGCAAAGAGGGAGGAACCTTTTGTTTTCTCTAGGAGAGCAGATACTGGGTGAATTCAGACCCTAAAGTAGACCCCAGGTAGACTTGTAAGTAAGACTAATTAAATCTCACCAGACTTGTGTAAGGTAAATAGGGAGCAGTGAGGTCCTATCCCAGTTATACTAAACAGGCCCATTAAATAAAGAAAGCCATAGCCTCTTACCACTTTAGCAAGACCCAAGAGCTCCAGCTCAGCTACCACAGTCTCACAGTACAAAAAGTCTACTCATCTTAGCATTCACAGGGGCACGACTCAGCTATGCTAATGATCATAAATGCAAATGCTATCCACTACTTTACTCTTCCTTCCCTGGGAGCATTTAATTAGTATCAACTCTTACAACAAAACGGAAAGGTTAAATCCTTCCTTTCCATTTATGGAAATTAATAATAATTTCCATTGCTGTAACTAGACAGTGATAAGAGTCCCATCTAACACTCTGCATGTTACATTAGTTAACTTGATTTTTTTTTTTTAAGCTCAATTTCTTAGAAAAAATCTCTTGAAAAATACCCTTGCATAGACATGCTCCAACTTCTTTCAGCCTTGAATAAATTCAGACTGGGACTCACCACTGTAGAGCCAAGACTCTTCATAAAACAAGTTCTCAGACTCTCTTGGACAGTTTTTTAATCTATTTGCTTTGAGCAGTTTTATCTGGAACCTGTGCACACTCTGCATATAATGGTTAGTCCTGGAGAAGCCCAAGGCTGCTAACCAAAAAGTGACCAGGGATGGAATGACTTGAAATATAGTATAGTTTTCCTTTCACATAGGCTTGGCTTACCAATATTTTCATCACACCCTCCTTCACAAACATGGCTAGAGGTAAAGCCTTGAAATAAAGCAGTCAACATTAATTTTTATATAAAATATTTACTGTATTAGACATAGCATTCTAATCATACATAGCAATGTGTAAGGAAAGCACCCCTCCCTCCAGTTCAGAGGAACTGAACCAGAACTACAATTTACACAGGGTTAACCTGCCTAACCACCTGAACAGAAGAGCTTCTGTCAACGTATTTTATTTTTAAACCTACATTATATTCCAAACAAGCAATGCACGGCAAGCCACACTGCATGTGGTAATTTGTACAAAAGGATATTGCCAAATTCCAATTCAAAATTACTATGAATACACCTATTTATTTTGGTGCTTCTTTAAATTCCATTTATCAGTGGATTCATTTATAGTTTAGGACTGATGAACGAACCTTTCAAGACCATGTTTCTTTTTGGAGGATAAACTCAATCTGTCTTAAATATAGCAAAGTTCAACAATTCAGACATTGCTGTTTCTCAACTTCTTTGATACACAGGTGAGAGTGGTAAGTTAGTGTTTATTTTAGTATTATCTATGGTAAGTGGGACTGGAAAGAGATTTTTAAGCAAGAAATTATGTAAACAAAATTAAAGAGGTGTTAAACAAATTCTTTCATTCCCTTTAGAAGTTTAATTTACATACTGACAAAGTAAACACCACCCACAGCAGTGCTTTGATCTGCTAATTACAAAACATTTTTATCTTTTCATTAAATCAGGAGTTCTAAGAGGCCACTTTAATGACTTAAAGGGCAACCTAAATAAGTCTACCCTAATTCACACCAGAAATTCACTTGCAATTTTTTTCCCCTTAAACTAAAGGATCTATGCAGTTCTTTAACTCTTGGGATGGTCGACTCCTGTATAGCTGATTAAAATACCCAACCTGTTTAAGCCCCTGGCAACCAATCAGAGACTGGACTTTGAGGATTCCATCCACAGTTGACGAAGCACCTTAAAACGATCTCTCATATAAGATGCAGGAACACTACGCAATTCTACCAGGTACAAGGAAAACATTTAAAATTCAACATTTCTACAGAGCTAAACTTCCAATTTGGTAAGAGGAATACCATTACCTCTGGCTGTTTCTCTAAGTGATCAACAACAACAACAAAAATGCATTTAAGGCTCTATATCACTCTTTAAGGAGAGCAACCCTCTATTGAGTTTGAAAGAGCCTAACTTTTTCTCTCCTATTTTTGAAACCACAGAACTAAGTTCTATATCTGATGCTCAACCCAGCCGCAATGAAAAATATTTTTTTATCTTAAATTATTCTCCTTACAAAACTAAGGTGAATCAAAAACACTCTTAAAAAATCAATAAGCTGTACTTTTTAGAGCAGTTTTAGGTTTCAGAAAAATTAAGCAGAAAGTACAGAGAGTTCTTACATATTCCCTCTCCCCACTCTACCTGGCTCTCATTTTCCCCTATTACTAACATCTTGCATTGGGGTGGTACATTTGCTACAACTGATAAACCAACATTGACACACTATTAACTACAGTCCATCCCTTACATTAGGGTTTTCTCTCTCTGTAGTACAGTTCTATGGGTTTTGACAAATGCACAATGTCATGTAACCACTCATAACAGTATCAAAAAAAGTAGTTTCACTGCCCTAAGAATCCCATCACGTTCTACCTATTCGTCCCTTCTTTCCTCCCCACCAAACCCCCAGCAACCACTGATCTTTTTATTGTTTTCATAGTTTTACCATTTTCAGAATGTTATAAAATTGAAGTCACATAATATGTAGGCTTTTCAGATTGGCTTCTTTCAATTGGCAATATGCATTTGTATTAGTCCGTTTTCACCCTACTAATAAAGACATACCCATTTCATGCTGCTGGGAAGAAAAAGAGGCTTAACTGGACTTACAGTTCCATATGGCTGGGGAGGCCTCAGAATCATGATGGGAGGTGAAAGGTACTTACTTCGTACATAGGGGCAGTAAGAGAAAAATGAGGAAGAAGCAAAAGCAGAAACCCCTGATAAACCTATCAGATCTCGTGAGACATACTATCATAGGAATAATACAGGAAAGACTGGCCCCCATGATTCAATTACTTCCCCCTGGGTCCCTCCTACAACACATGGAAATTCTGGGAAATACAATTCAAGTTGAGATTTGGGTGGGGGCACAGTCAAACCGTATCATTCTACCCGTGGCCCCTCCAAATCTCACGTCCTCATATTTTAAAACCAACCATGCCTTCTCAATAGCCCCCAAAGTCTTAACTCATTTCAGCATTAACCCAAAGTCCACAGTCCAAAGTCTGATCTGAGAAAAGTAAGTCCCTTCTACCTATAAGCCTGTAAAATCAAAAGCCAGCTAGTCACTTCCTAGATACAATGGGGGTACAGGCATTGGGTAAATACAACTATTCCAAATGGGAGAAATTGGCCAAACAAAGGAGTTACAGGGTCCATGCAAGTCCAAAATGTAGCAGGGCAGTCAAATTTTAAAGCTCCAAAATGATCTCCTTTGACTCCAGGTCTCACATAGAGATCGTGCTGATGCCAAGAGGTGGGTTCATGGTCTTAGGCAACTCTGCCCCTGTGGTTTTGCAGGCTAGAGGCTCCCTCTCTGCTGCTTTCACGTACTGGTGTTAAGTGTCTGCGGCTTTTCCAGGAGCACAGTGCAAGCTGTCTTCAATTGACTTCAATTTTGAATGATAGCAGATAGCTAAGCAAAAAAAAAAAAAAAAAAACTTCCCAATAGGTTCATATCTGCAAAGGGAACTTTCAAGGAAACCAATATACAAAGCAGATAAAAATGACCTATCATATAACCTTTTTCTTTATTCACTCCTATTATCACTATTCTATGAATTAGGTAGGGGAAGCCAATCTGTCTCTCTTCATTTTACAGATAAGAAAGCAGACACTCGGCCGGCTGCGGTGGCTCATGCCTATAATCCGAGGACTTTGGGAGGCCGAGGCGGATCATGAGGTCAGGAGATCAAGACCATCCTGACCAACACAGTTAAACCCATCTCTACTAAAAATACAAAAAAAGTAGCCGGGCGTGGTGGTGGGCGCCTGCAGTCCCAGCTACTTGGGAGGCTGAGGCAGGAGAATGGCGTGAACCTGGGAGGCAGAGCTTGCAGTGAGCCGAGATAGCACCACTGCACTCCAGCCTGGGCAACAGAGCAAGACTACGTCTCAAAAAAAAAAAAAAAAGAAAGAAAGAAAGAAAGCAGACACTCTTGGAAGTGATGGAAACTTTTTCACTGCATGGCCTTCAGTGCATAAGAGAGCCAGAATTCAAATCAAGGACTCCCACCTCCAAGACAAAGGAGGCACCCCCTACTCTTTCCACTTCACAATAATGCCTAAATTCTAAGACAAAAGAAAAAAAATACTTATTTTAACTATTAAAAGAAAAAAAAATCTATAATGTGGCTTTCAAGTACACAGAAATCCTTTATTGAAAAATTTTTTATAAAAAAATAATTTGAGAATTGAGGTGTTCAAAAACTGCCTCTTGAAAGTTCCTTCTATAATGGCAATAGTATCCCAGCCCATGGTTTTAATCGCTGATTTATTTTATTTTATTTTATTTTATTTATTTTTTCAGAGTCTTGCTCTGTCGCCCAGGCTGGAGCACAGTGGCATGATCTTGGGTCACTGCAACCTCCGCCTCCTGGGTTCCAGTGATTCTCCTGCCTCAGCCTTCCAAGTAGCTGGGATTACAGGCACCCACCATGGTGCCCGCCTAATTTTTGCATTTTCAGTGAAGATGGGGTTTCACCATCTTGGCCAGGCTGATCTCGAACTCCTGACCTCGTGATCCACCTGCCTCGGCCTCCCAAAGTGCTGGGATTACGGCCCAACCTAATTGGTGATTTCTAAGCAGCCCTCTATGGAGCTGAGTTACCTGCCAGGAGAAGCCGTTCTGTAGATAATGAACGGCCCATTTACAAAGTCATCTAGGTCAGTTGTTAGAAGTTGGAAAACCTTTTTCTACCTTTCCTTTCACCAACCACTCTAACTTATTAAGCCTCCAGAGCTAAAATTACATACATTTCAATCAGCATCAACTCTCTCCAAGCTTCTTAACATCCTAGAAGTCAGGGGAGATGAAAATGGCAGTTGTGCCTCCCTAGAAAGCATGAGTTCATGAGTCCCCTTTACGTCCATGCTACCCAGAGGAAGTCCCTATACTTACCGCTGATATGGGTTGCATGTGTCCCCAGTGTCATCTTGAATTGTAATCCCTATGAATCCCCACGTGTGGAGGCAGGGCCCCAGTCGGAGGTGATTAGACCATGGGGGCAGCTTCCCCCACGTTGTTCTCATGACAGTGAGTTTCATGGGAACTGATGATTTTAAAGTGTGGCACTTCACTTCTTCATTCTCTCGTGCTCGCTGTCTGTCTGTCTCTGTCTCTCTCTCTCGCCTGCCTGCCACCATCTAAGACATGCCTGCTTCCCCTTCTGCCATGATTTTAAGTTTCCTGAGACCTCTCCAGCCATGTGGACCTCTGAGTCAATTAAACCTCCTTTCTTTATAAATTACCTAGTCTCAGGCAGTTCTTCATAGCAGTGTGAAAATTAACTAATACAAATGCCATCTTTTCTTTTTCCCTTTGTGACATTGTCTTGCTCTGTTGTCCAGGCTTGAGTGCAGTGGCCTGATCATCACGCACTGCAGCCTGGAATTCCTGGGCTCAAGTAATCCTCTGAACTTACTCTCCTGAGTAGTTGGGATGGATGATGGACATGCACCACCATACTTGGCTAATTTATTTTTTTTTAATTTTATTGTAAAGATGGGGTCTTGCTACATTGCCTAGTCTGGTCTTGAACTCCTGGCCTCAGACAATTCTTCCACTTCAGCCTCCCAAAGTGCTGGGATTAAAGGTGTGACCCACTGCACCCGGCCTTGACAGTTTTTAAAAAGAACACAAGGGACATTTAATCACATTAACCCACAACCCCAAATAAATTTTAGTACATACCTAGTGGCACTCTGAATTTATTGGACCTATTTTTTGAATCTAGTTTTATTGTTCTCTCCAATTTATTTAGTATGTTTTTTTCTCTCTTACTGTGGGCCTGACACTTGGGAAGAAGAGTAAGTTCCTGTCACTACTGTACAGCAGAGGTACTGCAATTTTGGCACTGAGGGGTGCATTTAAAAATTCACATTCCCAGATTTCACTCTGAAAAGGTTCCCAGTCAGTAAGTCTCAGATAGTGTGGAGGAAGTATTTTTAACAAAATATGACTCCACTGTAGGGGGCATTCTGAGAGGTGTATTCAGCAAATGCAGTCACAGAACAACTCAGCCTGGCCCACAAGATGAACTTATAAACAGATATGTTAAAAAACCATCTGTGAATTCTAGAAGCCTATAAAAAAGGAACTGATTATGAGTAGGGAACACCAAAGGAATTCCAGACTGAGAGGGACAACTTAGGCAGAGTTATAGAATCAAGATATTGGCAGGACTGATTTCTTCTGAGGCCTCTCCTTGGTTTACAGATGGCTATCCTTCCTCTGAGTCTTCACATGGTCTTTTCTTTGTGTGTGTGTCCTAATCTTCTCTTCTTATAAGGACACAAGTCCTATTAGATTAGGTCCTACCACATTGACCTCATTTTACCTTAATTACTTCTTTAAAGATTCTATCTCCAAATAGTCATTCTTAGAACTTCAACATGGCCTGGCGCGGTGGCTCAAGCCTGTAATCCCAGCACTTTGGGAGGCCGAGACGGGTGGATCACGAGGTCAGGAGATCGAGATCATCCTGGCTAACACGGTGAAACCCCGTCTCTACTAAAAAAAAAATACAAAAAGCTAGCCGGGCGAGGTGGCGGGCGCCTGTAGTCCCAGCTACTCGGGAGGCTGAGGCAGGAGAATGGCGTGAACCTGGGAGGCGGAGCTTGCAGTGAGCTGAGATCTGGCCACTGCACTCCAGTCGGGGCGACAGAGCGAGACTCCGCCTCAAAAAAAAAAAAAAAAAAAAAAAGAACTTCAGCATATGAATTTATGGGACATGGGTAGGGGGGCACATAATTCGGTCCATAACATTATAGTTGGCTATAATTTTTGTAACTTAAAGTAATCATTACTTCAAAAAGTTTGAAAAAGTCCTAAATAAATACTCATAAGCAAAAAGTAAAAACACACTCAGGTCTAACCAGATCCCTCCTAGAATGCAGGTGCACATCAGCCATACGATTACCAGGAGGTCTATTCCATCATTCCAAGATCAAGAATCAGTTCTAAAACTATCCTGGGAATTTTAAGTCACTTCCTATGAGCAACAGAATTTCAGACACGTTGCTTTCGCATCCATCCCCACTGATAAAACTAAAGAAGCAATGAAAGAGAAGGCAAGGGCAGGGGGAGTTTATATAGTGACATTCCAACACTTGCTACCGAAGCTGTTAAGTATTATTATGGCATTTTTGATACCCATACCCAGAACTTAATAAAAGCTCAAATTTTTCTGTACTCTAGCTAAATTTACTACAGCAGAAATTTCTTCTGAGATAGCGTGACACTTCAGAAGCCAGAAGCATATTTAAAAATCAAAAAACAAGGGCTTCAATATTGTAAATTTAAATGGCCATAAACATTTGACTCAAATCCGTTTCGTCCCTTGGAACTACCTCCTCCCTCCTCAGATCTCAACATTTAAAAATTACTGAATGTGTTCACTTTCTGACAGGTCCAGGAACCCCAAGTTATCCTGGGACCTCAAGAGGAGAGGAATATACCCAAACTTACAGGTATCTGAGGGTAGACACCCACTGCTGGGCTCAGCATCAAGAAAGTCTTATCTGAGATTCCCTATGGAACCATCACAGCAAATTTTAAAAGCCTATGTGAAAAATAATTTTTCTTGCTTCACTTTATACAAATAATCACGCCAAGTATAATAAAGCAGATCAGTTTTACCATGATTTGTCTTTAGTAAAAATAGGACACTGGAGAGAGAAAAGTTATGTTTCAACAACTATGGTACATCTGTTATTAGATTCTAGTCTCATTAGTTGTTTTTGAGTTTTTTTCCTGCAATTTAGACTAGCTCTGCTTATTCCTGTGAACCAACCAGTGATCTCTGGCTGTGACTCAGAAGAAACAATAGGGATGGGTAATGCAAAAATCTGAGTCAGTATTTTAATTCTGGGCACGTATTGGAATCAGCCAGCAACTTCAGACTATCAGCTTGGTTCCAACAATTGCATAATTCATAGAAAGCCTTCTTATTATTTTACTTGGGATAACTTTGCTTATTTAGCTTTACTCTTATGGAATATATTGTTGTTGTACTCCATGTGTACAGCATGTGTAGGAATGCAGGATAAGCTTCCTCAATGTTCCCTTTTTTTTTTTTTTTTTTTTTTTTTTTTGAGAGGGAGTCTTGCTCTGTAGCCCAGGCTGGAGTGTAGTGGCGCGATTTCGGCTCACTGCAACATCCGTCTTCTGGGTTCAAGCGATTCTCTCGCCTCAGCCTCCTAAGTAGCTGGGATTACAGGCACCTACCACCACACCTAGCTAATTTTTGTATTTTAGTAGAGACAGAATTTCACCATGTTGGTCAAGCAAGTCTCGAACTCCTGACCTCAAATGATCCACCTGCCTCAGCTTCCCAAAGTGCTGGGATTACAGGTGTAAGCCACTGTGCCCAGCCAATGTTCTTTTAAACTGAACATTTATTAATCTTTTAGATATCACCTTTTGTCAGAACTCAAGAGTTATGAGTGGTCCTCGACATACTAATGCTTTCTGGCTGAGCTCCTCTCTACCCTGAATACAAGAGACCTTAATAGGCAGGAATATTATCACCTCTATTCAGCCTGTAGAAGTTACAGAAGATGGATCTTCATCCGTCTTCAACCCTTAGGATTAAGGTTTCTCTTATAAAAGGGAAGGGGGTGATATGTCAGAGGTGTTTGAAACAGAGCAACTCCATCTTGAATAGGGGCTGGGTAAAATAAGGCTAAGAAATACTGGGCTACATTCCCAGGAGATTAAGGCAGTCTTAGTCATAGGATAAAACAGAAGGTTGCCACAAGACATAGGTCATAAAGACCCTGCTAACAAAACAGACTGAGGTAAAGAAGCCAGCTGGAACCCACCAAAACCAAGATGGCAATGAAAGTGACCTTTGGTCATCCTCACTGCTCACTATATGCTAATTGTAACACATTAGCATGGTAAAAGACACTCCCACAAATGCCAAGACAGTTTACAAATGCCATGGTGATGTCAGGACGTTCCTCTGCATGGTCCAAAAAGGAGAGGAATCCTCAGTTACGGGAATTGCCCAGCCCCTTCCCATAAAACTCATTAATAATCCACCCCTTGTTTAGCATATAATCAAGAAATAATCATAAAAATGTCCAAATAGCAGCTTATGCTGCTGCTCTGCCTATGGAGTAGCCATTCTTTTGGTTCTTTAATTCTCTAATAAACTTATTTTCACTTAAAAAAAAAATTACTGGGCATGGGGGTTGCAGGGTGCTGTGGCTCACACCTGTCATCCCAGCACTTTGGGAGGCCAATTCGGGAGGACTGTTTGAGCCCAGGAGTTCAAGACCAGCTTGGGCAACAAAGTAAGACCTCCATCTCTACAAAAAAAAAAAAAAAGAAAAACTTAGCCAGGCATGGAGGTGCGTGCCTGTGGATCCAGCTACACAAGAAGCTGAGCCAGGACGATCACTTGATCCTAGGAGACTGAGGCAGCAGTGAATCGTGTTCATACCACTGCACTTCAGCCTGAGTGACAGAGCAAGACTCTATCTCAAAAGACAATAAAATAAAATAACAATTACTGGAAAAATAAGGTTATATACATAATTTTATGTTACCACATACTTCACTAAGTTATCCATAAAATCAGGCACAGGAAACATTTGTCACAATATAAAATTTTGTCAAAACCATAAACAGGAAAAATAGAATAGATCCTGTATCTATCATTTGAAACGTAAGTGTTATCAAAGATGGAAAAGCACCAATTTGCAACCCCAATAAAATAGTTAATTCAGGCTCATCAAAAAAAGATCAGCAGTAGATGCTAAGACCATTAGAGAAAAGATTATTGTAGCACACGACATTTGAAAGATACAAAGTGTCATCATGCTAGCAGCAGTAACCACAAAAAAAAGACATAATTTTATATAAAAAGTCTTAATCAGATTCTTTTCCTCTACCTTCTGTCCCTCACAAAAGCACATATACTATCTCAATCCCACTGTAAAAAGAAGTCCTGGAAATACCTTACCATTTCTCTACCTAGCTGTGTCCAATATGGCAGCCACTAGCTACCTATGACTATTAAGTCCTCTAATGTGGCCAGTGACTGAGGAATTAAATGTTTTATTTTAAATAAGTTAAATTTTAAAAGCCACATAAGCCTAGTGGCCACTGTTTTAGACAGTACTGCTGCAGGGTATACACAAACCTAGCCACAAAAGACAATATAAAAAAATCACAAGCTTAAATTATGGGCAGGCTTAAGGGAAAACTGTAAAAACTTGTAAAACTATTTTATAAGCTTTTATCACCAGATAATTCTATATCAGGAATTGCCTGCTTTGAACTTTCTTAAAGCATATTTTCTTGACTACATAAAAGAAATGCTCAATAAAAGCTTGCAGAATTAAATTTATAAAGCTTTAAACATACCCCAAAACATTGAATTACCAGGAAAACTACGGCATTTAATTAAATGAACAGGAGTACCCTGATTTAAGATGTCACTATTTTCATGACTGATTTTTAAAAACTGATTTGCAGTTTTCATTTAAATTAATAAGCTCTGGCCAGCCATGGTGGCACATGCCTATAATTCCAGCACTTTAGGAGGCCAAGGCAGGTGGATCACCTGAGGTCAGGAGTTCAAGACCAGGCTGGCCAACATGGTGAGACCTTGTCTCTACTAAAAATACAAAAAAATTAGCTGGGCATGATGGTGCATTCCTGTAGTCCCAGTTACTTGGGAGGCTGAGGCACGAGAATCGCTTGAGCCCAGGAGGTGGAGGTTGCAGTGAGCTGAGATGTGCTACTGCACTCCATCCTGGGCTGGGCAACAAAGCGAGACTCTGTCTCAAAAAAATAAAATAAAATAATAACATAAAATAAAATAAATAAAATAAAAAGCTGCTTGAGAACATTAAAAATGTAGTCTCACTCACAAAATGTTATTATGGGTCCCTTGCAATTACACATTAATTTTAAATCAGCTTGTCAACTTACAAAGAAGCCAGTTGGGGTTCTGACTGATAGGGATTGTACGTAACCTGAAGCAATTTGGGGAATGTTGTCATCTTACTATTAAGTCTCCCAATCCATGAACATGGAATAGTTTTCAATTTATTTAAATAGTTCTCTATTTCTTTCAACAATGTTTTATAGTTTCAGAGCACAAATTTCACATCTGTTTTGTTAAATGTGTTCCTAAGTATTTTACTCTTTTTGATGTTATTATAAATAAAATTGTTTCCTTAATTTCATTTTCAGATTGTTTACTGCAAGTATGCAGAAGTACTTTCATTTTCAGATTGTTCACTGCAAGTATGTAGAAATACTATTGTTTTTTGTATACTAATCTTGTATGCTATAACCTTGATAAATTCATTCATTATGGAGATAGCACAGGTAGTACCTCAATTCGTAGGGCTCATTAGACTAATAAGGTAATTATTGGAGAGTACCCAGTATTCAGCCTGGCACACAGTAGGCCACTAAAGTAATTTTATTTATCTAGGGCCTTACAAAAGTATCTTACTATAAAGTTGTTATTTAATACCACTTATGTGCAAAGGTCTGAATAACACAGTGACTTAAAAAACATCCTGTCCATAAGGAGCTAGAGGTCTTACTGCAGAAACAGATCATCCTTGTCCCACAAGTAATTTGTATAGACATCAGATTAAAAATGTGAATAAGATTTCCTTTATAACAAATTTACCTTTATATACTGTTAAGAGCCTCAGAAGACCATCTACTTTTCAACCATATAAATGAGGTTCAGTCCTCCTTCTTCTTTCTATGTTTATTACTAGATTGTTCCATAACTCTTCTGAACACCAGTATTACTGCAGAGTGGTGTCATGTATTGCACTTGACCAATACAATAGGAAAGTTTTAGTGTCTTGTAATTACTAGCTTTGTTTTTTCTTTCTGTGAAGCCTATTTTATGCTTTCGAATTTTCAGAAGTGAAACAAAAAGAAATGGAAAATAAAAGGAGTAAGAGATTACTATAAGTAAGGTTCCTATAGAACTGCAGTCACCAATTCTACCATTCTACAGAAGCTTACTAATATTTTTTAACTAAAACAATTTTTTTCCAAATAGTATTTTACTTTAAACTTAGATATCTGCTTAGTGTTCCAAAGCACCATTTAAAAATCAACCAGGTCCTGTTTCTGTCTCAGCAACATTTGCTTTACTTCTAAATAATTGTTAAATTACATTTATTTGTTGGAAGAAAGACAGCCACAACCTAACCACAATTTGTGCCACAAAGTCCAATCTTAGCCCAGATCTATTTTTGGATTCATAACAACTTGAGCTAAGAAGAATTTCATCACATTGTTCAAGTTGGTCATAAACAGTCTCTGAAAAGAGAAGCAAAACAACATAAAATGCTGCAGAAACCAAAAATGATATAAAATATGAAGGATTCAGGTTCAAACATCGGCTATACAAATGGAAACATAACTGTGCTCATCTTCAATCTCTACTTACCACTTTATGTTCCCAAAAAACTCTGTTACCAAACTATAACTTATTTAAATTGCACTGAAATTTATCCACTTACAAATCTATCTCCCCTTCACCCCACATATGAGTCTCTGAGGGCAGAGAAGCCATATGTCTAACTAGATGTGTAAATTTGGAAGAGAAGTAGGATGGGTAACATAAGGCATTTCCATCCCACCCCAATACCATCTAACCTGTAAGTTCTCAAAAATGTCTTTAGTTTTGCTTTTACCATTCTAACAGTTGCCATTAGTCATTCTTTAGGTGAAGACACTACAGACTTCAGTGAAGCACTGCTCAGACACTACATAAAAGAAATGACACAGAACAAAATAAAGTTATCTAATTACCAGAGGTGATCAGTGGATTAAATCCATTTAAGTTTTAGCTGATTTACCTGATAGACAGTACACTTCTAAAACTACCTTTCTGAAGTGCTGAGCCATTTAAATGAAACCAAATTAAGGTGATTTACCAAAAGCTGTCCAGAGAACCTGGTGGAAAAGCTAATCAATTTAAGCAAATCACAACATAAGTTTCCTTTTTTTTTTTTTTTTTTTTGAGACGGAGTCTCGCTCTGTCACCCAGGCTAGAGTGCAGTGGCGCAATCTTGCCTCACTGCAAGCTCCGCCTCCCGGGTTCACGCCATTCTCTCTCCTGCCTCAGCCTCCTGAGTAACTGGGACAACAGGCGCCCGCCACCACGCCAAGCTAATTTTTTGTATTTTTAGTAGAGAGGGGGTTTCACCGTGTTAGTCAGGATGGTCTCTATCTCCTGACCTCGTAATCCGCCCACGTTGGCCTCCCAAAGTGCTGGGATTACAGGCGTGAGCCACCGCGCCCGGCCCAATTTTCTTTTCCAAATTAGACTTACTTTCCTCAAACCCCATTTTGCTGCTCTAGGTTTCTGATTAGGCGAAGAAAGGGAAACAAAAATTAAAGGGAAAAGCACAATATTCAATGATTAAGAGATGTACCAAATTTCCATTTATCCAGAAGACTCAAATCATTAGAATTTTCTTTGAGTATCATGTAATGATGACTAATATTTATAAATATGATCCTAAGACATAAAGTTCCTCAAATGCCTTCAGAATTTCTGAAGGAAAACTAAATTGCATTCTAAAACAATTAGTAACCAGATGTTTAAAAAAAAAAAAAAGGTAGCATGAAAGCTATCATGTTTCTCCCCATTGCCCATGGTAAACATAACCAAGAACTGAACATTGTACTAAGCCAGACTTAGGCCTCAGAATCCTTCTCATTAGACCAACCTAAAAGTAGAGACATGACCTAGAAGCATGATACAAACAGAGTAAAACAGTGATGAGCTTATGACTTGGAGTGAAAGGCCTAAGTTTAAATCTTAGTTATGCCACTCTAAAAAAGGGTGACTTATATAATCTATCATCCAAAAAGCAATAGTTTTGTCACCAACACAGGACAACAGGCATATACTTTGACTGTCCCCAGCAAAACAGGGCATAGAGTTACCATATTCATAGGCCACGTGGACCATAGGCAAGTTAGTTAATCTTCAGTCTTGGATGCCACGTCTGTAAAATAACAAGGTGGAAAATTAAACCTTCAGTAACTATAAATTGCTTAGCTTTCTTCTTTTTTCATCTATATAATACTATATTGTACGATGCTAACCCAGTAAGTTCAGAAATTCCAAGAACACTGCACTTATACAGCCCTATAAAGAGAACCCTCAGATGAAAATCCATCTTTGATAGATTCAGGATAATTTTTTTAAATCCACACTGATTCTCTGTCTTACCAAATGCTTCACTTGCAATTTCCTAAAAAAACAAAAAAACTTAGTTCAAATTCTGATACCTGGGCAGTACTAAACACTTAGAATTCTATTTCCGCAGCTTCATTTTTCATAGCTTCATAAAAGCACTTATCTTGTTGTGCTGTTATTGTGCTTCGTGTGTATGGAAAACATGCCTGATGCCGGACTAAGCACTTCCAGAAGACAAGAACCACATCTGTTCTGTTGCTATCCTCAGTGTTTACTGCAGTGCCTGGCACATAGATGGTGCTCTATGTTGGCTGAATAAATGATCAATACTTTAGAAATACAACCCCTTCCTTAACCAACCCCAACTGGTGTACATTCTCAACCCACGAAAATATTCTGTAAGGATGTATCTTCTTTTCCCATCTGAGTGTTCACACTCCTCAGGAATAACAGCAATCCACATGTTTCTTCTCTATAGTGATGTCACCTATTTCCCGAATAAGGAACCCACCTTGAAATCCAACTAGATTTTAGGCTTTTGGGAGATTCCCATTTTAAATCCTTATTCAGAAGCTTCTGATCCTTCACACACCATCTTTAACTCTTAGTCTTCTTTCAAAGAAGCCAGAATTGACTGACTGAACACCCACTTATCTCCACCCATTTCCACTTCTTTTCTCCTACCCTCAGTGAACTCTTTTCATCCAACCATAACTATAGAGCTTCTCCCTAGAAAGTAACATATACATGACAGAGATCACTCTACTTATTATGGGAGAATCAGAATCCAATTGGAAAAAATTTAAACCAAAGCAAATTAATACAGTCAAAATTCAATGATAAAATGGCTTTAAATTGTGACAAAGCCCCAGGGATCCCTAAGGCATTTCTAGGGTTTCTTTAAAAAAAGAAAAAAAAAGGATAGTGAATCACAGACATGTTTGCTTTTTCTCTGCACCATTGCCCCCAGACTCAGACTGCTGTAGGGGTTGGGGGTTTGGAGGCAAAACAATGAAGCATTTGACAACCTCAAAAGGTCAGAATGACATTCTGGAAACAGTCAAACTTCACTTTGGGCTACCCATTGAAGTACAGACATACCATGATACACTGCCCACCTTTAGTTCAGAATGTTCTCCAGGTGAGAGGAACAAATAACTAAGGCATTTTGTATTCCAAAAGATGTCTCTGGCTTCCAGATCAAAAATAGTCATAGAAAGTAGAAAGTTTATGCTGCATGTTTCTAAAAAAAAGACATGAAAACTTACCTAGCAAAGCCTCACACTTCACTATAATAAATGATCTGCAACTGACTGTGGAAAATATGTAACTTTTACATGGAAAAATACTTAGCTGTAGCAACAGCAGACTGTTCTTACCCCAAGCTAAATAACAACAGCAATATGAAACTGTAAATGTCTACTAAGATAGAGTTGGAAACTTTGTGACTCCACTATCCCTCCTCCCCCAGGGTTTCTTTTGCTCCACAAAAATAATTTTAGTCAGATGGGAATAGGGAAAAAACTGCAAACAGAAAGAAGTGTAGTTTCAACGTGAGTACAATATTGAGTGTCCTGAAAGCAGACAGAGCCTCAATAATGTAGCTTCAATAAAAACTTCCTAAACCCTTTCTCTTTTTGTTCCTTTGAGAAAATGAAGCAATTTGCATTTACAGCTTAGTTCCTGTTTCCAAAATATCCCTTTAACTTTTTCTTTTCTCTTTTTATGGTAGGTATAAATAGCACCAAATTGTCAAATTACAGCTATTTTGTGTGCTACCTATACAAATAGGTCTGATTTCTGGCCAGTCATAAAACAATTACTGCCGAATTCCTCTGGCTCTTTGATATCCAGCTTGTCCACAGGGCTTCAAAGCTAGACTCCAGGACTTTTCTTGGGGCACTGCTGAAAAACAACCTCAACAGAAACACAGAAGATAAAATGTTCCCACTCCTATAAACACACAAAGATAGAATCCCAGAAGTAAAACAATTCAGCAGCATTGTGGTGGGTTTTTCCCCCTCACGATAATTTCAGAGTACAAGTATTTTAAATTAATTTTAGCGATATGAATCAATGAGAATTTCTTCCCCCTAACTCATATGGCTATTTTCTCCATTTTCAAGCCTCCAAAAATTAAGAATTACTTTGCTTTCAGAAAAATTTTCTGATTTACTAAAATAACTTATCCCATGGGAACTTAATGGGATGGAATGAAAGTTCAGCTTCTTGAGCACATAAATAACTATACAGCATAGGATTTATTCAATGTAGCAAAACTCATTCAAGCTAGAAGCTTTCAATAAGGTTAAATGTGGTCAGAATTTCAATAAAGGAATTGTATGTATGGACAAATTATGTTTTCACTATAAATTAACAGAACTTTACTCTCACATGGCTTATAAAAAAAATCTACATTTGTATATGGAATATGTGAGATGAACGCACACGCACACACAAATACCTAACACATATAGCACATGCATGTGCTCAGGAGTGACGGACTATTTCCTGTTACCCCACTGCAAAAGCAATACATTTATTACAAGGAAGTAAATGTTAAATCCTGATGGAGACACTTACAATTTGGCATCTTGGAGGAGTGGCAAATGTAACATGATTATGAAATCTCCTACTGCCAGGCTCTAGTAACAATGTTTTATTAAGTTTGATATATACATACACACACACAGCATATGCACACATATATTTATACATCTCCACTGAAAAAGAGAAAGACATGTCACTTTTTAATTCCTCCTGCCAATGGCATCATGCCAAATAAATTTTTCCTTAACCCAATATTTTTGGCAGCTTTATAATATGCCATAATTCCACAAATTAAATAGTTGGCTAATATGTGGCTCTGAATTAAAAGTAGACATGATATAGTCTCCCTCTATATATGAAAGATCATTTTTAGATATATACATAAAAATAAAGACTACCTTTGCACCCAAAATCTGCCTCTAATTTCTCCTCCTCACTTTCTCTTTACCATTAGCAAGAATTAAGCACTTTTGAAACATTAATCCAGATCTGATTTTGGCAGTCTTCTATAATCTTATCGAAGAAACCACTTGGACATATTTATCCAAAGACATATAGCCACATTGTTTTTTAAAAATCTATACAGTAAGTCAACTCTTGTAAGAATATAGGTGAGCCTTCTAATTATAACCCAAAAACTTGGAGCCACCTGTTTACAGCTCTGATCTCAAGAACACCACTTTTACCCCTTAGGTCAAATCTGGCACCCAAAACTTGGTACTAAATTTCCTCAAAACAATGTGATTATGTAATCTCTCAAATTTAATTACGTGTTTTCCTCTGAATTTTGTTAACTAAGGCCAAATGCATTAACATACAACAAAATTCTCAATGTGAGTGATAAAAATGCATTAAAAGTAACCTTTAATCTATGCTATTAACTGATTTTATTCTATTTTGGCACGTTTGAAGTAACTCATCTAAGGATTAGTTAGGCTTTTCTACACTTCTTTTTATCAGGACTCTACCATTCTTGATTTAGTTTTGAGAGAAAAGGGTTTGCAAAAACTATAATAATCTCACAGCTGGAGATGGCTGGAAAGTCCGTTAGTACTCATTGTGCCCTAATTTGCAGGAAGCCTTTGTGCTCTTCTACTCCTCGTTTTACATGCTGAGCAGTTTTCACTGATAAAGTACTTATAGACCAGTTATTTTAGATTAATGAAAAGCCCAGTAAAATTTTATGTACAGTGGCTGTGAACTTTCTCTTTAAAATACTGAAATGTATCTTCAGAGTCTTGATTACATGAAAATCTTAACCCTGGTAATTTGTCTCAATAGTTTTCATGTGAATAGGCAAAGGCAGTCTTTAAATTGTTTAAGAAGTATTATTTTCAAACACAGAAGGTATCCAAAATTTCATACTATGAATTCAGATTGAATGGCTGAAGCCTCAGGGCAAACACACTGATTTAATCACATAGCAGTGGGTTTCAAAATCTTGCCTTCTTCAGACTTAACAATAAAGTATTTCCCTGCCCTTTAAACCTATAGCAATAATGCAAACACATTATACAGAAGGACCCAACATTGTTGAAATTTTGTTGGGATTTTTAACATTACAACATCAATTCCAGGAGTACATGGTGTCGTTCTAACTCTGCGCTTATCCAAGATGAGATTTTAAAGTCAATGAGTTAGTATTTCGTCTGAACTTCAAGCCTAAAAAAGGACATTTAAATATCCAATTACCAAGGATTATAAGTCAAACTCAATTTTCACAGTTTTCTAAAAGTCTTCAGATACAAAAAAGGAGTCTAACTTTAAAGAGTCTAAGTTGAAGTTTTTAAATATGTACCAATATAAGCAAAAATGTTGAGATTTGTTATATTTCAAGACATGAAAATATCATCACGTTAAAATTACTCATTTTCTGCTATACTACCTTCCTGTAAATCAGAAATTCAAATCAGAGTCATATAGATTCATATCGAACACAGCTAGCATATCTGCAAAGTAGAAATGATAGTGTCTGAAACTAATAGGGTTAAACAATTTATTTTGTGAGGCCACTGGCAAAATCTACAGCAGCTGTCTAACTTTGCCTTTAACGATCATAGCAAAAGCTCAAGGAAGTGATCCAATGCAGCACTGGTCTTTAGTAACCAGATCGTTTCTATTTCATTTTCAGCCAACGGAATGGATAACGAAAACAGAATTATGCCTCAGTCGGTACGTTTACTTGACAAGCTAATTTTTAACAATGTTAAACTTTTATTCACATATATGGCCAGAAGTAAGTTGTATCTTTTTTGTGTGTAGATAATCTTAATAACTTTTAAATACTGGTTACACAAGGTAAAACTTCAGATGGCTATCACTTTAAACTCACTTATAAAAACGACTGGAAAATTTTTTAGCTATTCAAGAAGATATTAAGCTAAAAAATAAAAGGCAAATGATTAGTCATTGCTGTAAACTGTTGAGCCACAGATGTTTGATTCTTTCAGTGAAGAAAACTGCAGGATTTATACCATTTTATGTAAGACCTAAAACAACTGTATAATGATTTTAATAAAAGAAACAAACTCAATTCCTCAAGGATTACAATTTCCTACCAAAAACTACTTACACTGTTCAAAATAAACCAAAAATAGCTCTCTCATTACATATCATCATCCGGTTACTATCAATGTATCTATTCCTACATTCTTTTTTACTTAGCCTGAGGAAAACAGGAATTTCAGACATCTAGCTAATCGGGACTTATAAATATTTATTTATTTATAAACTAAGTTTCTGAAGAATGTGAATAAGGGAAACAAAGTAATTTAAATAAATGACCCAACAAAGTTATGTTTATTACTCTAGTTAATAACCAAGGGTTCATACTAGAAAGAAGCTGCAAGATAATTTCAAACTAAGTTATGTTGGAATAGGTATGACTACAACGTTCCCCATTTTGATACTTATGACAACATTCCTCATTTCAATATTTCTGATGCATATGTAAATCTATTGTCTTACTCAAGTAATTTGCCTAAAGAGCAATTTTAATCCACTATTTAACATAATTCCAATCATGTTTACTTCCACAAAGGTTTGGGCCAGAACAATTTTAGTTAGATTTTAAGCTAGTATAACATTTATACTATATGCCACAGGTAAGAGATACTAATTGATTATAAATATATCAAATACACTTTCTAATTATGCGTCCTATATCATCATTTTATACTATCTTAAGTAGATAAATCTCACTTCAACTATTAAGCATTTGAAGACAATTACTAAGTATTGGTTTTGTAAAGGAGTACAAATTACTTAAAATTTAATAATTAAAGTACACGCACAAATGGATATTCCTAAACTGACACACTTACGAATGGCTTACTGGTTTTAAAAAGTAACTCCCAAATGCTGGGTTAATATGTTTCACTTTAAGGACTTAAACCATAACTTCTTCAAATAAAATTAAATAAATCAGTTTGCAAGTAATTAATGATGAGAATTCAATAATGTAAAACTATCCCTGCGTATTCTCTATGGCTGGGAAATTTAGCTGGTTATGTTCATATAATACACTTAGTGGGTCTTGGAGCCCACTGCCTGTAAAATCTCCCATGGAGATTCAAGACCACCCATTGAAAATAGTACAACATTATTGCCTCCAGCAAGAAGCTGGTACATAGGACTGGTTATTCAAGTCTTTTAAATACTATTTTATTGAGAGATTGCGGGAGGTGGGGGAGGGGTGAAGGGGGATTCATGAGTGGATGGGGGAGGAAAACTCAGAAAAAAACGCAATTTCTAAAGCAGAGGTTCCTGCTGTACCCCCTTCACCCACCCGTACTTTTAAAACAGCTACATAAACAAAGTAATAAGTGCTCAATTTCAGAGAGAATTACATTATACTTCATTTGAACAGGCTACAAAGTACTTTTATTTGAAAAGCTGCTTCTGCTCTGTTATAAACAATTTTACTCTGCACCAATTTCAGACAAGAGAAGATGGCTAGGGAGTGTGGGAGGTGGAGTTAGGAAAAATTCACTCAGTGTCTTTCAATGCCTTAAATAGTTGATCCAATAAAGATCCTTTAGAGAAAACTTTAAGTCTATTTTTTTTCTCCAAGTAAGCAAATCATACAGGAGTGCTTTTCTTTTCTAGGGTACTGCACCCTGTCTCTTTAAATTCCAGGCCTGCCCCATTTCCCACGCATTCAATGAAAGCCCCACGTTTGCTGGCCTCCAGCCCACAATGTCAAGTAGTTCTCTTGCTATTGAATTTCAAGATTATTCTTTTGGATCATTTGCCCTTTAGTTTTAAGCACGCCAAAGCAAAAATAATGTCTTTCTACAATAACATAAAGAAAACTCAGAGGTCTTTACAAGTCTACAAGTAGAGAACACCTTGTCCTCTGGTTCCTCTTTCACTGCAAAATATGCTCCCACTCCATATGCTCCAAATAAGGGCAATTTGTACACTATCGTCATCTACCATAGTTTTGTCTGTCCTATAACAAAATTTTATGAGTATTTTTATTTAATTTGGTGCCAATTTGGAATCTCTTTGCAATACTCAAATCAGGTCTTCGTATTGCTCAAACTCTCCACTCTCCAACTTGGTCTCTGGGGTATTTGGTTATAACAAGTTTTAAAACAATTATTTAATTTTAAAACTATTATTTTATTTTTGCAGTTAAGACATTTATATAAATTCATTTACTAATAAAAGTAGCAAATAAATATTGCCATCTGCAGTCACTGTGCCAAAGAGTACATTTTCATCATTCTTATACATACCTTAATCCTGAAGAAAGGATTCCAGGCCATTATAAATCACATTTAGAATTCTCTCAAAAGGAATAGACATAGTTAAGTAGAAATTTGTCAGCAGAACTAAATTAAGTTCATGGAATATAATCTTATTCCAAATGCTAGCAAACAGAATTTGAAGTTGCAATTTTATTCAAGCAGCTAATAAGAAATACCCAGATCACAAACATCAATGTTTACATTTCACAAACATTCTAAGGTAGAGTTAATCTAATTGGAATGTATGGATTTTGTAAAATTATCTACTACTAAAGGGAAAACGTCCTCATTTTTATTTGACATATAGCTTTGCTATGCATTAGTGCACAGCACACTTTTAAAGTTTAATGTCAAAATGCAAATGTGTTTTCTCACAGATTATAAAATCATGGACTTATTTAGATAAATTTTAGATTGCAGAGAGACCTTGGAGACAACTAAAATTAACCTCCTCATTTTGCAGAAATCACTTTTAGTTATGTTTAAGGAATATTCATATCAATCTGCATTGTACATAAAACATGAAATTATGTACTAATTTCCCTTTGTAAAAACCTCTAGATATTTTTGCAGCTTATATATGAAATATTAATAAAATCATCTTAGTATCAAAATAGTTTGTATTTATGGAATTATGTATGAATTCTCCATCCAAAAAGGACCACTTCTTTCTCTGCCCCAAATCTTTTTTTCTCTATGCCTTATGTTTAGTACTTGTTTTGGTACTTTTTATTTCTTAAAAGTTCATATCTAACTTCCAAATTATATACAAAGAGGCACAAACTGGAAATGAGTCTTTTATTTCCAATTATCAATACTATTTCTTCTTCAATATAATCACCATATATCTAAACAACATGATGAGTCTTTTTATTTGTAGTTGATTATTAAAGTCAGATGTAAGCTCTAGAAAAATTTTTAACACTACACAGCAAGATAGACATATTAATTATCACAGTTATCAAAACTCCACAGGAAAAAAAGACCAGAACTTTTCAAAAACATTCTTTAGTACTCCAAAAATGTATGCTGTACTGATATATTACACATGGTATCTTTCTGTTACCAAGACTATCCTATATGAATACTCATTTATAAATCAGGTTAATCTCATTACTTGTATAACGTCAATACAAAACGTTAAGAAAGGTAAGAACATTATCTACATGTCTCAATTTAAAGCTTATGATCAACTTACGAAACATTGTGCAAATACTCATAGTAACATTAAAGGAAATGACTCAAAACCACAAGGTGGCAAAAATGTCAAATAACAAAATCTGAAAATGTTTCTTGGGAAAAACAGTCTTAATCATGTTCTAGGTTACTTTTAGAAAAAACTAAAAATCCTATTGTAAATGTGCCCATACATACATTTAAATACTAGTTTTACTTTCACATAATATGAGTCATTCAAGAAAACTTGAAAAAGTCAACAAATTTTACTGACAACAGTAGGAAGTTCCTGATATCCCACCTCCCGGAAATCACTTACATTAATATTCTATGATAGCATTTCTTCTCATCTTTTCAGTGATGTATTTTTATCTGTCACATGCTTCTCAAAAGGTGGGGTAAAGATGAACAAATCTAGCCATTCTAATACAGAAAATGAACTAAATCAATTATGTTAACCTAAAAAAGATACTCTGTCAAGAAGCATTAACTATAAGCTATTATGTAGCCTTTGCAACATAAGAAAATTCCTATTTATTTGCAGCTGTATTTTAAATGGCTGCATTTGTGTATTTTTGGATAAATTAAATTATTGGCTCTAGTCAACTGCTTGACAATTTCCTTTATGTAATTGGAATGCTAACTAGAATTATTTTTTTTCTTTGACCTAAAAGTTATATAGCATGTTACAACTGAAGAGTAGAAAGGTACTTGCTTTTCAGAACAACTTCAACTGAGCATCTGAATTATTAAATAGAAAACCCTATTTATTCTTATATGTATGTATACAAGTATGTTAGATGATTAAAGATTTCATATACTTTCTTCTAACCTGTTTACATAATATGGACAGTCCTCAATTAGCTTACATGGGCAGTCCTCAAGTATTACTCTATTGATAATATAATCACAAGTAATATCTGGTAAGTGATACTTCAGAAAAGCAAATTAAGTGACAAAATTTCAAGGTCTATTTTATGTAAAAGACAAAAAAAACATGAAAAATCCAAAGATCTAATGGCATGGTCAAGAGCCATGTTTGAGGAAGAAGTTTCCTATCAACACTGGGTGGTCTTCTGAGTTCTTGAAATTCTTCAACCTACAAACAGTTGATGGTTGAGGTGAATGGCACCAATATGATCAGAAATTAACTTTTTACAAGTGTAACTTAATCTCTTATTTGGTGAATTACTCATGTTATCTTCTACTTCCCTATTACTGCAGCAAGTCTTTCACCCATTTCACTGTCCATTCATCATAAGAAAAGATAAAATTTCAATACACTGATGTTCATATATCGATATTTTATTTTCTCAAAAATATCATTCTCCAAACTACTACTTAGGAAGAGTGAGAAATTAAATACACCACATGTCTATTGTCTAGCATGATAACCAATATAGCTATTTAATAAAGGGTAGTTATTATTTCATTGTTATAAAAACACTAGATCAATGACAATTGCAGAATTTATCCTTTTTAAAACTCAAGGAAAAACAGTATTTTCAGAGCTGCCAAAGCCCACACAGTTTATTCAGTCCAAACACATCCTTTTTACCTCTCAGGCCAGGGCCTTTCCTGCCGCATTGCTAAATACTGCTCATACAAGTTACTGGACTACATTAGACTCTTATTTTTAAAGTTAAAAGGCTGGTTGTTATTTCATGGATTAGGTAGTAAAAAAAAATGATAGAGCTGGCCAAGTCCTTCGAGTTTGTGTCTAGCTTTTCTTTTTAAGCATCCAAAGTAAGTGAAGAAAGAATAAGGGAAAAAAGAGAAAAGAGAAAAAATCATTTTTGCCTATTACAAATGCTAGAACACATTCTAGAAAATGTGATTCTCAGCAGACACAATGTTTCCTGCTAAATTCAAGTGGTGGTTCCATTTACACAAAGTCAATTATTAGAGGTGCAGAATAAATGAGTTTCAGAAATCTGAGTAATAATTTATAACTTCCAGGAGTGGAAGGTAAAGTCAGGGATTCTGAAACCCTTTTTCTGACTTGCAATACCTGCCTTTATATGGTTGCCAAAAACTTCCAGTGTCAAGACATCACATTGATGAAGCTATAAGTAGTATCTACAGTGATAACATAGGTCCCATCCTTTTTGATGTATAACTCTAATGCAACACAGGAGGAAAAAGAGATAACATATACAAAGAGAGGGGAGTGTTAGACCGATGAAAGCATGTAACGCATAACGCGTCCTGCTTTGGTGCTCCATAAAATGAGAAAAGTTAGCTTCCAACCCACTAGTTACTATTTCTGTGCATACAGAGAAAAAGTCATACAAGAAGCATCAGACAATCTTGAACCGTGTCAACATTTTCAAATAACCTATTCCACTAAATGCAAATAAATCTCAACAGCCCAAACCCCCCATTTTTCACTGAACCTCTATAAAACAGCTGCCTATTATAGAGCAGCAGAGAAATAAATAAAATGAAGGAAAATATTATGTGAAATAGAAGAATGTTTCTTTGATATAAAAAAGGCTTTCATTATTTTGCTTTCATTATTCATATTAATGAAGTATTTGGGGTAAAGGGTAAAGATGATATAAAGTCTACAATGAACTTTGTTTTTAAACACCCAAAGTGTTTTATATGTTTATCAAATGAATAGATACCTGGAATAATCAGACAGTATGCTATCCCCAATACCATCCTTGGAAGGTGGCAGGGGAAATTGGACATAAAAACCTATCTGCAAAAATGAAAAGGCATCATTCAGACAAAATTTATATCTGAAAACATTGAGAGGCAAATCACCTCCCTACTCTCCAAGCCACTGCTATTGTTATTAATACTTCAGGAAACTGTTAATATATATTTTGCTTTTAAAAATCAATATACACACACAGAGCATTTGGCCTGGTATTGATGAGGAAATAACTGATAATTTCTACTGGAAGGGAACAAAGAAAACAAATCTAGTTTTGACAAAATCAAATATTTTAAAATAGAAAAAATGTACTTGGCTCTGAGAATATCAACTTCTAATATGTGTAATAACTCCAATTAAAGGTAACTAATCATCTTTATAATCACTAACAAACATTATTTTAAAGATAAGCAATAATTTTCTTTAATAAAAAATGGTGACTTGATTTTATCCAAAAAGTTAATTGTTAACTGCTACATACCAACTAAATAACACCCAAATGCTAGCCTTATCTTTTTAGAAATTCTATCGTAATAGGCTTCTTCAGTCTTCAACCACTGCAAACTTATCACACTTAAGTTAAAAGGATTAAGTCATGCAACATTACTTCTTAAAACAACACTCTGCATCCTTCATGTAATTGCAATTCTTACCACTGGGTGAGTTGGGGACAAAATATCAGGAGATAACTACCACTCAGCAACAATTTTTTCTAAAGATTTAATCTCAAAGGAAAACTTTAATTCATATAGAGAATTTGATTTTGTTTGAAAGTAGCTATAGACTTTTTCCTTTTAAACAGCATCTACCATGGTGACCACTATTTAATTAAATCCTAGATCATGTCTACAAAAGCAGCTATTGCTGAACATTTGTCTGCTAATATAAGTGAATAATTACTCAATGTTTTAAAAGTAAACATTGACCACCATTTATTACTAGTTATCTTTGCACAGGCATACTTGTGACTCATTGTGTCTACATGCAAGATCTCTCCACATTTCTAGGCTTCTGATTAAAAGTAAAACGAAAGGGTAATTGAAGATGAAGAATCCCAAGTGTCCTTTCCAGCTCTAAAAAGATACAAGCACACTGAAGGCAGGGACCTCCTCTTACTCTTATTTGTATCTCCCTCAGTCTTTCACTGTATCCTACATATATAATGCCTTTTGGGTAAGCACATTACTATGGCCACTAACTAAATTCTTAAATAAGACCCTAAGCCCAGAGAGGAAAACAAAACAAAATAAAGCACATCAATCTGACAAAATTAAAAGCTTGCATATGGCGAAAAGATACCATAAGATAAAAGAAAAAAATGAGGCAAGATATTTTCAACACAAATAACAAAGGAAGAACATCCTACAAACAAGAAAATGACAAACATCCCAATCTTTTTTTTAAGAAAAAAGATATAAAAAGAAGTCAATAAAGAGGAAATCAAAATAGTCAATAAATACATATAAAATGCTCAATCCCACCAGGAACCAGAGAAATGTAAATGAAAACAAAAAGATACCAAATTTCAACTCTGAAAAATAGGAAATATTAAAATAGCCAAAATTGGCAAAGATATAGGGGAAAAATGGTACTCATTTTCTTGACAAAGTATAAACTGTCACAACCACTTTTTAGAGCAATCTGACAACAGCTAGTACAAATGAAGACACACATGCCCACAGCTCAGTAACTCAAAATCTAGGCCTATGTCCAAACCCCTGTTCATCTGCACAAGGTAACATGCACAAAGATGCTCACTGCACAGAACAGAAAATGACCTATTTATTTCTTAATAGGAAAACAGAAAAGTAAGGTATACAATATATTCCCATGATGAAATACTAAGCAGAGGCAACTGAAGAGAATGACGTGGCTCTTTATAGATGAAATGTGGATAGGTTTAGAAACATAATTGAGCGGGTGAAAAAAGCAAGATGAAAATGTATTCACTCATAAAACTATTCTGGTATTAAATAATGGCAATGGTTATACAACCTTACGAATATACTTGCTAAAAACCACAGACTTGCAAACTTTAAAAGGGTGAATTTTGCATGTGAATTATATCTCAATTGAAAAAAAAAGATTCACTAGCATGATCTTCATGTTGATTTTAAGACACAATACATTATTATTTGTAAGCAATATAAATGTGCAAGAAAAATAGAATGGAAGAAAGACAGAAGGGTTGGAAGAAAAGGCTGGGAAGCATTTTAAAATATTAGCTGCATCTCTAATAGTTAATTCTCCAGAATCCGAACAAGGAATCAAATATGATAATATGTAAACATTTACTCATTCTTGGTAGTGGGGATTTGAATGTTTGTTATATCATTCTCTGCATTTCCCCATGCTTTTTTTCTTTTTTTTTTTAATTAAAAAAGCAGCCATGGACTACAAACGGCAAAAAAGGCGCATCACAAAAGACAAATGGTAAATAAATACATAAGGAAAGATATGTGGCACTGCTAATCATATAAATGCAAACCAAAATGAGGTCGTTTTTCTATACAGATTGGCAAAGATTTTTTTTAAGCTGTCAATTTCTAGTTTATATGCCTGAGGAAATATAAACTGGGACAATCTTTTTGGAGGAAAGTTTGGTCATATATAACAAAATTTTAACTCTGTATACCTTTTTACTCCAATACCTCCCTTCCAGAAATTTAACATAAGTAAATTATTAGAAAAAACATCAAAATGAATGCCAAAGATGTCCATCACAGCATTATTCATAACAAATCAAAACTGGGAACAATCCAAATGAAGCATAATAAAGCCATATACAATGTCATGCCAGAAAAATCCAACAATTTTAAAAGATGATATGCCACAAAGGTAGGAATGTTCCTCTGTGCTTTATCTCCAACTCTAAGAAGGGTGCTAGGGCCAGGTGCGGTGGCGCATGCCTGTAATCTCAGCACTTTGGGAGGTAAAGGCGGGAGGATCACCTGAGGTCCGGAGTTCGAGACCAGCCTGGCCAACATGGTGAAACCCTATCTCTACTAAAAATACAAAATTAGCCGGGTGTGGTGGCGCATGCCTAAAATCCCAGCTACATAGGAAGCTGAGGCAAGAGAATTACTTGAACCCAGGAGGCAAAGGTTTCTGTGAGCCAAGATCATACCACTGCACTCCAGCCTAGGTGACAAGAGGGAAACTCTGTCCCAAAATGAAAGAAGGAAGGAAAGGAAGGAGAGAGGGAGTGAGGGAGGGAGGGAGACAGGCAGGCACACACACACATAGTAGGAGCTAAAAACACACACACACACTTGTTGAATGAATGAATGTTACTAGTTAATATTGATGTGTATGTGTATATATATATAAATGTCTAACAAATATTAACTATGGTTATATATGAAAATTTCAGATAACTTCTCTATGCTTTGACTTTTCTACAATGAACAAATATTTATAAATTAGAAAAAAACATTTCATTTGTTTAAAAAAATGAACAAGGTTCTTCACAAAAGCTACAATTGTGCCATGTAATTTCCCAACTTCTATTAACATCTCTTCTGAAGATTCAAAACAAGAAAAGTTCTATATCTGAGAACTATAAAAGTGATGTTACGTAGTGGGGATTACCTGTAATAAACGACTAGAAAGGCAAGAAAGAGGCCAAGGTTGGTCCATGGAAGACCCGTGGGAAAGAAACTTCAAAGAACCAAGAGAAGGAACAAAGGACCTTTAAGGCAAAATTATCAAACCAAGTGATATCCCTGCCTGGCCTACTTCACAAAGATAGGTAGCTCTACAGAGGGGCACCTACAATAATGAATATAAAAGACTTCTGCATAATTCAGGTAATGCATCATAGAATGGACAGTGATAGGCCTGGCACAATGGCTCATGCCTGTAATCCCAGCAATTTGGGAATTCGAGGCTGGTGGATTGCCTGGGCCCAGGAGTTGGAGACCAGTCTGGGCAACACAGTGAAACCCCATCTCTACCAAAAAACACACACACAAATTGCCAGGCATGGTGGTCCATGCCTGTAATTTGAGCTATTTGGGAAGCGGCTTGAGACCAGGAGATGGGAGGATGGCATGAGACCAGGAGATGGGAGGATGGCTTGAGTCTAGGAGGTGAGGTTGCAATGAGCTGAAATGACACAATTACAACCCAGCCTGGGTGACAGGGTCAGACCCTGTCAAAAAAAAAAAAAGAATGGACAGTGATAATAACTATAAAATATGTCCAGAAAAACCCAAGTTTAAATTTTCCTTTTCTGAAAAAACTATTGTTAGGTAATCATTCACTGGAATTTAATGAGGCAAATACCTTGGAAGATTTACCTTTTCTGCTTCCATTTAATAAATTTTTATTAGCAACAATAATAACAATCAGCTTCCATGTATTGGGCAATTTATGTGTGCCAGATTGTATGCTGAATACTTTCTACCAGCATTTCTCAGAGTGTAGAGTTAGGACCTCAGTATCCCTATGATCTTTTCAGGTGATTGGTGACGTTAAATCTATATATATAATAAAATCTATGAAGTTATTTGCCTTTTTCTTTCCCATTCTCTCATGAGTGTACAGCAGAGTTTTCCAGAGGCTCCAGCACATGTGATAACACAATAGACTGAAAAGAGAAGCGGGTAAGAGGACCTAGGTGTCTTCTATTAAAACAAAGAGATTTGAGGGGGGGAAAAAAAAAGTAAACAATGTCCCTTTTGTCACTGTTTTTAAACAAAATGTTAATTTTTCATTAAAATGTTACTTATATGTTAACATGTAATAAGTTATTACCTTTAAACAAATTAATAATGTCTTTTAGATGTCTGCATTTTAATTTCTAATACAGGAAAATTAATAGATATAACTTACACAAAACAACTCTTTGCGTTCCTCAATTTGTAAGTGTAAAAGGTCTTAAGCCCAATAAATTTGACAACAGTTGATTTATATTTCAACCTCAACTTAATAGTTCTATTTTATCATCATTTTCATAATGCAAATGAGAAAACAGATACAGAAGTAACTTGTCCAAAACCACACAAGGAGGATCTTAAACCAGCATTTGAATACAAGTCTGTAATTCCTAACTCCAAATTCTCTTCATCTTTAAGCAACAATATCTACTCAAGATATTAAAGATCACTTTTAGATCTTTAACTTTTAGATAGCTACATGCTAATCCCTATTTTTAAAACAATATTCTATATGTTGGTTCTTTATTCTTTTTCAGTTTTAAAAAGTAATGTGTGCTTATTGTAATGTTTTAAATATACCAGTTAACTTTAAAAAAAATTCAAACACTACAAAAATAACCTCCCATCACCCCCACCATAAGTAGCTACTAAAGAAAACTACTGGTAAGAGTTTGATGCCCGCTAATGCAAATTTACTTATTTATAGACATATGCATGTATACACATACATATACTTATCTGCACAAGAACTTTTTTAAAAAATGAGATCACAATGATTTAGCGACTTGCCTTATTTCACTTAATTCTTCTTGAAGATCTTCCTGTATCTACAAATAGATACACCTCTTTTTACAGATTATCATTTAATTGTATCTAGTTGAGGGCCCCTATATGGCTTGCTTCCAAATTTTGACTATTACAAAAACAGTCACAAGAAACATGCTGTATCTTTGTGTACTTGTGAGAACATATTTGTCAGAAAATTCCTAGAAGTAAATTTGCTAGGCTAAACAGTATAAACATTAAAAATCTTAATAGACCTTGCCAATGTTCTCCAAAATACCCCTGCCCAATTTACATTCTCGCCCACAGAATATGAGATTTCCTCCAACAATTCAGCTTTTTTTTTTTTTTTTTTTTTTTTTTGAGACGGAGTCTCGCTCTGTCGCCCAGGCTGGAGTGCAGTGGCCAGATCTCAGCTCACTGCAAGCTCCGCCTCCCGGGTTTACGCCATTCTCTCGCCTCAGCCTCCCGAGTAGCTGGGACTACAGGCGCCCGCCATCTCGCCCGGCTAATTTTGTATTTTTTTAGTAGAGACGGGGTTTCACCGTGTTAGCCAGGATGGTCTCGATCTCCTGACCTCGTGATCCGCCCGTCTCGGCCTCCCAAAGTGCTGGGATTACAGGCTTGAGCCACCGCGCCCGGCTACAATTCAGCTTTTAAGTGCCTTGGAAAATTATATTTTATGTGCTTCAAAATGCACAGTAGTAAAACTGTACTCGCTGGTCATCTAAATTTCATACAGACAGACCCTACACAAATAACACTCACTGAATGTATCACAATAGTCACCCATCTTCATTTTTTTCCTTATATATTTTAAATGACTCAGAAGAGAAAATATACCAGATGCACACAACTTCTTAGCTAGTAAGCCCTCAAATATTAGTTACCTTGATAAAAACTTATCCAAATTATTTCAGAAGACCATTTAACACAAATCAAACTATGCAGTAAAGCTGGGCTCTAACACTTAAAGGAAAATTGTTAGAGTGGATTTATTAAGCTTTATCTGCCCACTCAAAGGACTAAGGCTACAAATAAAAAGCTATCAAATCATACCAGTGGCCAAATTAGCTTCCATAAAATAATAAGCAAAAGATTTCATATCATAAATGTCTGTGAAACAAATTGCAGTAGTAAGGATGGCTGTAATTGGAAAGAAAGTTCAAATTCACATCATACTAAAAACAAAAACATTCATATTTTAAAAGAAATGTTTCAAATGTGACTACTAATTTCAGTCATATCAGACTAGTACAAATCTTTGGTACTAATAAATAAGATTGTCCTTTTTTGCAGGTAGTTTAAAAACGCATCATACTGTGGCCTACCTGTTTTGTCATGGCTAATAGACATTTCAGGCTTCACCATTTCATCAAAATCTCTTTTCTAAGATTTCGTGCCAGTAGTTTTAAACTGAAGGTCTCCCACACATATTTATGACAGAGTAAAACCTCATTAATTCAAATCCAATTAGCTCAATTCTGAAATGGTATACATAATTCTCATTAGGCCACAAGTTAAAAATACTATCATTTCTTCTCCTACAAGTTCTAATATTACTGTGAAGTAAAGGATATCAACCTGAAAATCAATTCACTTTTCCAAACCAAAGATTTACAAAACTAAGGAGTCATTCATCTTTGTGGTTGAGCAGTTCATCCTCAGTCCTAAGGTTCATCTCTGTTTAGCAGCTACTGTATACAGTGAAAGTGATTCAGATTGTCACTAGAGCCAACACAGCTTATTTATTATAGAATATGAGCATTTCTTTTAAAGATCTTATAACTCGGATTTCTCACAAATTCATATTTGCAGTTTCGCCAATTTCCAGTTGGTAGAATTTTACTCTATCACTTACAGATCTATAATATAGTTAACATAGCACCCTAAAAGGTACTGGAAGTAGACATAGAAATTCTTGGCGTTCTTATTCTATATTTATTCTTATCATTTTGAAAGACTTTATAAGCCAAAAAATATGTCCCAGGATTAAGTGGCATGTTTGGTGTTGCTTGAACTTACCACTAACTATTCTCAATGAACAGAGAAACCTTCTCTTGCAATCTGAATCATGTGTAATTACAGTATGACAAGGTCTCTCCTGGGCGATATAAGCTGGCACTTTTCCCAGGACTTGTCACATCATGGGAAGCACGCATACAAATAAAAATCCAAAAATAAACATTTTAAAACAATGGCTTATGGACTGCATAGAGAACCTCCACAGTCGAGTATAAAAATTGAGGAGTCCAACCAACAAGCAGACATCTCTCACCAGAGACCTCTGAGAAGGCATCACTGCTATCAAGCAGCTTACCACGCCTAGCAACAACTCCCAGGTGTGGCCTATGTGAGCAGCACCCTCATGTTCCCTCAGGCTGGACAGAAAATCGTTAAGTATAGGAAATAAAAGTAACGTCAATACACACATCCACTGAAGCAGAAAAACAATGGTAAAATAGAGGTTGATCATCTTTAATTTTATAATGTCAATTTGTTGATTGTCAAGGTGCCTAAACAAAGTTACCTTAAGAGCTACATCTTCTGCCAACTGAGTTAATTTTCCTAATAAATGTTGCTTTTTAAAAGCTTATTTCACCTTGAAGCAAACTGTAGCCAAGTAGTAGTAATAATGTGTACCAAGGATATTAGAAGGTGGTTTCTTTTGTTTAAACTCCTCTGCTCTACAGACACATGGAAAGGGAGCAAGAGATTCCAAGAAGCATCACACCAACCTCATCAGTGACAGAAACTTGACATCGCTCATCCTTACCAGTTTGGAGGAAATATGAAATATTAATCTCTGACTATATTTTAACAGAAAATGCTAACAAATTTCAAATGTTATTCCTATAGGCCATGCATATGTCTAGCCCTCAATAAGAAACTGGATTGGTTTATTAACCATCCAACAAAGACCATCAAATTCAACTGTTCAAGTTTTCAGGAGGAGATACAAACCAAACCACTAAAGGCAAAAAATACAATCCTACTTCCCATTACATGAGCTCTGGAAACAAAAATAAGCACCAATACAAACCCCTGCCACCTCTAAGACACACGGCATTTCTACTTTCTTTATTCAGCCCCCAGAATGTTCAATAATTTTCACATAGCTCTAAGCGGAATGGATTTATTATGATGTTACTCTAAGAAACGGCAGGAGTTCTAGATGCCAATAAAGATTACGGATCAAATGGAAGATAACTACTAACCATTGTGTCGACTTAGATAAATAAACCTGCTCGCAAACAAAGCACCTTATTGTATTTGTACTGTTACCTTCACTAATCCAACTAAAACAACCACACATTAGCTTTCCAGAGGTTGAAGGGAAAAGAAATCGGTATTTCTCAAACCCTCTTTAAATTTCTTTCAAAATGACACTCCGTTTTTTTTTTTCCCAAAACTGTCCTGCCCATTATGGAAAATGTTTGGGACCGCAGAGGCCCACTAGGATTATGCAAACTAGACTCCAAGGCTAAGAACCAAAGTGGGGAGGGACTAAAGCAAAAGGCTTCCTCCACAATGTTCCTCTTAAACTTAGCTTCGACCTTTGCAAGAACCGTCTCCCTGCATATCACATCCGGCAGACACTTTGTAAGGTTGCTCAGAATCAAAGGAGCAGTCAAGTGCCAGGCGAGGGTGGGAGGAAGGAACGAGTAAGCCCCCCAAGTAAACATAAAATCCAGACTGGAGTGGGGTGTGGCGGTGGCTAAGCCACAAAAAGAAAAGTCTATGGCAACTGGTACCTGGTGCCTCATACACAGACAGGAAAGCAGAGAAGACCCTAAAGAGAACTGACTTGCCAAGACCGAACAATAACTACATCCAATACATTCTTTGCTAATAACACAGGTAAATCTTCATTTCTCTAGGACACACACACACACGCACGCAAAGTGTTTATTCCCTCCAGCCCCATTCCCCACATCTCCAAACTCAACAACTAATTGCACCTTCCCCACAGAACCCGCGGCTAACCCCAGAGGACTCGTGAGGGCTGGCTTGGGATGAATAAACACTCGACACCTGACGGTCCTTTCTCCGCGGTGACTTTCACCAAGCCGAAGTCGCGCGCGCGCGCGGGCAGGCGGGAGCCGGGACCTGGCCCGCGCGGCGCCGCGCACCCGGATCCCGAGGCTACGCCGGCGAGCGCGGCGCAGGGGGCGGGGAGCGGGGCAGCAGGACCGCCCGGGCCAAGCGATTGTTTCCTCGCCAAGCAAAGACATTTTTTATCAAGACCCTTTTGTATTCGAGCCCTACCTCTTTTTGGCCTAGGAAAGCTTTCGTGCAAGTGGAAGACGACTTTCTCCACAAAGTGCTGTATGTTACTGTGCTCCGGGCCGCGTACGAACACCATCCAGTCGTGGGTGAAGCCCTCCACGGTGGGTTTTTTCCTCACCTGGGCGCGGTGCCCCAGCTCCAGCTTCACCTGCACGGCACACTGCGGGCAGGGGGAGGAGAGACAGCCGTGAACAACAGGAAGGCGACGTTTCGGCAGTGAACGTTGCGCCTGACATTTTTTTTCCTCCTTCTTGAAACGCACATAAAAGGAAACGGCGGTGCCCTCTGCATCCACGTTTCACGCGCGTGGGCGCCCACATCCCACACCCCCAAATATACCCGCCCGGCCGGCCCGGCTCGGCCTCAGGCGCCCTGGGCCCCGCATCCACATCGGACAGGATTGTAACGGAATGTTATCCCCAGTCGGGAAGAGGGTCGGGGAAAGAGGGAGAACACACTCAGCCACGACAAGCACGATAACAAATGCATCGGAAACAAATCAGAAGGCAATGCCGGGGCGGTTTCCCGGCGTGGAAGGGTAGGTGGCTGGGACCCAGAGGGACCGAAGGGTTCCTGGCGAGCCCCCTCCCCGAAAGTACCGCGGCGACAGGCACACGCCGAGGAAGTCTTTGTGTACGTGTGTGTGTGCGTGCGTGTGGAGCGCTGTGCCAGGCGGAATGGAAACTACAGGCAGCCTCTGCTGATGGGCACAAACTCCCGTGCTCTTGCCACGGGGTTCGTGCACAACAAAAATGAGACATCGTCACATACATTGAAACACACACACAAGCCCACAGGAAAACACACCGAGGCATCCATAACTTAAAGCACCCCGCACCCCCCCAACTAAAAGCCCCAGGCGATCGGCGAGGCCAGTCGAACCGAGCCCCCGCAACACACTTTCAAGAGCCAAAGTGGCTCCAAAGTATCTCCCACCTCCCCTTCAAAAATGAAATTCAGAAAGGCAGGGCGGCGGGCGGACAGCCGCCGAGCCTCGACTCGCGCTCAGCACCCCCCGGTGCTGGGGCAAAGTTGCGTGCGGCCCCGCCGCTGTCAGCCCCGCACACTCCAGCTCACACACGCGCGCCGCGGAGAACGCACCATCGTAGCGGCCGCGGCGCTTTGCGGAGGTGCGGCCGCCGAGGCTGCTCGCCGCGTCCCCGGACTGTGCCCGCAGCTCCCGGCAGCGGCGACTGAAATATGGCTGAGTTATTATTCGCCTCCTTCCACCGTGAGTGTGTGTGTGAGTGCGCGCGTGTGAGCGAGAGGGAGTGTGTGAGTGCGCTTCTTGTGATTGCAAAGAGGCGAGGAGGGAGGGAGGCGCGGGGGGTGGAGGGGCGAGTGTGAGCGTGTGTGAGTGTGTGTGTCTGTGTGTGTGTCTGTGTGTGCGCGCGCGCCGGGGGGGTGGGGGAGGAGGGGAGCGGAGGCTGAGGGAGAGGCGGCAGCTCCCTGCAAGCCGTACCAACCTTTCTCTAATTGGAACCGCGGAGCGCTGGCGCTGTCTGGGCTGCGGCGGCGCAGGGCGAGGAAGGAAAGTGGGGGAGGTCTTTTATTATTATTTTTGCGCGTACTTACCGAGCTAGCCATGCCTGGGGGCCCGGAGGTTTGCTGGGGTGTTGTGTGGTACCCCCCTCCTCCGCCCCCCCTCAGCTGTAATTCATGAAGAGGCTGCTATGAATGAGAGCGCGCCCAGGAGCGGAGGGTAGATGGCGGACATTCTCTGCCTTTTTCCCCCCGCGCTCGCTTGCTCGCTCGCTCGCTCGCTCGCTTATTAAACTCAGCCCCAAAAGCAAAAGCAGCAGCAGCAGCAGCAGCTCCAGGGTAAAGAAGATGATTCCGGAGCATGCGCCGTGGCGCCTGACACCCGGGCTCCGAGCCTCGCGGGGCGGAGGGAGGGCTTGCGGGCGGGGCGGAGCGCGCGGGGAGGCCGAGCGAGCGAGCCAGGGGGAGCTCGAAAGAGCCAATCACCTGCCACCTCCCGAAACCCCGGCGGCCCGCAGCGCCACACTGGAAAGCCTTGCTTAAAGTAACAGGTTCCTGCTGCGGGGGTGGCAGGGAGGGGGCGCGGGAGTGGGGAGAGCGGCCAGCTGGGGAGCCATCCCAGCCCCTGTGTAAACTCTGCTCGCCCTACAATAAAAAACGGATTAAAACTGCTGGAATGTAGCCACTGCTTAGAGCCCCCAGCAGCCGGAGAAGGGGTGTTAAATCAAGTCCTTAGCTAGCACGCACGGGGAGGAGGGAGTGGGCTTTCTTTTACTTTCCACCACGTATTTCTATGGTTTTGTGCTGAAAAGACAAGAACTCACACCCAAACAAACTTATTTAAAGAGAGAGAGAGAAATGCTATCCTGCAAAAAAACGAGCATGAAAATAGCAATCACTGAGGCTGTTCTAACCCGCAACGATCCCCTGGCCCCCTGCCCCATGCACTCACAGGCACCCGCCCACCACCCTCACTCCCCGCCCTCCTGCCACCGCCACTGAAAATTTGAAAATGAAATGAACAAGGGAAAAACAAGGATGCTATTTCCTTGCAAGGGAACGCCTTCCTCGTTGGTAATCCCCGGCTGTGAATCTTCATAAAGCGGTGCCCAGGTGAAGGCAAGACACCTGGGGGTGCCGGGTACAGACTCTCGGGGACCAGGCTTGGAGTTGTTTTCTTCCGAAGGCTTCCCCTCCTGACAGCCTACTGAGTTGCGTCAGAACGTGGAGGATTTTCCTCTGAGGACGCGCGGGGCAACTGGGAGTCTTAAAATAACAGATAAAGTTAATACTGACTGTAATGTGCGTAAATTGGATTATAATCTTTAGGCGTATTGGTGACAGCCAGCGTAATCCATCTCTGGGTATTAATCCGGTTAGACTCCCGGGTGACAACCAGTCGCAGCAGTGTTCCCAGGGTCGCGCCTCTGCAAATGTTCTCACTCGCGTTGTATTTGGTCTCAGTGGCGGGAGACAGAACAGCGCGGCCACGCGTGGGGCGCGGAGAGGAGTATCAACTACTGGCTTCCTTTAGAAACGCAGACAACCTTTAAAAAGGAAACGGATAAGATCTAGACGTTTGATTTGAAAGTGAAAGATGGGTGTGACTTTGGTTCGTTAAACAAAGATCCTTGCATCTTCCTAGACCTTAGACCTCTTTTGCCGTCTCTTTTCTTTACTCCCCTTTTTCCCTCGCCTTCCAACTTCTTGCTGAACCTTGATTTTTCCTTCTCGTCCCCGTCTCCTTGCCTTTTCTCTTTGTCCCTCTTCCTCTTTCTGACTCAACTTGATTGCTTTCCTCTTTTCCCTTTTCTTCCCTCTTCCACAAAAGCAAGTTGTCTTGGCCCTTGAATTGAGAAGAGCAGAAGAGCGGGGAGGAGGTTACCTAGGGCGTCCTGGGTCCTCGCTGTTAATTTTCAGTTCTCCTAGCAGCTCTCAAAAAGATCCTGGCAATCAGGTCGGACCACTTGGAACCAACCTTAGTTTCCAAACCAGCAACCTTCCAACTCAACTTTTGATTCCCTAAAACTGATATTCTGCTGCCCATCAGCTATAATCAAGAAACTTCTTTGGGTTGAGGTCCCCAGTTCTTCCCAGCCTTGTACAGGATTTAGCATAGAATGGAACAAACGACTGAAGGGAGAAACATTTTAATCTAAATCCAAGGGCTTAGATTTATCAACTGACACACATATACCTAAGTGCATATCATCCTGTAGGTATATGTGTCGCTGTGTCTGTATGTGTGTACAAGGACTAAATTTATATTCACAGAGACAAGCTGTGTGGGTAGTGTCTACGTGAAGGGGGGACCTATTTGCTGTACGTTGTTAAACTTTTGATAAAATAATCAAATTGGAGAGCAATCCCTTGTAATAATAATACTGGAAACTAAAGTTTTTCTGGATGTGCCATTAGTAAAGCCATTTCTTATTAAGAAGTAAAAATTAACAGCGAGTGTAGCTCAGGACACAGGCAAGAAACAACAATCCCATTCTCCGTTTGAGTTGATTTCAGGGTTTAACTTCTTCCGACGCCAGCCACCGGAATCTCTTGGGATTGTCTCCAAAACTTGTACTCGCACAACAGATAGAGGTCTCTCTTTTGAATTATGTGTTTGCTGAATTCAGATTTATTCCAGCAATCACTAATAAGCCATAGAGTCTGAAAGGGTGTTTTCCCAGTACCCCTCCTTTCTCAGAGAATGTGCTAACAACCCAATGTACAGTTATTCCCAATCTACAAATATTGCACATTTAGATTCCGTCAGTAGATGGCGCACGGAGCTCTTCCACGGACGTCCTTACGTGACCCTTTTACAACAAAAAGACCAGTTAGGGGGAGAAAAGAAAGAAAAGAAAACACAAGCCTGAATACTCTCCATTCAACTTTGGACAAAGGAATTTATGCAAGTCTTTCAATTTATTAATTACAACCTATTTTAATAAGCTTGCCATTAAAAACAATTAAAATAGATTAATTTCCTGTGCAGCATTATCTGGACATCTTCACACTTTTACGTGAGGTAAAAATGTGGAAAATAACCTTTTGTGTACTTGAAAATGTAATTACAGAAAATGTATTGTAAATAAATTTTAAGGCAAACTTCAGTGCTAAATACAGAAATAGTAATATAATAACTAAAATGGAAGTGATGAGGGATAAAATCATCTACTTATCCAAAGAATAATTATCTTACCAAAATTCATACCGTAGTATATAGCACAGTATGAAGCACCATGGGGTTAGTTTGAAGATCAGAAAAGTAATTAACATATCAAATAAAAATCGTGATGAAGAATAAAAGAGAACAGTGTCTGTGACAGATCACTACCACCACTACCATCATCATTGCCCTACCACCATCATTTTGGCTCCAGCCTTTTTATTTGCAATTGTTTTGTTTAGTCTGGAAGCTAAAGCCAGTTTCCATGTTTCTAGCAGAACAAAGAGAGGGCCTTGAAAGTGTAATTAGAGTGTTAAGGCGCATACTAAAATAAACTTATCTATTTGTTGTGATTATTGATGCACACATTCAAATCAATAAAAATTTACCATTTATTTCCCATCATTGCTGTATAGATTTGGGAAGAAAAGAGGAAGAAGAAGCATGGGAAAAAAAACTAGAAAATGTGCCAGACACTACACAGACATTTTGCAAAAATCAGACTCAAAATAATTAAGGATTCTTCCTCCATAATGGTGCACCTTTTTCTCTATTTATTCACCCAAATCATTCCATGTCTCAGGCAGAGAGTTAGGCCCTAAGACTGTAAGAATGACAGGGTTCCTGATATCAGAGTTTGTAAACCAGGGGAGAAGTTTCACCAAAAACATTTGTTTTTATTTTTTAAATTTCATAACATTTAAATTTGGGATAAGATGTGTGTCATATATAAACGAGGAATAGAAACCTGACATGAACAGCCCAGGGACAAGAAAAACAGTGGAATGAGATTAGAAGCCAGGAGTCATTGTCCTTAATTCCACCTTTTAATACCTAAAAGGTGGGGAGGGGCAGATATCTTTCTTGCAATGGCAGCCAATTCCTAATTTCCTTTTTCTTGATCTGAAGTATTTTGTATGTTCACTTTTTTACAGCTCTTTTAGGGAGAAAAAAAAAAGTCCCGCAATGAAAGAAAGCTAAGTCTTTTCAAGATCATGAGCAATTCTCAGTTGATATCGCCTCCCCATTTCTTATGGAAATTTTTGGTTCAAACTGTTACATGTATAACATTATATTTAATTCATGATTCCAGGATAGTGTGTTGGGAACACTAGAATGGTAAGAATCATTACTACTTTGACTTTGAAAAAAAAAAATTGCTTTGATAGCCATTTGAGCACCTAGTCCAGGACTATTTCCAGAGATACACAGAGCTTTTTTAACCACCAGAGCCTCTTCATGTGTAAATTATTCCCTGAGAGTAATTTAAGCAATACACTTATATATGCAGAAGATGAGACTGCCTCCACAGTAATAATTTATTAATTTAGTGGGCTGTATCCCTAATTTAATAAATAGCACCTCAAGGCCTGAAAATTAATCAAGGATGTCATGTAAAACCAGCAATATGAAGCAAAATAAGTATTGGGGGACAGCTGATACAATGTGACTGAAAGTGTTGCCCTAATATATACAGGAGGCTTAGTGGAATAGTTACAGGTAAAATACATATTAAGTTGAAAATGCTTGCTGTAAAACAATATCTAAAAAAGTAGACCAAATGACGATATCTTTATGTATCTCTGGCATCTCTTCAAACGCTACTGTGCAACATTCATTCTCTCTTTATGTAATGATTTGATCTCTTTTATTTTTAATGGAAATTCTGTTTGTTTCTATATATGAGTTCACCTCTACCACTCACATAAAATGAATCAGGGCTTAAAATAATCACTTTATCTTAAAATAATAAAATATATTTTATCTTATATGGTAAAAATGGAAAAATAACATATCAGGCCTATGAACTAATTTGGACAGCTCAAATTTCAACAAAAACTGCCAAAAACTTAGGAAAAAGAAGTGACTCCTGGCCTGGCACAGTGGCTCACACCTGTAATCCCAGCACTTTGGGAGGCCAAGATGGGCAGATCATGAGGTCAAGAGATTGAGACCATCCTGGCCAACATGGTGAAACCTTGTCTCTACTAAAAATACAAAAATTAGCTGGAAGTGGTGGCATACGCCTATAGTCCTAGCTACTCTAGAGGCTGAGGCAGGAGAATCACTTGAACCCGGGAGGCAGAAATTGCAGTGAGCTGAGATTGCACCACTGCACTCCAGCTTGGTGACAGAGTGAGACTCTGTCTCAAAAAAAAAAAAAAAAAAAGACTCCTTTCCACCTACTAAATGGTGTGACAGTAGCTTGAAAATAATACTAAGCCTCTAAGAAGCCAGTGATTTACTACCTTCTGGTAGGATCAAGTATCCTGGTTGGGTTAAGCTATTTACAGTCAGCCTTGAATAATCCGTGAGTATATTACCTACTTTGTAGATAACCCACAATGACGCAATTTATGTGTGTGGGGGGGGGTAGAGGGGGGGTTAAATGTAAATTTATGTTATAGGCAGGTTTTTTTTAAACTATACAAAATGTGTATCACTGCATCTACTTGTTACTTTCCATTCATAGTTTTTCTCACAGAAAAGTTTATATATTATTTCATCCTTTCTGTTTTGGAGCTCTTTCTAAATTTTATTAAGAAAAACTTTCTAAATTTTATTAAGCAATTTTTCATCCCAGATATAGGGTGCTTCGGCAAAAAACTCTTGATCCAGGAAGCAATACCAATCGATGGGAAAGAAGGAATGTTCATTTACAGTTTGCTAAATCAAAAGAACTCTTAAAGGCTATTCCTAATTATAGGTCTATTACATATGCCCTATGAAACCAAATAAGGGAAAGTTAGTGAAGAACTGCCTTCTGTACTATATTGATAACAGTTTAGGAGAAATTTCATACAGTAACAAGGAGATAAAAATAACTTTTGAATAGCTAAATTACTTTATTTCTGTACTATCAAACCCTTAATATTTCTTATTTCAATCTTTTTTCTTATGTTTCATGACTTTAGCATTTTAGTTTGATGATTAGTTTAATGTGTTCAGTTAACTTTTATTGACTTTCTATTGAAGGTCAGCTACTTTTCTTGGTCCTTTCAAATCAGGGTAAGTTTAGGATGCCTCTAACTCTCATTTATTTCAAGGCATTTCATAATTATTGAATTAAAGTTGACAGGTTGCCACAACAAATGAAAGATGTTATTAAGTACACAACAGTAAGCCCTGGTTATTCACTTGTATCCTTATTTAAGAAAAAAAAATATTTTGCCATGACATTGTAGTAACCTCTACTTTAAAAAAATCACTGAAATTATTTACTAAGATTAAAACAAGTATTGAGAGCACTTCCAAATTAAAATTTTACTTTTAAGGGATCCAACTGGTCAAATTTGGGACAATTTGAACTTCAGAAAGAATCTATGATTCCATAATGGTACTTTAAAAAACTAGCAAGAAGGTTGAAAACAAAACTTCTCCTTATGGAAAAATGCTAGCTAATATACATAAAAGGAACAATAGGATTAGAAAAGTCATAATTTTGCAGACTCCATAACAGTAATGGATTTAGTCAAGGCTCATCAGTATATGCTGAAAGTATTAAGTGAAAGATTTTGGGAAATACATTATTCACAAAGTCTGGTGTTACAGATTACATATTAATTGTATATATCAATATTAATTTAGTGTTGCAGTATCACAGATTACATATTAATTTCAAAGGGAGAAAGAGAGCTTTACAGTGGAAAAATCTCATGGACACCAATTAACCAAGTCATTAAACTTACCATCATTGCCAGTGGGAAGAGCTGACATCATGTGCCTCTTGATGTGGTGCAATAAAAAGCATACAGCATCACCACCTAGGTATTTTTCTTGCCAAAAATGTTTAACATGAATCTAATCAAGAGGAAGTAATCAGACAAATCCAGATTATGTAGAACATTTTACAAGATAACTGGCTGAAGTCTTCAAATATCAGTATCATAAGGGCCAAAAAAAAAAACCCAAAAGATGAGGATAGGTCCAAATGAAAGTTGACTAAAACATGACAACTAAATACAATGTTTAATACTTACTGGGATTCTGGATCCAATAACATATATATATATATAAACACAAAATAGCCTAAAGGATATTCTTGGACCAATTTGAGAAGTCTGAATCTATACTGTGTATTAGAAGATATTACCAAAGTTAAATTTATTGTGCTAGTAGTATTGTGATTAGTTAGGCGACTCTCCTAGTTTTTGGAAAATACATGTCGAAGTATTTAGGGTCGTGTCACGTCTACAACTTACACTCAAGTAGGTGAGTCAAAACAATAAAGATACAGATTAAGATAAAAGAGAGGTAAAGCAAATGAATTGAAATGATCGTTGTACTGCCTTTTCAATAAATTTGCCTTTTTTTTTTTTTTTTTAGAGATAGGATTTTGCTCTATTCCCCACTGGAGTACAGTGGCACATTCATAGCTCACTGCAGTCCTCCAACTCCTGGACTTATGTGATCCACCTACCACCTCAGCCTCCAGAGTAGCTGGGATTACAGGCACCAGACACCATGCCCTGCTTTTTTTTTTTTTTTTTTTTTTTTAATTTTTTTGTAGAGAGGAGGTCTTGTTATGTTGCCAGGGCTAATCCCAAACTCCTGGCCTCAAACAATCCTCCTGTCTCAGCCTCCCAAAGCGATGGGAGTACAGGCATGAGCCATCACGCCTAGTCTCTTTTTTTCAAAATATAAATCATAGGGGAAAAATTGACTCCTAAGATTCAGAACTAATTTAGGAAGTCACAGTTCTATATATGTTATTTGATGATTTTTTCTTAAAAATATATGCTTAATAAGGACAAAAGTGGGACAAATGAGAAGAGAAAATATTACAATCTAACTGATTTTATTTTTAAGTAAAATAGGTTATAGTTTTTTTCTTTTTTCTTCCTTTCTTTTCTTTCTTGTCAGTTTAAAGCTTTACCTATTTTATGTTTTCTCCTTTCTGCCTATCACCAAGTTTTTTTTGAATAATAATAATGTGACGGCTTTTAGTTGAGTGACATGTTTGAGGTCAGCATATTTGGTGATCTCAGCTTTTCTCTGGGAATGAAGGACTCCAAAGGGAGCAAGAAACTAGACATAGGTTTGGCATGCCCTGCTGAATTAGTGACAATATTTTCATGGAATGTTCTTTCAAGAGTAGATGCTGTGTATGAAAGGTTTTCCTCATGAGATTACAGCAATTTAAAGGTCATTCAATTCTACAGACCGCTTAATTGTGCCCCATTAAGCATTTCTCAAAAAGAAGTGTGTGTTTTAATAGCATTCAAGGACTGCCAATATCAGCATTGTCTAACTTAGAAAGATTATTTTTTTCATGGCTTTTATCACTGACCCGTTGTATAATGCACTGACTTTCCTTTTTTATTGCTCAAGGGCAGCTGGATGAGTAGCCTTGGCTCATGTAGAAACCATCTAATGCTTTTGTTCTCAGTTAATATTTTCTTTAAAGGTCACCTACCTCTGACACCTGTCAGGTTAGTACTTCTCAAAATCGAGAATAGGACCTTTTCTTGATCAAATACAGCCAATGCAATGTCTAAAGATCGGCCAGCAGTTTTGAACAAATAGCAGATTAACAGATTGCTCTTTGAGCTGTCATTTTATACCCAGGATCTTTATGGAGATTTTTTTGCCAACCAGGTACCAGAGAGGAATGTGGAAAGAGTAGACGAAATAACAGGGTAGAGAGCTCTATGTTTCCTTTGCAAACTTGAGAGAGAATGCTCAAAGGCGCCACTCACTCCCTAAAATATCTGTGAGGGGTAAAGAAGGTCATTGAGTGAAAATGTGAATTTAAAAAATCAGGTCCCAAATAAAGAACAAATAAACAAAATAAATCCAAACCACTTTAAGATAAAAACTTCCAAACTAGACCATAAAGCAAAATTTACGGGAATTATAAATATGATGACAGTGTTCTGGAAAAATTCTTTTTACTCTAAAGGCAAAGCATTCAGAGATTGGTTTTGATTTTTATTCAGCAATCCCAATGTGGAAGCTGTAATTGTATATAACAGTCCATGTAGTTTCTCAATTCATTAGTTGTTATACTGTGGTTCTTACCCAAGTTGTGGTACTCTGTAAAGAAAAGGCACCAGAAGTGTCTTTTAGAGATGTCAGACCTCCTAACCTTTCCTTCAATCAAGGCCTTTAATTCTCTTATACAACCCTATATTTAAAACTATGTACTGGTCTCGCTGTATCCCAGACATTTTGATTAGAGAGCTAACGCAATGGTCTGACTTCAAGCCAAAACTAAAGTTGAACCGTAAGGCAGTGATCATATGCACATGGCAGGAAAAAGATATAAACACAGTTTCTAGGTCATAATGCAAAATATTCCAAGTCATTTTGTCTTCCTTGACTCAACAACTTGGTACAAATTTTTAGCAAGACACTCAAGGCTTTGATTTTTATTTTATTTTGGAGAGAATGGGAAGAAGTTGTAATTATTCTAATTAAAACGGCAATAACCATATTAGTGGATGAAATAGTTTATTGATTCTATTGATATAACATATTCAACAAATATAAAACAGAAAAGAATAGCTAGTTTCCCTAACATTATAGATTTATTTCACAAATATTATTGTATAACTATTATGTATAAAGCACAAAATTAAATTCTGCAACTTGAAATAGAATTCAACAGAAAGTTAATTTGGATGGAACCATATTGGCTAAATTAGGAAAGAGATAAACATAAGAAAAAGCTGGGCACAGTGGCTCATGCCTAGAGTTCCAAGAGTTCCAGCTACTCAGGAGACTGAGGCAGGAGGATCCCTTGAACCCAGGAGTTCAAGGCCAGCCTGGGCAACATGGTAAGACTCCATCTCTAGAAAAATAAAAAGTAGGCCAGGCGCGGTGGCTCACACCTATAATCCCAGCACTTTGGGAGGCCGAGACAGGCGGACCACGAGGTCGGGAGATCGAGATCATCCTGGCTAACACTGTGAAACCCCATCTCTACTAAAAATACATTTAAAAAAATGAGCCGGGCATGGTGGCGGGCACCTGTAGTCCCAGTTATGTGGGAGGCTGAGGCAGGAGAATGGTGTGAACCCAGAAAGCGGAGCTTGCAGTGAGTGGAGATCACGCCACTGCACTCCAGCCTGGGCAACAGAGCAAGACTCCATCTCAAAAAAAAGAAAAAGAAAAAGTAAAAAGTAAAAAGGCACAAGTAAGAAAGGCTTCAAAGTATGTAGAGAAATAAGAAAATCTGTTAAAAGACAATGCTGAAAAACTTGCAGGTATTTAGTTTTTGAGTTTTTCAAGATGATCTGTTTCCTAGCATAAGTCTACTCATTAAATAACAAGAAACAATATGAATAAAATAATAAGGCATAGTTTGAATTCAATAACAATTTAGAAATGGAGAAGCAAGGGCATTTGTCATTACAGAGGATTCTGTCATTACTAATGAATTTTGTCAAGGTTGAGGTACACCAATCCTCATTTTTCCAGTTGGGATAAATCAGAACACTCCTGATTCTGGTTTTACTACAGCAGGAGTCTTTAGCTTCATTCTTTTCCCCTCCACTCCAGTATTTTATCATATTGGTTGTTTTGAAAAGCTGCTTTGTGTTACATGGGTAGAAATTCTGAAAAATTAGATCTGAAGGTAATTGCTGAGGCTTTATGATTTAATTTTACATGTTTGGAGACAAGAGTTCATTGAACTCATATGCAGATAAATGAAAAATGCTACCAAATGGCATTAAATCAATCTTAGCATTTTTTTTCCTTTAAAAATATTGACCTAAATATAAATTGGCTAAACTTCTCCTTAATGTCAAAGATAAAATGATTGAACTCTCTGGTATAAGCAAGCCCACTTGGCAAAACTGGGGAGCAGAAGTAATTCTGAGCCAAGCACATGTCTCAAAAAGGAAGTTCTTTGACAGGAGAGGTTGTCTCCAACTGGCAGAGTTCAGGGATAGCAGACTTGCCCAAAATAACCATTTCGAGCCATCTTACTCTATTGTAGAAATAGAAAAAAAAAATTTCAAAATAATTTTTCATTAAGCCAATACTAGAAAATGTATTTAACTTAAAAATAAAGATGACCCCAAAGTAGCTGTTAAGTCAAAGGTAAAAACAACAATATTTTTAGAACCCCCAAATCAGTTTTCATGTTTGGTTGCCTTTTCTTTCAGTGAATACATGTAGTTTTCTAAGTACTCATTCTCCCTCAGATAATAAAACTAAAAGCCTGGCCTTTTTGAGTCATGACTGTTCTTATCTACTAGTCGCTTAAAAGCCGTTTTCAGAAAAGAATGTGCTTTGCAAAGAATAAAACCATAATAAATGGAGGAAATATACAAGAAGGGGGAGGGAGAGAATTAGTTATAGCTATGATTGTTTACTAAGTAAAAAAATCTCGGCCGGGCACGGTGGCTCACGCCTGTAATCCCAGCACTTTGGGAGGCCGAGGCGGGAGGATCACGAGGTCAGGAGGTCGAGACCATCCTGGCTAACAAGGTGAAACGCCATCTCTACTAAAAATACAAAAAATTAGCCGGGCGTGGTGGTGGGCCCCTGTAGTCCCAGCTACTCGGGAGGCTGAGGCAGAAGAATGGCGTGAACCCGGGAGGCGGAGCTTGCAATGAGCTGAGACCGCGCCACTGCACTCCAGCCTGGGTGACAGAGCAAGACTCCGTCTCAAAAAAAAAAAAAAATCTCTACATGAAACAAAATCATCCTTGAGAACATGAAGTAGTAATTGCAAAATTATGTCACACTGAAATTATTTAAAATTATTCTGGCAAGATACATAAAAATGTAAAACACCAGTTACCTTTATCTGCAAGGTTTAAAAGAAATGTGTTCAGGAATAAAATTCCATGGCTAAGCCAGAGGATGTGAGGTGGTGGCTGGAGAACTGAATTGAACCTATATCCTATTTTTGTTTGACCTGAACAAAATTTTTGGCTTATTTATTTGTTTAAGATGGTAGACAATATGTCAAGTTTGGAAAATTTTACATAAAAAATCCAATTCCCTGCTTCTCCTGGGGACAAAGTAAATCAGAAATCTGGCCACCCAGGGCTCACCCATCCAGAAGACTCAGCTGAAGCGGAGTTCAGGCTATCCCCCTTAGACTAGGTCCTCCTCCTCTAGTTGTCCACCGTTCTGATTTCCCCAGTTTACTCATTTACTCAAGCAGCCCAGCTCTTGAGGCCCTTTCTGTGGTAGTGAAGATAATATCATCCTTAGGGTCCTGTTGTTGATATAGAACAGATGTGGGTAATGTATGGTGGGCAAACTGTGGCCAGGAAGTCAAATCAGACTCTAAGTCTGTTTAAGAAAAACTTTTACATCTTTAAATAGTTAAATACAACTTTTAAAAGGATATTTCATGACAAATGAAAACTATTTTCAAATTTGTATTTCAGTGTCTATAAATAAAGCTTTATTGAAATATAACAAAGGTCATTAGTTTTTGTATATCTGTGGCTGCTTTTGTGCTACAAGGATAGAATAGAGTGGTTGCGACAGAGACCACATGGCCCACAAAGCCTAAAATGCTTATCCTTGTTAAAGAAAAAAAAAAATTCAATGACACTTATTAAAGCACAGTAAGGAAGACTTTACTCAGCACCATTAAGACAGGTACAGAGACCACTACAACAAGGTCTGGCAGTGGAGGGGCAAATTGGGTTCAACTCCAAATACATGGGCAAGTGGGAATTCATAGTCAAGGAGCAGGGTGTGGTTCAGTGGATGGAAATTACTAAGAGGAAACATCAGGGATAAAAGTGAGTCTGGCTAAACTGACCTAACAGGATTTTTGCTGAAGGCAGGCCAGGGTGACCAGACATCACCTGGAGGATGGTGGAGGATGAGGAACCTAGTCAGATATTGAAGATGGTCAGATTCCAAGGTAGGGGATTCTTCCTAAAACTGAGTTTAGGTAGGAAGGGCACAGACAGGTCTAGGAGAAGGTTCAGCATCCTGACTAAAGTTTGGCCAAGCAAAACATCTTTGTCACTATCTGGCCTTTATGGGAAAAGTTTGCTGACCCAATCTAGAACAGTATTGTTGAATGGAAATATAATGTGAGGCACATATATAATTTTAGATGTTCTAGTAGCCATATTTTTTAAAGCAACATGATAAAATTAGTTTTAACAATGTATTTTGTTTAACCCAATATAATCAAAATATCATTTCAATATGAAATTAATTTAAAAATTATTATTACTATCTTTTACATTCGTTTTCATTCTGCCTTTGAAATTCAGTGTGTATACACTTGCAGTTGTGAAAGTTATCAGTACCAAAATGGAGTCACCAATATAAAACCCTAACACAATGGAGCTGGGATGCTGTGAAGGACAGGTCCTCACACATGTATGCCTATGATGGGAACTACTCAAAACTGCAGTAACCTGATTGCACAGGGACACTTGCCTAACAGTGGCTATTTCCACCAATAAGCTAACAACTCCAGCAATGAGACCCTGTAATCAATGGCTTTGTTTCAAAATGACTTATATGGACATTTATTTTGCCTTTAAAAGCTTCCCCTTTGCCTCAATTCTCTTGGATGCACCTATGATTTTCATAGCACACATATCCCTCATTGCAATCCCTTGCTACTCCTAAATGAACTCTTTGGAGAGTTGGTCTCTCACTGATTTTAGGCTGCCACAGTATGTCTCCAATAGGATTAGCCACCTTTGAAGGGCTCAATAGCTAAGATGGTGCTGGCATGTTGGAAGGACATCACAGATTTAGAATTTAATATTAGAAGGCAACAATTTAGCAAAGAAATTAAGTCAATTATTATTTCTTACACAATAAATAACTCAGAGGTATAGAAAAAATAATAGGAACAAAGTCCCAAAGACTTCTAGGCTTAAGGGTGAAAGAGGTTTGGGATGGGGAAAATGGAAGTGGGCTATAACAGATAATTCTGCCTACCTGAATAGAGTAGCCAATGGGAAAAGGAGGGAGGATTTTTAAGAAGTATTAGGGGTCTGTGAGTCCTTTTTGTGAGGTTCAAGAAAAATCTAAAGGTCTTGATATTTAAAAATATTTATGTTCACATGATGTTCATTTCTTGTCAAGAGAACTGCTCTGGATTTGAGCCACAAGGGATTCAAAAACTTTAAAAAAAAAAAAAAGCTTCAAACTATTAACAAATATTTTAAAGTAGGAGGCTTTTAGCCAAAAGGTTGTAGGTTGGGGGATAAATCTGTGATCCAAACCTGTTTCTCATTTCCATAGAACATGGCCTGAATACTTCTTGCCTTCTCTAGGACTGCCCATACCCCTGCTTTGGAGGAGGGATGGCTAATCTGATAGGTGAGGGTCAGATACTCACTGAGTCACTCATTTCTGGTGAAAGGTTCCAGTAATGAATAGCCACTGGCCCAAGCTCTCTTTTCCCCCCATACTGTCAGCTGCAACACAGGCTCTCCTTTTGCACACCCTATCTGGTGGCAACAGACATATAATTCCAATACAATACAGTAATTGTTAAACAGGGTTTTGATCAAGGTAGAGTAAGAGCAGAAAGGAAAGAGGGGCAGGAGTTTGGAGGAACTTGTTCACAATTGGACATCCTTCTTTACTATCCACATCACTTTTTACTCATGCTATTTTGTAGTTCAACATTACTATGGCGAAGTTATTTTGAGTATGTATTGTTTTATGTGAAAATTAGATGGTAAAAACCCAAACAGTAGTTGCATATGTGTACATATAAATGTGTGGATAAATAAGAATTCATTTTTGTAAACCCCTAAGATGATGGCAAAAATTAAAAACATTGCTTGGACACTGCGATTATGCCCAGAAAAAGTCATATCTTCCATAAGTTTTTGATTTAACACACACTTATATATGTCAGACACTGTTGTAAGCACTTTACAAATATTAACTCTTACTCCAACAACACCTCCATAGTGCTGGAATACTTTTACCTCCATTTAGATCTGAGCTAGTAAGTAGCAAAGTTCTGGGGTGACCACTGTCCTCGTTTTAGTACTGACAAGTCCTGCATCCTTGTAAAACTCCTCAGTCCCAGCACAACCAGAATGGCTGGTCATCCTAAAATTCAAACCCCGGCAATCTAATTCCATACTCCAGGCTATTAACATGTTTTCTCTTTTGTAACAATGCAGGGATAACTCTAATAAATATAGAAACACCATGGTAGAAATGGACCAAACAAAAGCAACCCTGAAATCTGGGCCTGCTACAAGATGCTCTACTTATAGACGCTACAAGTAGAAATTCACCTTCAACTCACCTAGTCTCCCAATAAACACTCTGGAATTTACTAGGGTTGATTTGCATCAATTGCTTGCAGCTGGAGAGCTGCAAGGCAATTGCAGAATCTTCAGAAAGGCAGAGGGAGGAGCAGGGGGATTGGAAAATCTCTGATAAAATGGCATAGAAGATGTTTCACTCTTCCTAAGTGGGACCCAGTGGGGAACTTGAAAAGTCTGTAAATCCAACTGGGAGTACTTTATGTTGTTTTCTGCTTTGTCTGACTGTTTCTGTACGTTTATATATTCATGGCTATTAAATAAACTTTCCGCTGTCTGCGTCTTTTGACCTTTTCCCTTCAATCACAGTTACAGCCTTGTTGTGACAACGCCACACTAAGTAAGAAGCCTCTTCAAGGCAGGGAACCCAGAGGACAGAGAAAATGGCTGGGTTTTCCCATGGGCAGATGTGAAAAATGCCCTTCACCTGGTGAAGGGTGCAAGTAAAAGATAGGAAATATATCAGCAGGGCCTTTGAGTCTAAACTCATGCAATCACCTCTCAAATCACTCGCTTTTCTCTTCCACCTTGGCATTCCAGGAGGAGCATCACTACTCTCCACCTGTCTTCTCCTTCTTTGGCCAATACTAGGTACAAAAAGAGCCAACAACAGAGTAGGATGCCTCTCCCCCCAATTCATATCTCCCTTCTATAAAAAGACATAGAGAGAGGAAGAAACAATAAATGCTATTTAAATAAATGATTGTGCTTGGTTCCTTCCACCTAGATTCTGTGTAGAACTACTTGCTGTGAGAAAGTAGAAAAAAAAAAAAAAAAAAGAAGTCTAATTGAGATTTGTGTAGGCAAACACAAGACAAGGAAAATGCACCCAATCTGAGATGGGAGCTTACAGAAAGAATCACTGAGGCATTAACACTTGAGATGATACTGGAAGGTAAGAGTTTGTCACAAGGATGAGGAGAGGGAAGTTGAAACTGGGAGCAAACACTTAACAGATATTCTTCCCTCAGCCTGGAAAGACACTAGGAAGGGTGGGGGTGGAGGGGTACTGAGAAAAGAGAAGGTATGGCAAGCTCAGTAGCTATAATTATTCTAAGGTCTGACCGAAGGAAAGTGTTGGGAGATGAGGAGTCTCCTCAGAAAGGGTCTTCTGTTCATGCTTAAAAGCTTAAGAGTTTTCTTTGCCTGACAAGAAACCACTGAAAAAATTTGAGCAGAGTTATGATATAATCAGATCACAGTATGATAATATTTGTCACATTCCTCAGGAATGTGCTATGCAAAGCCATGGTTAAATGGCAAACTAGTTATTAAATGGACCAGAAAAAGAAAAACAAAACATTGAAGAACTCTTTGAAAGGGAATGTGAAACCAATGAAAACGATGAAAATATTTAAATATATGAAACAACATAAGTCAAAAAATGTTAAGGCTGGGTGCAGTGGCTCACATCTATAATCTCAGCAGTTTGGGAGGCTGAAGTGGAAAGATTGCTTGAGGCCAGAAATTAGAGACCACCCTGGGAAACACAGAAACCCCGTCTCTACAAGGAATTTTTTTTTTTTTTTTTTTTTTTTTTTTTTTGAGGCGGAGTCTAGCTCTGTCGCCCGTACTGGAGTGCAGTGGCCGGATCTCAGCTCACTGCAAGCTCCGCCTCCCGGGTTCACGCCATTCTCCTGCCTCAGCCTCCCGAGTAGCTGGGACTACAGGCGCCCGCCACCTCGCCCGGCTAGTTTTTGTATTTTTAGTAGAGACGGGGTTTCACTGTGTTAGCCAGGATGGTCTCGATCTCCTGACCTCGTGATCCGCCCGTCTCGGCCTCCCAAAGTGCTGGGATTACAGGCTTGAGCCACCGCGCCCGGCCAAGGAATTTTTTTTTAATTAGCTGAGCATGGTAGTGTGCACCTGTAGTCCCAGCTATTCGGGAGGCTGAAGTGGGAGGATTGCTTGTGGGAAGTGGAGGCTGAAGTGGGAGGAGTCCAGGAGTTTGAGGTTACAGTGGGCTATGATAGTGCCACTGCACTCCAGCCTGGGTGACTGAATGAGACCTTGTCTCTAAAACTAAAAAAAATTAAAAAGAGAAAATGAAGATTTTAAACTATGTAAGCTAACAATGTACGTAAGGATGAAGAAGAGATAGTTCACTGAATGAACAAATTGTTTACCTCAATACTGATCCAGTAAGGATCAGGGAGCATGCATTTTCCAAACTGTCTCCAACAACAGCAAATAATGGTCAATGGTTGGATATTCTAAACCGATACAAAGTAATGTATAGAAAAATCATAAGGACTGACTTTTGGTCTCTGATTGCCTCACTGAATAGTACTTTATTTTGCTTTTTATTTTAAAAAGAATGAGATTTGTTTTAATCCTTAGCTTATGTATTTATTAGGCTTTTTGTAGGCTACTGACTATTTTTTAGAGACAATCTTACTCTATCCCCCAGGCTGGAATGCAGTGGTGTGATCATGGCTCACTGCAGCCTTGAACTCCTGGGCTCAAGTGATCCTCTCACCTCAGCCTCCCAAATAGCTGCCACTACAGGTGCATGCCACCACACTCAGCTAATTTTTTAAAAAGATTTTTGTAGAGATAGGGTCTTACTATGTTGCCCAGCCTAATAGGTATTTATTTAGTGATTTAGTGGTAGGGTCTCACTATATCACCCAGGCTGAAGTACACTAGCATAATCATGGCTCACTGAAGCCTCAACCTCCTGGGCTCAAGTGATCCTCCCACCTCAGCCTCCTGCGTAGCTGGGACCACAGGCAGGCACCACCACACCTGATGAATTTTTGTATTTTTTGTAAAGACAGGGTTTTGCCATGTTGCCCAGGCTGGTCCCAAACCTCCTGAGCTCAAACGATCTACCTGTCTCAGCCTCCCAAAGTGCTGGGATTATAGGTGTGAGCAACAGCTCCCAGCTCCAGGCTGGCAGGTTATTGACTTAAAATTCCAACTTTTACATTCGTTCCTAATGTTACATCACAGTTTATTTTCTAAAACTGATATTCTATATATGGTTTTATTTAGTTTAATACCTGTTCATTGAGAAATATTTCTTGAATGCCTTTTTTTTTTTTCCTTAGGCCCTAAAGAACCAATAATTAACAAAGGTAGACAAATCTGGCTGCTGCCCTTATGGAGTTTACAGTCTAGTGGAAAGCAAACAATTATAATGTTATATGTGTAAAGAACATGACAGAAACTCAGCTTGCCTACCCAACATTTATTCGCCACATCTTCCCTGTGAAGAGAATCCCAGCTTAGTTAGGGGTAAGCAACGTGCCCAATTGTAGAAGATTGTATTTCCCCAAAATGGCCACAGTCATACTTTGGTTTTGGTTTTTTGTTTTTGAGATGGGGTCTCAGTCTTGTTGCTCAGGCTGGGGTGCAGTGGCATGATCTCAGCTCACTGCAACCTTTGCTTCCCAGGTTCAAGCTATTCTCCCGCCTCAGCCTCCTGAAGTAGTTGGGATTACAGGCATGTGCCAGTACACCTGGCTAATTTTTGTATTTTTTAGTAGAGATGGGGTTTCACCATGTTGGCCAGACTGGTCTCAAATTCCTGACCTCAAATGATCCACCTGCCTCGGCCTCCCAAAGTGCTGGGATTATAGGCGTGAGCCACTGTGCCCAGCCCACAGCAATATTTTGGTCCACTTGCTCTTCCATACCTTGCCACCCCCAGATCAAGTTGTAAAATCTACTTCTCTTCCCCTTTAATCAGGCAGACCTTTGTATTTTCCACAATGAATAGAATACAGCACAAGTGATAATGTGTGACTTCCAGGTCATAAAAGGCAATATGGTTTCTACCTGGGTCTCTCTTGGGACCCTCACCCTTGGGACTCAGCTATCGTGGTGTGGGAATCCAAGAACCCACATGAAAAGCTCATGTGTAGATGTTCTAACCACAGTTCCAACTGTGTGAGTCTTCTTGGCCAGCAGCCAGCAACAATTGCCTCTAGGCTGATGCCAAGTGAAGCAGAGACAAGCTGTCTCTGCTGAGCTTTGCCCAAATGGCCTATTTGTGAGAAAAACACATTTTCATTCTAAGCCATTAAGTTTTGAGTTGGTTTGTTTCACAGTAATAGATACCTGGAAGATCCACTTAAAAAATTGCATTTCCCAGCCTTCCTGGCAGATTGGTTGGGCATGTGACATAATTTTGACCAATGAGATAGAAAGAGAAGCCCATGGGTGAGGCTTCTGAGAAAGACTCAGCAGATACATGACTGTAAGATCTGGACCCTTTGTTCCTCCTTCTGCCTACGATGCAGTGACAGCTAGAGCTCCAGCAGCCATTTTGTAAGAATGAGAACAAAAGCCACACTTTAAATTTCCAGGACAGAAATGTAGAAAAGGTGCTCAATATTTTTAGTCATTAGGGAAATGCAAGTGAAAACTGCAATGAGAAATCATTTCACACTTCTGAAAGGACAAACTTTAAAAAAATTGACAACACTAGAATGTGGAACAAGTAGAATTTGCATACATTTCTAGTTGGAGTATAAAATAATACCAATCTTGGATAAACTGTTTAACAGTTTCTAATAAAGATAAAAATATACCTATTCTATGATCCATCTGCTATTCAGCTTCTAGGTGTTTATGAAATATGAAGACATATCTTCACAAGACTTATGTAAGAATGTTCATAGTAGATTTATTTGTTATAGGCCAAAATAGGGAATAGTCCATAAATTCACCAACACAACAATTGGTAAAATGGATAAATTGTGCTATATATACTATGTTGGAATACTGTTCAGTAATAAAATAAGAATGAACTACTCATATATGCAACAACATAAAGAATCTGAAAAGTGTTATGTTGAGCAAAAGAAGCAAAATATATGAGTATGTATATATATACTGTCTGATTCTACTTGTATGGCTTTCCAACACATGCAAAACCAATGAATTGTAGTAGAAATTAGAACAGTAACTGCCTTTTAGAGGAATTGACCAAAAAGGCACAAAGGAATTATTTGGGGTGCTCGAAAAGTTCTGCTTTGGAAACCAATTGGGATATTGGTTACCCGGAGATATACAGTCATCAAAACTCATCAAACTATACACTGTTACGTATACTTTACTAGATGTAAATTATAAAACATTAGTTCACTAAAAATAAATATGGTCATGCTTTTCAATGGCTTCAATGGCTTACTTACTAGTGAGATCCACTGAAAGGAGCTATGACTTAAATATTATTGATTTGCTGTAATAGCTAACTTACAGCAGCAATGTTTAAAGTAATACTAGGAATGAAAATATTTTGGTGACCAGGCCCCACTGACGAGTAGAATATTATCTCCAATTCATTTACCCAAAACAAATATATTCTATATTCTACATCAAAACATATTCAACATTTTTTTCTCTCCTTTTCCTAAGCTAAGATAACCATAACAAGATTATTTAGGCAAATCTCCATACCAGCAACTGACAGGGTTTCTTGGTAAAGGTGGTATCTCAGCTGAGATCTGGGTTACAGAAGGATTTTTCAGCCAAAAAGGAAGAGAGAGAACGGAGTAAAATGAAGCCCCAGGGGCAAGGGAAATACACACACACACACACACACACACACACACACACGAGACAGAGAGAGAGGGAGGGGAAGAGAGAGAGAGAGAGAGAGAGACAAGCAGGCAGTCAGAAACAGAGAGATAAAGAAACTGAAAGATGGTCAGTGAGTTTATTGTATGAGAAGCAACCATTGAAAAGGCTTCAACAACTATCTAAACAGGAGAAATAGTGCTTGACTGAGAAAAAACACAGAGAATCTTGAGAAGTATCTTGATCTGGATGGTGGTTAAATGGGTGTGCACATATGTACATATATAAAATCCATTAAATTTTACATTTATATTAGTGCACTTCACATACTTTCCTGTACATATGTTATACTTCAATTTCAAAAAGAGAGAGGACTGAGCCCTAGATGACAGTTAAAAGGAGGTATGTGGAGAAAAGTGGCTAGAATGGAGATCTATTTAGGTGGTAGATTTGATTAGGCCTGGTGACTGTTTGGATGAGACAGGGGAGAATATAAGTATGAGACACCTTCACTTCTGAGTTGGGCAACTGGTTGAATGATGGTGCAAATGACCTAGATAGGAAGGAGGAAAGTTTAGGGAATATGGAATGGTCAGCTTTGGACATGTTAGAGTTCTGAATAACATCTAAATAGAAAAAGCATCTTTTTTAGTGTGGCTGGTAACACAGGAGCTCAGTTAAATATTTGTTAAATAAATAAATGCTTAGTAAACAGTTGAATAGATAAGTGTGAGAGAAATCTGAACTAGTGAGACATATTTAGTAAACCTCAGTGTTAGAAAGTGCTGTTTTTCTATAAAATAGAGCTTTAGCTGGGCCCACGATTCCCCAAATATAGACGACATTTCCCAGCCTCTGTGCAGCTAATTGTGGCCATATGATTAGGTTCTGATTTGTGGGATTTATTAGAAATGATGTTTGCACTTTCTCAATTATGCCTTTTATAGGAAAGAAGCATGTCCCTGCTTTCCATGGGGTTGAATGCAAATACGACAGTGAGGTCATTTTGACCACATGGATGAGGGTCATACCCAGTGGCTGTCATACATTAAAAGGACCTCAGGTTCTCTAACCTATTGGGTCACCATATTATTCCTGGACAATATACACAAAATATTACATGAGAAATAACTCTTTATCTTGTTTAAGTATTTTTAGTCTCTTGCTACCTCAGTCTAGCCTTTGTCTAAGCTAATCCAACTATTATTAAAACCAAGAGAGAATGTGACTAATGAGAAGTTCCAGGAGAGTGTGGAATTGCGAAGGCTAGGGAAAAGACAAGAAAAGAGTAGTCCACTGTGTTAAAGGCTTTTCAACGAGGAACGGATTCACAAGGCATCACCTCAGGATGTTGAATTTTATTGTGTTTTTATCATTGTTACCTAATCACCTAACCACAGCACCACACGAAGCAGCTCTATCTCACTAATTAGGACTAAGTTCAGTAAATTTCTTCTAATTTTTGTTTCTGATCTACTTTGGTTGGTGTGAAGGTTAATATTGAGTGTCAACTTGATTGGATTGAAGGATGCAAAGTATTGATCTGGGTGTGTCTGTGAGGGTGTTGCCAAAGGAGATTAACATTTGAGTCAGTGGACTGGGAGAGGCAGACCCACCCTCAAGGTGGTCGGGCACCATCTAATCAGCTGCCAAGCAGAAGTTGGAAACAGCAGACTTGCTGAATCTTCCAGCCTTCATCTTTCTTCTGTGCTGGATGCTTCCTGTCGTTGAACATCAGACTCCAAGTTCTTCAACTTTTGGACTCTTGGACTTTACACCAGTGGTTTGCCGGGGGCTCTCAGGCCTTCAGTCACAGACTGAAGGCTGCACTGTCAGCTTCCCTACTTTTGAGGTTTGGAGACTCGCACTAGCTTCCTTGCTCCTCAGCTTGCAGATGGCCTATTGTGGGACTTCACCTTGTGATCATGTGAGTCAATTCTCCTAATAAACTCCCCTTCATATATACATATATCCTAGTAGTTCTGTCCCTTTAGAGAACCCTGACTAATACCGCTAGTACTTTGTCTTGCTAAAAATCTCACCAACACCTCTCATTCAAGAAGAATTTCATCACTCTAATATTGTATTTAAATAGACACGATAAAAGGTGCCAGTATTATTCCAAACTAAGCTTGGACTAGAATCAACTACAATGAATCAAAGCAATCAGCACCTTTTACCCAAAATTATACAGTAGGTTAATCTAGCAAAAGGAAGGAATACATATTTCAGGCCAGGGTCATTATGTTAGTCAATTATCTTTTCGTGCAGGGGACAGAGACTAAGGGATCATAGGGGAGGATTTATTGGAAAGGTTCTGAAATAGCTCACAGATTATGAAGAACCAGGGCCGTTTTAGGGACTTCAATGACTACAACCAGAATCTTAATGCCACCTCTCTCTTCCTACTGCCTTCTTTCCCTCTGGCTGTCAACTTTATGCTTCATGCATATTTACACTTCTGAGAACAGGGGATACATTTTGTGCCTTTAAACGTTCTAGAATGGGAATCTGGGTCAAAGAATACGAATCTTTTACAAAGTTCTTGATATGTTGCCAAATTGCTTTCTAAAAATTACATGCCGGTTTAGACTCTTAATAGGAGTGTACGATCTTATTTTTGAAACAACCTCACTAGCCTTAAATTTTGTAAATTTTAGTAACTTTTCTAGTAGAATACAATGATATATCATTGAAATTATAACCTTTTTGTATTATCTTATAGCAGTAAAAGTGAATTGTTTCACATATTTATTGGTCATCTATATTTTTGCTTCTGAGATTTCTCTGCACATTGTTGTACTTTTTTCCATTGAAGTTACAGTTTTCATTATTGATTTAAACTACTACATGCTTTTTGTCAGATATATTGAAATATTTTTCTACTTTATAATTTACCTTTCACATTTTGATGGCTTCTGTTGTGTAGACTTGAATTTTTCATGTAGTCAAATATTTGATGTTGATTCCTTTGTGATTTAGCTCATTGATTTTATATTTAGACAATTCTTCCTTCAGTTCAAGAACAAGTAAATAGTTCCCTAAATAATCTCCTAGTTTTTTAACCAGCACTTTGGCAAACATTTGCTATGTTTCAGACACATGTTTTAATAGTCATTGGTTTGTTTTACAGTGAACATTTTTCACATTAATATCTGGAATTTATTTTAGTGTATGTTGCAAGTTGACAATTTCACTTAAGTTTTCAGTTAACCAACCTATTGAATGATTTTTTCCTTTACACATTTCTATGTGATGTCAACTTTATTATTTATATTGGTTTTATAAGTAAGAGATAGTATCTACTTATGGCTATTTATTTTGTCCCAAAGGTATGCTCATAAACATTTATACTAGTAGTACTGTGTTTTATGTACTGTTTTAATATCTGATGGGGCAAGTTCTTGAATTAGGACTCTTTTGGTTACAAGTAACAAAAATTTATTTAACTTACTTTAAGAAAAAGGGAGAATATCCATGGACCGTGTGCCCAGAGGCAAGGATCTCTTTGACAAGGAAAGAGAGCTACGGAGCCACTCCTGTTGAATCCTTTGAGCTGGGGAAGATACTTAATAACTGTTCACTCTTTCCCTCATCAATTTTCTTTTTCTTTTTTTTTTTAATTTCCTCACTCTTTTCTATTTTCTTTAAGCTAATCAACTCTAGAATCACTGTTTCAAGCTCCAAAAGGTATCCTATTTGGATTTTGAGTGGAGTTGCATTAAACCTATAAATTAATTTGAGAAGAAATGATGTATTTATAATAGTCATTGCTACCCAGGAACGTGTGAGGACTTCCCATTTATTCAAGTCTTCTTTTATGATCTTCAGTAAAATTTTGTAGTTTTATTTATATCATTCCTGTCCATTTCTTGTTATGGTTATTCTGAAGTATTTATATCATTCATTTCTAAGCCAATTACAATCTGACTTCTACCTATTAATCTTAATTCTTTTGTTACTAAAAAAAAAGCGGGAGGAAGTAGTGGAAATTATTTGAAGGACTTTAAGGAAGCTCATAGAATTAAGTGAAGAGAATTAAGATTCAAAAAAATGTGGGGCAGATATTTCTCTTTCACAGGAGTGCACATGCGTGCCCTCTCCCTCCATTGCTCATGTTTCATCTCTACATATCTCTGTATGTTTACTTCATTCTGATATTTCCATCATTCAGAAGGAAAAAAAGATTTTTCTCATTAGTTCCAGAGAGAAAAATTCCATGCAAATGTTCAGATTGGTCTAGCTTGGGTCATACACCTATTATTATTATTATTATTATTATTATTAATGAGACAGAGTCTTACTCTATTGCCCAGGCTGGAGTGCAGTGGTGTGATCTCAGCTCACTACAACCTCCACTTCCCAAGTTCAAGTGATTCTCCTGCCTCGGCCTCCCAAGTAGCTGGGACCACAGGTGCATGCCATCACACCCAGCTAATTTTTTTGTATTTTTAGTAGAGAAGGGGTTTTACCATGTTGGTCAGGCTGATCTCGAGCTCTTGACCTCAGGTGATTCATCCGCTTCAGCCTCTTACAGGCTGGGATTACAGACATGAGCCACTGTGCCTGGCCATATGCCTACAATTGAATGCTGCCTATCTCTATAGCCAGGAAGATGTGATGCTATGATTGGCACAAGCTGAATCATGTGCCTACTGCTGTGGACAGAGAAGCAGGATTTCTTGCCAGATGAAGAAGAGAAAGGCATTCTGGGCAGACAATAGTCACTGCATCCACTGACACTGTTATTGTCAAATTTGCCTGTGATCACCTTGTTGCTAATTACAACGAATACTTTTCAACTCTTGGAATTATTTTAGTATCTGAAGCCTTTGATGCTGTTGACAACTTCTTGAAATTTGCTTCTCCCTTTGTTTCAGTAATGAATTTTCTTGTGTTTTTTCCTCTCTTTAACTCTTGCCGTTCACTTTTATTCCCTTGTTTAGACCTTTTTTCTTTTACTCACCCTTCTTACTGGTTTTATCCAGGCTTTCATCTTTTATTTATTTATCTTCTCCTTCTAGAGTACATTATTGTGGATTATCTCATCTAATCCTATGGCTTCAATTATAACCTGCCCATGGATGATTCTCAAATCTGTTCTTCCAGGCCACCTCTCACTTTGCGTGTTTAGGCTTAGCCTCTAGTAATAAGGAACTCTCTGATTTAACTACAAGGAAAAATGGAGGGTTAAACTATCTCTTGGCCACAGGAGACACTGAACATATTGTTAATACTCTAGAAACCATATCCTATAAAATAGTTTATTTTAAACCTCTGCTGTTCTTGACCACTTTGTTGTGCTTTCAAAGGAAGAACAATTTTCTCATTATTCGTACGTCATTTCTAATTATCTGGTAGAAGCCAGAACAAGGCATGATAATTGAAAAAAATGCTGGAATGAGTATCTAACTCAGGATTATGGTGGGGATCCAGTGAGATAATTGATACAAGTAAAACACATTTGATAAGTCATTAACAGCCGTACATTACCAATTTGGACCAAACAAGGTACCATCTCTCTCTGAGATCCCTCATGATTTCATTAGTCATTTAAATCTTAATTTGATACACAGTGAATAGTCATAGTATATGAAATACATGTATTTCAAGCCCAAAGCCAGCATCACGGAAAACATGTGGAGAAGTACCATTAAAATCAGGAGCTAGGTGAAAATATCTGTCACCTCTGTTTGACACTATTTTGGAGATAGTAGCCATCACAAGAAAGGAGACAGAAATGAGAAGTATAAAAAGTGGAAAGGAAGAGGGTAAAATTATAATTATTTGTAAATATTATTGTTGCATTTCCGAAAAACTTAAGATAACTGAAAAATTACTACAGATGATAAGAGAATTCAGTAAGCTGGCTAAGTATAAAATTAGCATACGGAAATGAATAGTCAATTCATTTACATATATTAACTAGTTAGTTTAGAAGATATAATGGACAAAAAGATTCCATTTACAAAACCAATGAAAATGTAGAAAATCTATTTGAAATAAAAAAAATCATTAAACCGCAACTGAAGTTTCAAAAGAACTTTGAACAAATGGAAAGACATAGCATATTCTTGAACAGGAAGACTTATTCTCACATACGGATTAGTCTAATAAAAAGACAAGATGATTTTATTTTAGCCAATCAAATTCTAAAACTTATATTTAAAAATAACAAGCGGCCCGGCGCGGTGGCTCACGTCTGTGATCCCAGCACTTTGGGAGGCCGAGACGGGCGGATCACGAGGTCAGGAGATCGAGACCATCCTGACTAACACACTGAAACCCCGTCTCTACTAAAAAATACCAAAAAAACTAGCTGGGGCGAGGTGGCGAGCACCGGTAGTCCCAGCTACTCAGGAGGCTGAGGCAGGAGAATGGCGTGAACCCGGAAGGCGGAGCTTGCAGCGAGCCGAGATGGCGCCACTGCACTCCAGCCTGGGCTCCGTCTCAAAAACAAAAATAATAATAATAACAAGCAATAGTATCTAGGAAAATGTAGGAAAAGCCTAGAGTGTGAAGGTAAACTAGCCTTTTTATATCTTAAAAGGAATCAGTGGAATAAATGAGAACATTCAGAAATAGAATTTAGTAAATTATAAAATCAGCCATTTGAATTAATGGGAAAAAATGATTTATATAAAAAATACTATTAGGACTACCAATAGACATCTAGAAAATGTAAGAAAAATAAATTTGGATCTGTATCTCCTAACTCACCTCAAAACAAATTCAAGTTGGTTCAAATATTTTCATGTAAATACATGAAAACGTAAGAGAGCTAGAAGAAAGCTCTGAAGATTTCCTTTTTAAAAAATTTGGGGATGGGAAAGCTATTTCTAGATATGTCATAACATTCAGAAGCCATAAAAGAAATGATTTAAAAATCTGATTGCATTAAAAATAAAGTTCTGCAAGATAAACAAAAATTCAAAAGACAAATGACAAACTTGGAAAAATATTTGCTAGTTATAACACAGGCAGGTGCTAATCTTTCTAATACAGGAAGAGCATTTGAAAATCATGGATGCAGCTGGAAACCATCATTCTTAGCAAACTATCACAAGAACAGAAAACCAAACACCGCATGTTCTCACTCATAGGTGGGAACTGAGCAATGAGATCACTTGGACTTGGGAAGGGGAACATCACACACTGGGGCCTATCATGGGGAGGGGGGAGGAGGGAGGGATTGCATTGGGGAGTTATACATGATATAAATGATGAATTGATGGGTGCTGACGAGTTGATGGGTGCAGCACACCAACATGGCATAAGTATACTTATGTAACAAACCTGCACATTATGCACAGGTACCCTAGAACTTAAAGTATAAAAAAAAAAAAAAAAAAAAAAAAAAGAGCATTTGAAAATCAATAAGAAAATGACCAGGCTGGGCATGGTGGTTCATGCCTGTAATCTGAGCACTTTGGGAGGCCGAGGTGGGTGGATCACCTGACATTAGGAGTTCTAGACCAGCCTGGCCAACATGGTGAAACCCTGTCTCTACTAAAAATACAAAAAATTAGCCGGGTGTGGTGGCAGGCTCCTATAATCCCAGCTACTCAGGAGGCTGAGGCAGGATAATCGCTTGAACCTAGGAGGCAGAGGTTGCAGTGAGCCAAGGTTGTGCCATTGCCTGTACAACAAGAGTGAAACTCTGTCAAAGAAAAAAGAAAAGAAAAGAAAGAAAGAAGAAAGAGAAGGAAAGAAAGGGAAAGAAAACTGATTATATAAAAGAAAATACAAATGACCTTTAAATATATGAAAAGATGTTCAGTCTTATTCACAAAAACAGAAATCCAAATTCCAAATGACTGGAATATCATTTTAAAGTTATTGTATTAGCAAAGATCTAAAGGTTTGATTAGACAGTGTGTTCTCATACATTGCTAGTTGAGAGTAAGTTGGCAATTTGCCATCTCACAGAATTAACAACGTAACTCAACATGTTTCCTCCTGGGAATCTATGCCAGACTTTATTCACTCATGTATGAAATAGATTACTCATTATAGCATTGTTTATAATACCAAAAGATTTCACCAGTAGAGGATATACATAATAAGGTATCCCTAGGGATACAGTAGCTATGGGGATCATCTTTATGTGATACAGGATGATCTCCATGATCTAATGTTATTCAGAAAAACCAAGGTATGATATGTATAGTATACTATCTTTTGTTTAAAAACAGGATGTAAAATAATGTAAATTGTGTTTTATGTATAAATTATCTTCAGAAAGATACACAAAAACTCATAGTAGGTGCCTCTAGAAAAGGAAACAGTATAACTGGATTATAACCATAAAGAAGAGCTTTTTCACCTTGTACCCCTTTTATACTTTATGTTCCATGTGAATGTATATAATTCTAGGGTGTAAATATAATTAAATTTTAAAACATTACCCCCTTTTCTCATTTATACAGCAGTATTTGCTTATTATTTAAATGATAAAATAACTCTGAGACTGCAACCTAAATAATGATTCTATCTGAAGCAAAATATGAGCTTGGTGCTACCTCATAAATGGCAGTAGAATACACAAGTCCTAGAGGGCAGAAAGTGGGGCGACTGGGAGGTAGAATAGAAGTCACACTTAAGGCATTAGTCTCCCAATTGGGAACCCAAACACATTACGTGGATGTTCCAATACCTAACTTAGTTATCTGCAAAAGTTGTTAAAACTAATGTCCCATTGTAACCAATATCTCTGAGATATAAGCATGAAACAGTTCTATGGCTTCCAAAAACTACCGCCACTGTGCTCAGTTGAAATGCTCTTTGTCATTGACTGGCTTTCCTCATCAATATCTTATTCCATAATGATCAGTTACTCTCAATTATTTATTTATTTATTTTTTGAGACAAGCTTTCACTCTGTCACCAGGTTGGAGTGCAGTGGCATAACTGTAGCTCACTGCAGCCTCAATCTCCCAGGATCAAGTGATCCTCCTGCCTCAGCCCCCACTGACCATCCCCCAGCTCCCCACCCCAACCCTGAGTAGCTGAGAGTATAGGCACGTGCCACCACACCCAACTGATTTTTGTATTTTTTGTAGAGATGGAGTTTTGCCATGTTGCCCAGGCTGGTCTTGAACTCCTGGCCTCAAACTATCCTCCCGTCTAGACCACCCAAAATGTTGGGATTACAGGTGTGAGCCACAGTGCCTGGCCTACTCTCAATTATTAAAGTCATCCCCTGTAGGCTGTAAAGTCCTGTTTGCTTTAGTTTAGCTTTCAATATTTAGACTTCTTTCGGTACCACTTGACTCAACATGTACAAAATGCAAACAGGCTCTATAAATTAGCTGGGTGTGGTGGCACATGCCTGTAATCCTAGCTACTTGGGAGGCTGAGGCAAGAGAATCACTTCAACCTGGGAGGAGGAGTTTGCAGTGAGCCTGGATTGTGCCACTGTACTCCAGCCTGGGCAACAGAGCGAGATTCCACCTCAAAAAAATAAACAACAAATAAAAGCCTCTATGGTGAAGAGACTTCTTTCCATCCTTTACTCATGGGTCTTTCCTTTACTCTCGGTTATGAAGGTTATGCAGTGTACAACTGTAGGAGTCTATATACACCTTGCATTTGTAACAGTATTTCTCAAAATTTGATGCAATTAAAAATAATTGAGAGTCCTCTTTAAAGGTAGATTATGACTCAGTAAGTCTGGGGTAGAAGCTGAGATTCTGCATTTCTAACAAACTCCCAGGTAATGCTGATGCTGCTGGTCTGGGAACCACACCTTTGAGTAACAAGAGCCTATGTAATTGATGCCTCTGGAAGGTTGTATTTCCATCATGTGTGGCCTTACATGGAAGCGCTGCTTTGTTTGTCTCCCCCAAGGTTTGCAAGTTTTATTTTATTTTATTTTATTTATGATAGAGATGGGGTTTCTTTCACTATGTTGTCCAGGGTGGTCTCGAACTCCTGGGCTTAAACAATTCTCCTACCTCAGCTTCCTGAGTAACTGAGACTACAGGCATGAGCCACCATACCCAGCTCTCAAATTTTCAATATTCTTCCAAACATGTTCTAGGTGTATGTAAGCATATACATACATAAATATATATTTAATTGTATACACATATGATAGCATATTATATACATTGTTCTACATTTTGTTTCCCACCCTTTACCCCTCTCCAACTTAATATGACTTGGAGCCTGTTCCATACTGGTAAGTGTAGAGCTGCCTTGTCTTTTTAGTGACAAAAGAATTATTACATTGCACAGTGTAATTGTTATTTAGGAAATGAGTTTTCAAATGGCAGGAAAGCAGGCTACCCCTCTGACACGCTTGGTCTCAGCTCTGCCTCCCTCTCCCTCTGACACTTGTCTTCTTGTTCCAGCAACATCTGGCCTGAGACATCTATCCCACCTCTCCCCCACTGAAGAGATAAAAAGGGGAAGACATGGTTACACCACAGTTCTGTACTTCCCTGAAAAGATGACCAGGATTAGTCAAATCTTGCATGTACATGGCTGATGCTATAGCTGGCAATTCATTGACTTAATATATTGCATCTGTTCTCAGCTCTGGGATCCAAGAATACATAAAAGATATATCTAAGCTCTGTTCACCACCATTTCACATATATTGGTTATGATCCATTTGACATACCTCTCTCCGTTTTTTTTTTTTTTTTTTTTTTTTTAAGATAGGATCTTGCTCTGTTTCCCAAGCTGGAGTGCAGTAGCATGTTCCCAGCTCACTGCAAACTTGAACTCCTGAGCTCAAGTGATCCTCCCACCTCAGCCTGGAATAGGTAGGACTATACCCAGATAATTATTATTTTTTAAAATTTTTTGTAGATGTGAGGATCTCACTATGTTGCCCAGGCTGATCTTGTAATCCCAGCTTCAAGCTATCCTCCCACCTTGACTTTCCATAATTTTGGGATTACAGGCATGAGCCATTGCACGTGGCCACCTCTCACCATTTTATATTCAGAGTTATTATTTCTATTGGTGGGGTGAAAGAAGAACTATATATTTCTTATGTTCTTTCAAGAACCTTTATTATTCTATTTACTAGCAATAGCATTGATAAATTATTACAGAGAGATGGATAAATCATGTGCCCATAGGCTAAAATATGGATAGGACCAGATTCTAGAATGGCTCTATTAGTAGTAAAATTCTGGTGTTCAGAAAATCCTTTAACTTTGCAGTGCCCTAGTTACATAGAACCGTTAACTGAGAAACAAAAGTATACAGAGAAGAGAGTTAAGATTACTAAGGTACAGTATTACTTCTCATTCATTATTACCTTTCAATATATTAACTCTGGAGTTTTTTTCAATCTGATGATTTATCATTTTGGCTGATTAGAAGTATACCTTAGACATATTACAGGTTCAGTTCCAGATCACTGCAATAAATATCACAATAAAGCAAGTCATATGAATTTTTTTTCCCAGTGCATGTAAAAGTTATATTTACATTGTACTGGAGTCTATTGAGTTTGTAACATATTATGTCTAAAAAAAAGTACATACCTTAATTTAAAAAACTATTGCTATCAATAAAACACAGCGTTTATTAATATGTTACCAATAAAAATGCTAATAATCATCTGAGTTTTCATTGAGTTGTAATCTTTTTGCTGGAGGAGGGTCTTGCCTCAATGTTGATGGCTGCTGACTGATCTGGGTGGTGGTTGCTGAAGGTTAGGGTGGCTGCAGAAATATCTGAAAACAAGACACAATGAAGTTTGCTGCATCAATTAACTCTTTCTTTCGCAAAACATTTCTCTGAAGCATGTGATGCTATTTGATAGCATTTTACCCACAGCAGAACTTCTTTAGAAATTGGGGTCAGTCCTCTCAAATCCTGCTTTCTTTGCTCATCCACAAGAAGCAACTCCGCAACTCCTCATCTGTTCCAGTTATATCATGAGATTACAGCAGTTCAGTCACATCTTTAGGCGCCATCTTTTTTTTTTTTTTTTTTTTTTGGGACAGAATCTCACAGTGTTGCCCAGGCTGGAGTGCAGTGGCACAATCTCGGCTCACTGTAACCTCCACCTCCTGGGTTCAAGCGATTCTCCTGCCTCAGCCTCCTGAGTAGCTGGGACTACAGGCGTGTGCCATCATGCCTGGCTAATTTTTTGTATTTTTAGCAGAGACAGAGTTTCACTGTGTTAGCCAGGATGGTCTCGATTTCCTGACTTCATGATCCGCTCACCTCGGCCTCCCAAAGTGCTGGGATTATAGGCGCGAGCCACCCAACCCTAGGCTCCACTTCTAATTATAATTATCTTGCTATTTCTGCCATATCTGCAGTGACTTCCTGTACTGAAATCTTGAACCCCTCAAAGTCATCCATGAAGGTTGGAATCAACTTTTTCTAAATTGTTTATGTTGATATCTTGACCTCTTCCCATGAGTCACAAGTGTTCTTAATGGCATCTATAATGGTTAATCCCTTCCAGAAAGTTTTCAACTTACTTTGCCCAGATTCACCAGACAAATTACTATCTATGGCAGCTATAGGTTTACAACAACGGTAATAATAATAATAAAAGAGTTGAAAGTTGAAATTACTTCTTGATCCATGGGCTGCGGAATAGATGTGTTAGCAGGCATAATAATAACATTCATCTCCTTGTACATCTCCATCACAGCTCTTGTGTAATGAGGTGCATTGTCAGTTAAGATGAAAGGAATCTTTTTTTTTTCTGAGCAGCAAGTCTTTACAGGGGGCTTAAAATGTTCAGTAAATCATGCTATAAACAGAAGTGCTGTCATTCAGGCTTGTTATTTAACTTATAAAACACTGGCAGAATGGAGTTAGCATAATTTTTAAGGGCCCTAAAATTTTCAGAATAGTAAGTGTGCATTGGTTTCAGATGAAAGCCATCAGCCCCTAACAAGAGGGTCAACCTGTTCTTTGAAGCTTTGAAGCAAGGCACTGACTTCTCCTCTTTAGCTATAAAATTTCTAGATGGCATATTCTTTCAATGGAAACGTGTTTCATCTACACTGAAAATGTGTTGTTTAGTGTTCCTCCTTCATCAGTGATCTTAGCTAGATCTGGATAATTTGCTGCAACTTCTACATCAGCACTTGCAGCTTCACTTTGCACTTTTATATTTTGTTTTTTTTTTTTGTTTTTTTTTTGAGACGGAGTCTTGCTCTGCCACCCAGGCTGGAGTGCAGTGGCCGGATCTCAGCTCACTGCAAGCTCCGCCTCCCGGGTTTACGCCATTCTCCTGCCTCAGCCTCCCGAGTAGCTGGGACTACAGGCGCCCGCCTCGTCGCCCGGCTAGTTTTTTGTATTTTTTTTAAGTAGAGACAGGGTTTCACCGTATTAGCCAGGATGGTCTCGATCTCCTGACCTCGTGATCCGCCCGTCTCGGCCTCCCAAAGTGCTGGGATTACAGGCTTGAGCCACCGCGCCCGGCCAGATGACTTCCTTCTTTAAACTTCACGAACCAATCTGCTAGCTTCTAAATTTTCTTCTGCACCTTCCTCATGCGTCTCAGCCTTCATAGAACTGAAGAGAGTTAGGGCCTTGCTCTGGATTAGGTTTGGCTTTAGAGAATGCAGTGTCTGGTTTGATTTTATATCCTGACCACCAAAACTTTCTCCATATCAGGAATGAGGCTGTTTTGCTTTCTTAACATTCATGTGTTCACTGGAGTAGCTCTTTTTAATTTTCCTCAAGAACTTTTCCTTTGCATTCACAATTTGGCTAACTGATGCAAGAGGCCTAGCTTTCAGCCTACGGTGGCTTTTGTGATGCTTAATCATTTTTAGCTTTTGATTGCAAATGAGAGCTGTATGACTCTTCTTTTCACTTAAACATTTAGAGGTCATAGGGTTATTGGTATAATTCCAATATTGTTATTTCTCAGGGAATAAGGAGGTCCGAGGAAAGGGAGAGAAATGGGGGAATGTCTGATCTGTGGAAGTGTGGAACAATCAGGACACACACATTTATCAATTAAATTAAAGTCTTCTATGGGTGTAGTTTATGGTGCGCCAACAAAATTGCAAGAGTAACATCAAAGATCACTGATCACAGATAGCCATAAGAGATACAAATAAAACGAAATTATTTAAAATATTGAGAATTAACAAAACGTGACACAGAGACATGAAGTGTCTGGAAAAAAATGTTGCCAATATACTTATTTGACACAGGGTTGCCACAAACCTTCAAGATGTGAAAAATGCAATATCCAGCTGGGAGCGGTGGCTCATGCCTGTAATCCCAGCACTTTGGGAGGCCGAGGCAGGGGGGATCACAAGGTCAAGAGATCAAGACCATCCTGGCCAACATGGTGAAACCCTGTCTCTACAAAAAATATAAAAATTAGCTGGTTGTGGTGGCGCACTCCTGTAGTCCCAGCTACTTGGGAGACTGAGGCAGGAGAATCACTTGAACCCGGGAGTCAGAGGTTGCCGTGAGCCAAGATCATGCCACTGCACTCCAGCCTGGCAAAAGAGTGACACTCCCTCTCAAAAAGAAAAAAAAAAAAAAAAGCAATATCCAAGAAGCACAGTGAAGTAAGGTATACCGATACTTGCTTTCCTTCTTCCTTTATCATTTGACTGGATACCTGAGCTGATTTGATATCAATACTTAACTCATTTCCATGAAAATTTATTAAGAGTATGGGCTATTACTAAATAACATGCTAGGCATTGGGGCTGCAGTGGTGCACAAAACAGATCAGATTTCAGTTATTAGGGAGCTTCCAGTTTTTGTAGATACATAAAATAAGAGGGCTATGTGAAAGGTACACAAATAAAAAGAGGCTGGGTGCAGCGGCTCACGCCTGTAATCCCAGCACATTTGGAGGCTGAGACAGGTGGATCACTTGAGGCCAGGAGTTCAAGACCAGCCTGGCCAACATGGCGAAACCCCATCTCTACTAATACTAAAATTAGTTGAGCATGGTGATGGATCCCTGTAGTGCCAGCTACTCAGGAGGCTGAGGCAGGAGAATTGCTTGAACCTGGGAGGCAGAGGTTGCATGAGCCAAGATCACGCCACTGCACTCCATCCTGGGCAACAGAGCAAGACTCTGTCTCAACAACAACAACAACAAAAACAAATAATAAACAGTAATGAGCAAGGAACCTCTTCAGGTATAGAGGGTGTAATGATGATCAGAGGAAGGTTTACAAAGGTTTTGTGGGAGTATGGGGAGAATGGAATATGTTTTCTTTTACAAAAAAAGTTTTTTTAAACTCCTGTCAATAACCCAACTGTGAACTCAACTTTAGAAAGTTCAATAGAAGTATACTTCATGTCTCTTTTTCCTCATCCAATCTCATCAGCAAAAGAAAGAAAACTTAATTTTTTTCCTCTTCTTCAGTTCTATGGATTTTGTGCCTCTAGGAAAAAGAGAGTGGGACTTAACCCCAGAATTGGTCTTCTTGGAAACTGAGTTACAGACTAGTTGTCAGGTCTCTGAGGGTCTTATGAATATCACAAATGGAGACCCAGTCCTGCAGCAGGACATGGGGTACCTATGTGAATACAAGAAGCAGGACACTCATGGCATTCCCTTGGGCCCCTCCATGAAGGTTTCCTTGGCTGGCTCTGCAGCCAGTGGCATACGCCTGGGACATGCAACACTTGGCTGCCTTTTCTGAAGGTGAGGGACCAGGACTTGCAACAACATCACTCAGATGCAACAAGTCATCTTTCATGACCTTAGTCTCAGAGACTAGGAGGGGAGGTGCCTCAGAAAGATGACTGTGATCATCCCTGATTTGATCTGATTTTGAAAAAAACTAAAAAACAAAATATGACCTATCTTATGCCAGAGAATTATAGAGCATTATAACAGCAGCACAAGAACAACTCATAGTGGTGACAAAATTAGTGTTTTGAAAGTCATGACTTAATCTATTCATAATCACAAGGCAAAGAAATACAGCTATATTTACAAGAAAAAAAGACCTTGAAGGTCAGTGTCTCTTTATTAAATTGGACACCTTCTTTTCAGTCTAGGGTAAAATTTTGCCTAACTTGTAGGTTTCTGATTACTAAGGATATTGGTAAAGATCCCTTTTCAGGGATCTTAGAGGTCCCTTTTTGGACTTAGGTCTACACAAAACCGATATATTTTCTAGCAAGGCTCTCTTTTTTGGGGCACCACCCCGTCCCCTAAATGAGTTAAAAGAGTAGGTCTTGGCTGGGCACAGTGACTCATGCCTGTAATCTCAGCACTTTTGGAAGCTGAAGCAGGTGGATCACGTGGGCCCAGGAGTTCAAAACCAGCCTGGGAAACATAGGGAGACCTCATCTCTACAAAAAATACAAAAATTAGCCAGTTGTGGTGATGTATGCCTGCAGTCTCAGTTACTGGGGAGGCTGAGGCAGGAGAATCACTTGAGCCAAGATAGGCTCAGTGACCTGAGATTGCACCATGGCACTCCAGTCTGGCTGATAGAGCAAGACAGTCTGAAGAACGGAGTGGGACGGAAATAGTATGTCTTAAATATAAAGTTAGATGATTCAATGTGATTGAAATGTAGTGGTTTGATTTACCTGCAAGTGCTACGTTGAAAAAAGGTGTGATTGGCCTTAAGCCATAAAGTTTGAAAGCATAGATGAGTTTCTCATGCCTGGATAGCCCAGTTCCTGAATGCCCGATTTCTCTTGATGCAAACTTACCTTCTCATTTGGCTGCATAAACTATGCAGGACTGAGGCAACAGGACAGACACCTGTCCCTGTTATGTGGCTGCTCTGACATTCTTGCAGAGGATTTGTTCCTCTCTTGAATGGACAAGACAAGACTCAGTTTCTGCCAAGAGGCAAGTCTAATGGGACAAGGCTCACTCACTTCTTCATGTTCATCTTGCCTGGAGCAGTCCTTTATTTCCCTCTGGTAAGTGTCTCTCATTCTCTCACTAGGTCCAGGAAAACAGCTTATATTTTATGATTCTGTTTCTTTTTTATACAGGCTCACTCATTCAGAGGAAAACAGATATGCTCCTAGTTCTGTCTTTAGGAACTAGGGTACTAGGAAATACAATGAAACTATCAAAACAGCGTAATAAATAACAGTTGCTGATCCATGGGAATGGAATTTCAGAAAAGTCTCAGAGTAAGATTCGAAGGATGAATAGCAGTTTACCAGTGACAAGAGGGTAGGGTGGGCATTCTTGTCAAAAGGAGTGTGTGAGTGTGTGGCTCAAAAGCACCAAACAGACTGAATGTTTAAAGAACTATGCAGAATTTGGTGCCCTTGGATATTAAAATAACAGAGGGAAATAGAAGACATGAAGTTGGAGAGTTGGAAGGGGTCGTATTATGAGTAGGTTTGCAGGTTATAACGACTAGCTCCATTCTTAATTGGTAGGTGATTCTTATGGGTTGAACTGTTTCCCCCCAAATTCCTATGCTGAAGTTCCAACCCCCAGTACCTCAGAATGTGACTGTATTTGGAAATAGGATCTTTAAAGAGGTGATTAAGTGACAGGGTGTGGTGGCTCACGACTAGCACTTTGGGAGGCTGAGGTGGGCGATTGCCTGAGCTCACGAGTTTGAGACCAGTCTAGCCAACATGGTAAAACCCTATCTCTACTAAAAATTCAAAAAATTAGCTGGGTGTGGTGGTGTGCACCTGTAGTCCCAGCTACTTGGCAGGCTGAGGCAGGAGAATCACTTGAAACTGGGGGGCGGAGGTTTCAGTGAGCCGAGATGGCACCACTGCACTCTGGCCTAGGCGACAGAGTGAGACTCTGCTCCTCTCCCCACCAACACACAAAAAAAGTTAAAAAGAAAATTAGCCTGGCAAGGTGGTGTGTGCCTGTAGTTCCAGCTAATCGAGAGGCTGAGGCATGAGAATTGCCTGAACATGGGAGGAGGAGGTTGCAGTGAGTCAAGATGGCGCCACTGCACTCCAGCCTGAGTGACAGAGTGACTCTATCTTGAAAAGAAAAAGAAAAAAAAGAAAACAAGAAAGCAAGCAAGCAAGCAAGAAAGAAACAAAGAAAGCAAAAGAGAGGATTAAGATATAAGAAGAGGAAATTTGGCCAAAGAGACACCCAGGGTGTATGCACATAGAGGAAAGACCATGTGAGGATACGGTGAGAAAGTGGTCATCTGCATGCCAAGGAGCAAGGCCTCAGGAGAAACCAGGCCTACTAACACTTTGATGTTGGATTTCCCTGCATCCAGAACTGGAAGAAAGTAAATTTCTATTGTCTAAGTCACCCAATCTGTGATATTTTGTTATGGCAGCCATAGCAAACTAATGTAGTAATAGTCATTGAAAGATTTTATGCAGGGAAGCAGTCATTTTGATGGCAATGTGAAAGCATTGGAAAGCAGTGAGATGCAGGTAGGCAGATCAGTTAGGATATTGCATCAGTCCAGGCAAGAGATGGTAAGGGCTTGAATAAGGCAGTGACCATGGGAATGGTGCAGTGAGATTTGAGAGATAGTTCAGAAGTAGAAACTAATGGAGAGAGAGTGGATAAGTTGGCAACATTTTCCAGGTTTCTTGCTCAAGTGGCTGGGTGAATAATATGCCATCAAGGCCTGAAGTAAGAAATTTAGGAAGAAAATTTAGTTTCATTTTCAAGATGAGTTTGGCTTTTGAGATGTTTTATTGGAGTACCTATGGGACATCCTTGTGGACAGGTTCAGTGGTAGCTAAATATCCAGATGTGGAGATGAGGAGATAAGAGGGGCTACAGACAATAACTTGTGAGTCATCAGCAATAGTAACAGCAATAATAGTAATAATGGTTAACACTTAACCCAGGGCTTATCAGGTGCCAAGCAATGTTCTGAACCCTTTGGATATCACATATCCTTACAATGACCTATGGTGTAGAAACTGTTATTATTCCCATTTTAAGGATGAGGAAACTGAGGCAGAGAAACAATACCCAAAGTTACTCTCAGCCAGGAAGTGGTAGAGCCAGGCTTATACCCCATACAGTCTGGTTTTACGGCATGTATCTTGACAAGGTGATTTGCCTCTTCATGTAGTTGGTAGTTAAAATTATGGAAAAATATTCAGATCCCTTAGAGAGGAGATCTCTACAGGGTGAGAAGAAAAGAGGTAAGTATAAAATCTGAGGACATTTCAATACCAATATGTAGAGATTAGCCGAAAAAGAAGATCCGAAGAGACAGCAACAGTTTGGTTGGAATGGTAGAAGGAAGACCAAGATGAGAAGTGGCCAACGGTGTCAATGCCACAGAGATACCAAGTAACAGACTCAGAAAAGTGTTCACTTAATGTGAAAAGTAGGAGAAAGCTGGTAGCCCCAGCAAGGATCATTTTATTTGGGTTTGAGGGAGACGAATCAGAAGTCAGATTACAGTGATTTGAGAATAGAAAAAGAGGATGTAGAAATAAAAGAAGAATTATGGCTGAGAAGGATATGAGAGACAGAGAGTGCAAGAGAGAGGGAGAGAGTGAGCGAGCGAGCAATTTGGGCAAAAATTATAGGGATACTCCGTGACAAGACTGTGATTAAAATGGAGTGGTTGAACATGTTCATAGACTATGGGAAAGAAGTCAGCAGAAGAGAGGAGGTTTAAGACAGAGAGGAAAAAGTTGAGAAGGGATGTTTTAGAGAAAGTAGAGAAGTAGAATTAAGAGCACAGCTAGAGAGCTAAGGAGTCTGTGGAGATGTTTGGCAATGGCAACTGAAAATGATGGCATTCACTCTGATGTTCTTGGTCTTCTCTGAGAAGTACGGAGGCAAAGTTATCTGAAAAATGTGGTAGAGGAGAATGGATTGGGAGACAAGCAAAGATCAGTAAAAGGACTGAGAAATAGCATGAAGGGATCAATAGACAGGAGAAACATTGAAATTGTAGTGTCAGCAACACTTAAAGATGTATGATAGTCTCCAATGTGCTGAGTTCCGTAGGAGGAAGAACAGACAACATGCATTATAAGATTGTCTCAAGACTGGGTTTTGCAGCAGGCTGTGATAGAAAAACCTGAGTTGGTTGTGAGGAGTGGGGAAAGGGAGGTGTTAAAAATGAGGGAATTTACATGGTTGGGAGGCAGTTGTCCACTTGATGGGCCAAGGAGCACAGACTGGGCAGGAAATTAAAATCTAAGAGGGAACTATTAAACTGAGGTATTCTCAATGTCCTGCTTTTTCTCATTCCCTCTCTTCCTACAGTTTTAAATGTTGTCACACTGGAAGAAAGTGGTTAATATTTAGAAAATCAGCCATTGTGTCTAATTTTCATATTACTAAACATAGGATACATTGAATACATATTGCTGCAAGCCCTATGGAAGTTAACTCAGTAATTCTTATCAGATTACAAAGACATTTACACTTAGACCCAGAAATTCTACTTCTGTCACTTTATCCTACGGATATACTTAGGCAGATACAAAATGATGTGGGCAAAAGCAGCACTGTTGTTAGTAAAAGCTTGGAAACCTCCAAAATGGCCATCAAAAATGCTGCTATAAAAGAAATGAGGAAATTCTTTATATATTGACATGAAAAGATAACCAAGATATATTATTAAGTGAAAAAAAGGCAAGGTACAAAACAGTGGTAGAGTGTTCACTGTTTGTCTATAAAAATGGGGAATTATGAATGCATATGATGTTTGCCTTAGTTGCAAAAAGAACTGCTGAAAATATCTACAAGTAGTGGATGGGACGTGATGTCACTGTAAAATTTTTATATTGTTCTTATTTTTTACACATGTGGCTGTGTTGCTAAACATTAAGTGGAAATATACATGTATGTGTGCATGTATGTGTGTGTATGTATATATGTATATATATATATGTGTGTGTGTGTATATATATATATAATTACAAGTACATTGTAATAGCCATGAAGATGCACAGTCTAGATCTCATTACAAGGAATGAATTACTGCCCAGCTGTAGAGAAGGTGGTCTGCACAAGAGCCTCCAGCTGTCAGCTCCTTTAGGGTCAGCCTCAGGGGTAAAGAGCCATCTTAGCCAAAGTTATGCCATTCCCAAGACAGCTTACATTTAGTGACTGAGAGAAGTGAGGGAATAAAGACTGGGACGTTTTAGTCTGGGACAACTCTGACGGGCAATTTTAGCCTCCTAAGCTCCCAGCCAAGGTTACTGGGGACTTTGCCCAGCCTGCATCTGGTTTCAACTTTTTTCCTGCTCAATTCTACTTCCTCTCCCCACCCTCCAACACGTTTGACAGATATTTATACCTGTTTATTTATATTTTTAATTTTTTTTTTTAGAGATGGAATCTCATTATATTGCCTAGACTAGTCTTGAACACTTGGGCTCAAGTGATCATCCTGCCTTGGTCTCCCCAAGTGCTAGGATTGCAGGCGTGAGCCACTGCACCCAGCCAGATATTTATCCCTTATAAACATCTTGCAACCCGAACTTTGGCTCAGAGCCTGCTTTTGGAAGAGTCAGGAATATATATTTGATAACATTCTAAAGATTTAGTTTTCAGTACATAGTATACTTAATAGAAAAATCAAGACATTTACACTTAAAGGAATAATTCAAATAACATAATAGAAAATTATTTGTATCTAGTTGTCTTGAGTCTAATGTTTTTCAATATAACCTTTCAAAGTTACAATTCTAACAGTAACACTTACAATGTATCTTATTCTCAGTAAACAAACTATGTAACAAAAGGTTTTTTACTTCTGACAGTATCAAAGAACAGTCGCTATGTTTGCAAATTAAATTAGGCTGGGTGTGATAGCTTCATGTCTGTAATCCCAGCTCTTTGAGAGGATGAGGTGGGAGGATGACTTAAGGCTAGGAGTTTGAGACCAGCCTGGGCAACATAATGAGACTCTGTCTCTACAAAAAAACAGAAATAAAAAATTAGTCAGACATGGTGGCACATGTCTGTAGTTCTGAGCTCAGACGTTTGAGGTTACAGTGAGCTATGATCATGCACTGCACTCCAGCCTGAGTGACAGGGAAAGACCTTGTCTCAAAAAACAAGCAAGCAAACAATAAATAATATAATAAATTAAGAGGCACTCTTTTTCTTAATGAAATATTTCTACCAGCGGTCCATATTACCTACTACATGTAAGCATGTGTGCATGAACACACACACACACACACACACACACACACAGAGTTGACGACTACGTTTGCAATCTTCCAATCTATCATCTATCCTTAATCACTTAGACATTTTATTAAATGCTATGCATCAAAAACAGTTCTAAGACACAGGCCCTGTTTTCAAAGAACTCAATATAGTTGGCACTTGAATAATCATACCAGAATGCTTTTAACATTCTGGTGTGAGGTAAACAATATGTAACCTCAAACCTGAGGCTACTTCAGATATCACAGTATTTTTTGTAAGACTTTCCTTTTCCGACTTCTGAATTTTCCATTTCTCTAAAACACATTTTCTGTAAAAAAAAAAAAAAAACAAACTCCAGTATCTTTACAAAATATACTTTGTATGGTATTTTCTCCCAATCTTTATACTTGAAAAAATAAACATGTAGGGATTATGTTTATTTCTATTCTTTATTAATATTATGAAGTAAATCACTAGTAGATGATGTCTTTTAAATTTGTTTTGCTAGTTACCTATTTTGTGTTGTTATTTTGTCTTAATGAGATCCACTGAGACAATAAATTTCAAAGCACTTTTCCAACAGTGAAGTGAAAATATCAGCATTGTTGTTTTCATTAATTATTAATGGAATGAAGGTATTAACCCTGTTTTCTCCTCAAGATTCTGCAGAAAATGTCATTTTAAAAGTTCCATATTTAAATAACATACGTTTTCCTTTTAAAAAGTTCTATATTTCTAGACCCATATATAAATAAAAAATAGTTTATAGTATTACATTTATATCTATTTGTGAGACGATGTTGACTAAGTGATCTGCCATATTGACTAAGTGATCTGACATCTAATATGACCATGGAAATACCTACTTTATTAAAAGAGGTAAAAAGTAATAGTTTAATTAATACTGATTCTATTTAATGGTTCAAAAAATCAGACCTCAATTAGAAACAGATATTCATTTCTCAGTGCATATTATTTGCTAAGCATTTTTAGAGCTCCAAAAACAAGTAAGGCTTTGTCAGTCTTTCTGAAGAGTTTATAAGTATATAATATATTCAAGAGGAATAAGGCAAATAAGCAGGAATGGAGAGACAAATCCCATAAAGAAGAAACTTTGTAGTGGAGAGCTTCAAATACCAGAGTGATATCTTTTCTTCTCTTTCTTTCTTTTTTTTTTTTTCATGGAGATGGGGTCTTGCTTTGCTGACCAGGCTGGTTTCAAACTCCTGGCCTCAAGCAATCCTCCTGACTTAGCATCCCAATGTGCTGGGATTACAAGCGTGAGCCATTGTGCCCGGCCCAGGGTGATATCTTAATAATGGTGATGGTTTCAAGAGTTTATAAATATGTCAAAGCTTATTAAATTGTATACTTTAAATACATAAAGTTTAATATATGTCATATTTACCTCAATAAAACTATTTTTCAAAATACCAGTTTTTGGTATTTTGAAATGTTATATATAGTGGGAAACATTGCATTTTTTTAAAGCAGAGAAATGACAAAACTGGTATTCTACCCTATGAAGAATAAGTGGGTGGCAATGTGAGTTGACTTAGTTAAGAAAGGAAAATGAAAAACCATGGTAGAGTACCCCAGTATGGGGGCATTCTGCTAGATTAAGTAGGCATTTTGATTGTTAATGGCTTAATAGAGCTAGAGTTACCGGCTTAGAGACTGCTAAAGAAAAAGAAAAACCTTGCTTGAAGTTTTATTAAGAGTAAGAGTAATGAGTCCCAAGAAGTCTAAAGACCTAGAATAACTGTATAGGTTTCCAAGTCTTATAGAAGAGTATGATAGTGATGATAGTGAAAAATATAAATATCTTCTAATTTGCAAAGCCTTTTCTGGGAGGCAGTGACTCCCAGAAAATGTAAATATTATGTTTACACTGCTTAGGACAATAAAGCCCAACTCTTTATCTTTTGTAACTAATGAATGATGAATCAGCTAATTCATCTCTCTATCTCATTCTATAATAAAAAGATTAGTGATTTCAGTTCAGTTACTTTCTCAGAACTGTGGTCTGTATTGTGTCAGGACAAGATCGAATAAGTGCGTATCCACCTTTTATATGTCTATACAATTATTTGATTCTAGAAATATAAGTGTGAAAGAAAATGAGTAAATATGTTGGTGAAAAGTGTGACAGCACAAGCCTAAGCAGATGAACAAAATGAAAAGTAGTTCTTAAAGGGAATAAAAGTCCTTTAAATGTTTGCATTTCCCAGGTTTTAATCTCTTGTTACCCAGAATATAATTGAAATATACTATTTTAATGGCTGGGCACAGTGGCTCACGTCTGTGATTCCAGTACTTTGGGAGGCCAAGACAGGTGGATTGCCTGAGGTCAGGAGTTCGAGACCAGCCTGGCCAACATGGTGAAACCCTATCTCTACTAAAAATGCAAAAGTTAGCTGGGCATGGTGGCGGGTGCCTGTTATCCCAGCTACTCAGGAGGCTGAGGCAGGAGAATCGCTTGAACCCAGGAAGTGGAGGTTGCAGTGAGCTGAGACCACGCCATTGTATACCAACCTGGGTGACAGAGAGAGACTCTGTCTAATATATATATATGGATATATATATATATATATACACACACACAAAAATACAAAACAAAAAAATACAAAAATGATTGAAAGTGGTGGTGCACGCTTGTAGTCCCACCTACTTGGGAGGCTGAGGCAGGAGGATCAATTGAGCCCAGGAAGCGGAAGTTGCAGTGAGTTGAAATCACTCCCCTGCACTCCAGCCTGGATGAGAGTGAGACCCTATCTCAAAAAGAAGAGTATATATATATACACACACACACACATACACATATATATACACATAACTCATAGGTTACCTGTGTTTAGACATGTTAAACAAAGGTTTACAGTTTTCTTTGAGTGTTTGAGAATTAATTAGTAATAGGTACACAGAAGACTGAACAAATAAGGTGATCATTAATACCAGGAAAAACAAACGAAAAATTGCACATGAGACCAGACACAGTGGCTCATGCCTGTAATCCCAGCACTTTGGGAGGCCAAGGCAGGTGAATCACCTGAGATCAGGAGTTGGAGACCAGCCTGGCCAACATGGCAAAATCCTGTTTTTACTAAAAATACAAAAAAAAAAAAAAAAAAGCAGGAATTCGTGGTGCATGCCTGTAATCTCAGCTACTCAGGAGGCTGAGGCAGGAGAATCACTTGAACCTAGGAGGCAGAGGTTGCAGTGAGCCGAGATCGTGCCACTGCACTCCATCCTGGGCGACAGAGTGACAGTCTGTCTCAGAAAAAGAAAAAAGAAAAAGAAAAAAAGAAAAAAAATTGCACATGAATGAAAATGTTACCATAGTACACAAGGTGGCTAATTTGTGAATAATATTACCATAATCATAATAAGATGAATACTGAATATTGATTTAACCCCAAACAGTGATATAACTACAATGAAAAGATGATGAGAAAGTGTATATGTATGTGTGCATTTTGCAGAGACAGACATGTATAAGAAAGATTAAATCCTTGTCCTTCAAAGTAGCAAGTTAATAGACACCATCTAAAACATTTTTTAAAAATCAAGAAATATTACTATAATCTATTAAGAATTAGGAAGGTAAATACAAAGAGGGAGAGAAAAAGGAATGGACTTGAAAGTGGTTGTCACTAGAGATCTGGAATCAAGTGTGGGAAAGGATGGGTCAGAAGACTGCTGGCTTTTGTTTGTTTATTTGTTCATTTGTTGTTAAAAATTCTGTAGTAGTATCTCATTGTTTAAATTATTTATCCATATTATTATGCATTCTATTAGGTGGTTATTTGGTGAAGACCACAAATATTATGTATAGTATGAATAAAAATAACTGGCTGGGTGCAGTGTCTCACCCCTGTAATCCCAGCACTTTGAGAGGCTGAGGTGGGAGATTGCTTGAGCTCAGAAGTTTGAGACCAGCCTGGGCAACATGGTGAAATCCTGTCTCTACTAAAAAAATTCAAAAACAGCTGGAAGTGGTGGTGCATACTTGTAGTCCCACCTATGTGGGAGGCTGAGGCAGGAGGATCAATTGAGCCCAGGAGGCGGAGGTTGCAGTGAGTTGAAATCACCCCACTGCACTCCAGCCTGGATGACAGTGAGACCCTATCTTAAAACAAACAAACAAACAAACAAACAAAACCTGTCTTATTCGTACTCAAATAGGTACTTACGATTTGGAATGAAGTTTCCAATTAGAGTTTCTATATGGATTTAGTAAATACTTAACCTCAGGCAATTTAGATGGAAGAGAAGAGGGTATTTTCTACAAAATTATGGTGATGATTTAAAATGTGGTTCCAGTGGCAACAACAATACTGATGCTGCAGGTGCCGGTGAAGAGTTAGATTGAAATTGTTCAATGTATACAAGTGGGAAAAGCACATCAATTGGGGAACATTCTACAATACTAGGTAACTTGAAATTGTAAACATGTATGTGTAACTAAATCCATAAATTATTTTTTGACTATGTCTTCAATATTCCTGAAATATGAAATATTCTTGTTGGCAAAAACAAACAAACAAAAAACCCCACAAAAACTACTTTTGCATCTTCTCATTAGGAAAAAATAGATTGATTTAAATTTGAAGTCACTTTATATTTTGGAAAATTTCATAGCCATTGTTCTCTAAAGCTACTAATAATTACATTTAAATTGAATTTCGAATCTACCACTAATTAGTTACTCTTTCTTTGTCCATCTTATAAAGTCACTAAAATCACTCTCATGTGAAATGCACATGTTGCACCATGTCTCATACTATCATCTTGATCAATTAAAAATTAAAATTTTCACTACTCAAAATATTCTGATAAGTAATCAAAGGCTATATACTTTAGGAAAAAACTAAAAATAATCCACACGTTTATTTGAGATTGAAATGGCCTTATAAGTCTTGTTGGCAGTCTTAAAGCTAAAGCAAAGTCTACAAATGCATTAACCCAGAAAGAAGAGGACAAGTTTGTGCCATATAATTTTATAATTGGAAATTTAAATTATAAAATAAAAAGTACACAATAAATGGTGCATCTCCTTTGTTTTAACCCCATCCAAAATTAATCCCACTTTTTGGTCACATCCCTGACAAAGGCATCTTTCTCTTTAATGCTACAATATTAGCCTGGGGTTCAGGAACATCCCCGAGAGGACAGAAAGGAATTACCCAGGAAACCACTGCAGAAATTCCAAGTATCTTTTAAGTGCTTTACAGCTGACTGCTGAAGACCTTTTTGACATGGTCACTATTGTGACAGGAATAATATTGCTTCATGGTCAGTCTGTGGTGAGATTATGTGTGAAAAATCTTGGACTTCCAAAGAATTAAGAAATTAAAAACAACAGCAACATCAATAAAAATCAAAAATAAAAACCAGATATGAAAAAAACCTCCCTAATAAAGACCAAATTATTTCTTCTCTGCATACACCAAAAAGATCATTCTGATGTAGATAACAGAAGTTGAGTTGAATCATAATTTTTTTTAGTTGATTATAGATGCCACTAGAAAAAGTTTAAGCGTGTTTAGACACGGAAATGGAAGTACACATTTTTCTTCTTTTACATTTGCTGAAAGAAGATCTATTATCTCTAATAATTTCTGAGTGAAATGCAATTTAATTGTACAGTTTCCTGTAAATAAATACATTTCCATGTTTCATATGGTAGAGAAGAAATTTGGTTTTGTTTGCATCTCATTTTTGTATTTTAAAGAGTGAAGAGTGAAATTATAATGACAAATTTCCCTTTGTTTTCCTCTATTTGAGAGTTCATTGCTGAATACTTTTAACATTTAATCATAAGGGGGAAAATGACCCCAGAATTATGTGATCTTTAATGACTCCATGTTGACAACTAGATACAAAAAGAGAAGCAAGATGAAGGACATTCTCTTAACCCATTCAGATAGAAATGTGAATCAAGTGGAAACATTTTATAAATGCTTATTAATATAAGCAAGTTGCTTTATTTGCTAGCATTATTATACTGTGCAATAAAATACTCCTGGTGGTTAGAAGCAGTTACGAACAGCTAACTATTGTTTTCATATTTCTATTTTTTTATGTTCCGATATAAGGCAACACCTACATAAAAAAATTACAGGGGGAGGAAAAGGAGAGAAATTAGGATAGGCTATAAAGATTGGACAAATCCTAAATGGTGTGATTACAGGGCATGATGGCCACTGAATAGATCCATTAGTCGTAATTGAATCTGTCAGGAGCCAGTTAAATGGCTGTCTCTGAGGAGGTCACCTTCCACATATGAGCTGGTCTATGCCTTGTATTAGCCTTGTCAGGAGATTGAACCCTGACTTATCCGGAGAAACCTTTAAAACAAATAATAGGAATGAAGTAGCAAAGCTCAAAGGTAATAACATTCTGGACGGGAACAAAATGCATAGCATAAGGAGTGGTGATCTCACCAGACAAACTTTATTGTCCATCCTGTTCCCAGTCTGTGTGGCACGCTCCCCGTTTTCTCCTCTAGGTTCACTGTTAGCCTCCCAACCCAGCTCTGGGCTGACATTTTCAAAGGACTGCATCAGAGGGGATTCCTTGCCCTGTGACTTCCATAGGAAGTCCTGTTTGGAGACCAGAGGATGGAAGAGAGAGAATATTTATTTCTCTGCTCTTGGGTATTTAATTCCCTGGTTTCTTCCTTCCTGGGGGCCTTGTACTTCACCAAGAAACACAGCTGGTCTTGATTAGAGTGAGGCAAGTGAGGTCCTAGGATGAAAAAAATTTAAGGAGGTCCTCATTCTCAGGGTTGTGCAAGGGGTGAGTCAAAAGCGGAGAGAGGCCCTCCTTAGATTTATTTTGTCACCAGTTCCTTACATTAGCCCTTCCTTTAATTGAGCTGATTTGAGGGGATTATTTTCTTATTTTCAAAACAGCACAGACCAAAATAGCAAAAAAACCAGAAGCCTGAGAAGCACTTGGTGAAAACTTGGTTATTCTAAAAGAATTCAGGATTCTTGGGCCCAGAAACATATCCTGGTCAAGACTGGATTTGTGTTGCTTCATAAATTGTAAGGCCAGTGAAAAAAGAAAACGTGGCCCGGTGCTGTGGCTCACGCTTGTAATCCCAGCAGTTTGGGAGGCCAAGGGGGGCAGATCACTTGTGGTCGGGAGTTCAAGATCAGCCTGGCCAACACGGTGAAACCCCGTCTCTATTGAAAATACAAAGGCTAGCTGGGCATGGTGGTAAGCACCCTGTAATCCCAACTACTCAGAAAATTGCTTGAAAACCCAGGAGACGGAGGTTGCAGTGATCCAAGTTCATGCCACTGCACTCCAGCCTGGGTGACAGAGCAAGACTTCATCTCAAAATAAATAAATAAATAAATAAATAAATAAATAAATAAATAAAGATAATGCAGGGTGCCCATGGAAACATTATTGAAAATGTCAAGGAAGCAACAGCAGAGCATTAAAGCAAGCACAGGAACTTTCTTAGTGTGGGTTCCTATATGACTACATAGGTCATGTACCCATGAAGTCCAGATTCTGACGTATTTGCAAATGAAATGGTTAATCATTGAGGAATTGTGAGAACTGAAAAAGTATTAGAAAATAAAATTAAAAGTCATTTAAAATTTTGCAAGCCCTATGACGGCAGCATGGGTTTATTATGCATCTTTTTAACCCATGGTGTTTATTAGAGCACCTTATACATAGTAAGAACTTAGCATTAACAACAATAATATCTGTATTTATTGAGCTCTTATTATGTGCCCAAAGCCTGGTGCACAGTATTTATTTGTTGAAGTAATGAATGGATAGATTAAATTTAGAAACTGGTTAAGGGCTTTATATGAATAATCTCATCTAATCCTTAATCAACCTAGTGAGGGAAATATCATTATCTCTTGAATTAGTCTGTTCTCACACTGTTAAAGAGATACTACCTGAAACTGGGCAATTTATAAACAAAAGAAGTTTGATTGACACAGTTCTGCATGGCTGGGGAGGCCTCAGGAAATTTACAATCATAGTAGAAGGCAAAGGGGAAGCAAGGCACATCTTACATGGCAGCAGGAGAGGAATAGAGAAAGGGAGGGAGTGTCACACTTTTAAATCATCAGATCTTGTGAGAATTCATTCATTGTCAAGAGAATAGCATGGGGGAAACCACCACCCTCATAATCCAGTCACTTCCCACCAAGTCCTTCCCTTGACAGACACGTGAGGACGACTATTTGAGATGAGCTTTGGGGTGCGGTGGGTGGGGGACACAGCCAAACCATATCATCTCTATTTTACAATAAAGAACCTGAAGTTTAGAGAGTTAGTTTGCTCAAGGTCACACAGTTGGTTAACCTCTGCAATTTGTATCCCTATTTCTATGATTCCAAAGTCTAAGATCTTAACCACTCTGCCCACAATAGGCACTCTGGAAGAATTGAATGATTTTTGGATTATCTTTGGGCATTAACTGAGTTTACCTCTAACAACTCTATTAACTTGATATTAAAAATTAGCAATTATTATCATTTAAAAAATGTTAAATCCCAGCTAGTAAATACTAACTGTATAAGAGACTCTGATTGTCTACAGAACATTCTCTCCTTAGAAAGATGTATTTTCAGTCTTATATTTTATTACATTTCTGATCTTCTGTAAATAGGGCAATGAAATTATTATATCATGGATATAATATAAATGACAGATTGTGTCATGGATGCCTACACCCTTATAAATATGTCAGGCCAATTAGAACTCTTAGTCTTATATTGAAATATGCACCGTGGATAAAATTACATACATATAAACATCTATACATTGAACTCTCAGTGACAAATTTCAAGAAGTAGAAGCCTTAAAATAGAGAGGAAAAAGCTCTTAAGAATGGAATATGCCTTGAAACCAAATTTCACTTCTCCAATTGTTGTGTGGACAATCCTGCTATCTCATACCAGTCTTCTAAACTCCTTAAGCTTGAAGAATGGCTTCAGCCCAGAACAAGCTTTCTCTAAGTGGAGTGCAGGAGGATCTGAGCAGCCAGACTCAAATGTGCACAACAGAAGAGCAGAATCTCTGTGTGTATATGGTGTATATGTTCAGTTTTCCATCTATTAGCCATCCTTGCCAGGGAGGCATCATTCTCTCACAAAGATAGATTAGTATGGTAACATGTAATAAAAGATAGGAGAGATTAAAAAGAAGAAAGAATGCAGAGAGAAGAGAGAAAATGGGTTACTGTTAAACAGAAGCTGGAGCAAATAATTATGCTCCTGACAGGCAAAAAAGGGCAAAAAGTTTCCTGTATTGCTCCCTAATACAGTCACCTTTGAAGATGTGATGTGCCAACTCTCAAAAGTAATCTGATATACACAGACATCTAAATCATAGCTGTCACTGGAGTGCTGCAGCTGGCTTGTACAGGCTCCTGAGAGCTAATTGTGTACATCTCTTTTGAATTCCATATTCAGTGACATCAGGTTCGTAGTTTGAAATTGGCCATAATAGGAATATTTACACCACAGAAATCAGCAACTGTTGTACTTTTTTTTTTCTCCCTGGAGAGCCTGTTTACCCGCATACCACTGACTGTAGCTTATGAAGACAACATAACTCCATAGTGTGTACATGGGATAGGGAACCACACTCTACTTTTATGTGAAGGCAACGAATAAGGAAAAATGAATAAGTAAAACTCCTGTAAACTTTATAGAAGATTGTTCCAAAGGTCCTGCTGGCATATTGCAGTTTTTAAAATTCAACTACAAGTGCATTGCAATGTCATTCAAAAGGTTGAATCATAATTGGCATACTCTGTAGAAGAAGTGAGAAGTATAGTATAATTTTTATAAAGTTTTCCATTGAAAAATAATTTTTCAAGACTATGGGAGCTGGTTTGACTATCGAGCATCTTTATTGATAAATATCAAGCCCTATGGCCTTTGTGCAACACATATTTAAATTAAACAAGTGAAATCAATAAATTATAATTTAAAAATAAATTATTATTATTATTTTATTTATTTATTTTTGAGATGGAGTCTCATTCTGTCACCCAGGCTGGAGTGCAGTTGCGCAATCCCAGCTCACTGCAAGCTCCGTCTCCCGGGTTCACACCATTCTCCTGCCTCAGCCTCCTGAGTAACTGGGATAACAGGCACCCACCACCACGCCCAGCTAATTTTTGTATTTTTAGTAGAGACAGGGTCTCACCATGTTGGCCAGGCTGGTCTTGAACTCCTGACCTTGGGTGATCCACCTGCCTTGACCTCCCAAAGTGCTGGGATTACAAGTATGAGCCATGTCGAAAATAAATTATTTTAAAAAATAACCAAAGAACTACAGGAAAAACCTATGTTACTTAAAATATTATTGTTTAGCTGGTTAAACAATCTAGGTCACCAAAAGGACTCACCAAACTTCACTTCCATGGATTTAAATCTATTTACAAGTTGCTTTTATTTAAATAAACTAATAGTTTCTAATACATAACTTATTGAAGTAAACTGATAATTAGGCATCAGTTTGTATTCATTTTGGAAGCCAATGGCCATTTCTAGCAGTATCAGCAGTAAAGATACTCAGATTTTATTCCCATTGCTTGGAGTATGCAGTGGCAATGACCCTCTGAAAACCACTCCAGAATGGTAGTGGGATATCTTGTATTTTGGGGAAGATTTTGCCAGTATAGAGAAAAATGGAAGAGGAGGCCTAGTTACTCTTGTTTGTTTTTACCCTTGGTTGTTTCTATTTTTTGACAATGACAAATAATGTTGCTATGAACATTTTAATACAAGCTTTTATGTGGATTTATGTTTTAGTTTCTCTAGGGCATATACGTAGGATTGGAATTGCTAGGTCATACATAACTCTATGCTTAACGTTTTGAGGAACTGTCAAACTACTTTTCCATAACAGTGCACCATTTTACATTCAACAATGTATAAGGGTATACACATATATAAGGGTATACATATACACATATACATGTATATGTATATACGTGTATATATACGTATGTGTATACACTTATATACATAAATGTGTATATATACTTATATACATACATGTGTATATATATATGTATATGCCCTTATGTATATGTGTGTATATATACGTTGTATACCCTTATTCATATATATACACATATACCTTTATATATAATAATATATATGTATATATTCACATATACCCTTATATATATATACATATATTTATATATACAGGGTACATATAAATGTATAAGCCACGTCAACAATGTATAAGGGTTCTAATTTCTCTGCATCCTCATCATTTATTGTCTTTTTTATTATAACTATCCTGGTAGGTGTGAAGTGGTATCTAATTGTGGCTTTGATTTGCACTCTCCTAGGAGTTATGATGTTGAGCATGTTTTCATTTATTTACTACCTATTTGTATATCTACTTTGAAGAAATATCTATACATTTTTATTTAATTATACTTATTTAATTAATTTTTTTTTTTTTTTTTTTGAGACAGGGTCTAACTCTGTCACCCAGGCTAGAGTGCAGTGGCGTGATCTCAGCTCATTGCAACCTCTGCCTCCCAGGCTCAAGCAGTCCTCCCACCTCAGCCTCCCAAGTAGCTGGGACTACAGGTGTGTGCCACACATGGGGTCTTGCCATGTTGCCCAGGCTGGTCTTGAACTCCTGAGTTCAAGCGATCTGCCCACCTTGGCCTCTCAAAGTGCTGGAATTACAGGCGTGAGCCACTGCGCCTGACTCCTAATTAATAAAATTCTTTAATTAGATTTTTTTTTAATTGTCAAGTTGTGAAAGCTTTTCTGTATTCCTCTTTACTCTTAATTATCTGAAAATCTGTCAATTGTTCTTTAAGGTAAAAAGGCTAAATCAAGACCTTATGCTATCAGTTTGGATAAGAAGAGAGGTACTGGGTCTATCTGTAGTGGTATGTTGGAGTCAGTTTGTCACAAGAGACAATGGTTAAATTTCAGGAACTTTGCAAACTACTTGTTAAACACAGCCCTTATTAAAAAGCAAATTATATCAACTTACAATTAAATATCTTGTATTAGAAATAAATATATTAGGTGTTCTAAGTTTATTACATCTGAATTATTTTTCTACATTTTATTATTATTTATGCTATTGGGGTTATTTATGCTATTGTCTCTATGGTGGAAATATTATACAATTATGTATAAGTGTACACCTCTTCCCAACTCCATGTGGAAATTGACCATGTGGGAGTACTGTATTTATACCATGGAAGTTGGCAAACACTACACGTCAGCCTCACCCCTATCTCTTTCCACCAGAGCTGGTAATTAAACATTTGTCAGCACACCGCTGGACAATTAGGCCTGGATATTATGAAAATGTTCCAAAGGCCTAATTCCTGACAGAGAATGTTAGGGGAAGGAAATTTTTCAAGACCCCTAGCAACCCCTGCTGAGAGCACATCTTTGAAGTCCAGACTGTGGTGCCACTTTGAACAACTCTCATGAAGTTCCATCAAAAGATACTGGTCAGCTTTGCCTATTAAGTTGGAGAAAGTGGGCCATGTGTTCTTTGAAAGTCTGGGGGACGATGATGATTTTATTTGACTTTGCTCTGTATAATCAGTGTTTAGCATGACATTGGGCTGATACTATTTACTTAGTAATATTTGTTGAATAAATGATAACTGTGCTTTTCATCTGCTCCATGGTTACAAGGACTGAAATTTAAGAAGCCTGATATAATAGATTCCTTCAAAATTTCCCCCCAATACCTACTTAATAAGTTCCTGGGGTAAGAGGTTGTGTCAGAATCCAGGGTGAGATGGGGTAGTGTTGGGGCAGAACCATACCTATGGAAGCAGCAAGAGAACCAGTTACTTCTCTGGTGCACATTCTCCAAAAATGCAAGAGCCACAATCAGGGGCAATTGACTTCTTCCTTGTAAGACCCTCTTTTTCTGGTTAAAAAAGTTTTTCTTCTATAAATTTAGTTCCCTAAGTCTCATAGGCCAGCCCTGAATCACATGGCCATGACTTGCTGTAAGGAAGTCTGGGAAAGTGTCTGGCAAAGGGGAAGAAGAGAGCCGTGGCTGGCTTAGGTTAGGGGCAGGCAAACTATAGTCTGTGGGCCAAATCTGGACGATCACCTAATTTTATAACACTTTCAAGCTAAGAATAGTTTTTACATAAAAATATATACCAGGGCATGGCCATCACGTCAAAACAAGAAAAGAAGATAAAAGTGAACTTTTTATGTCATGCTTTTAAGGCACAGTGGAGTGTGGATTATTTTGTTATCAAATTAGATGACAAAGTATGTGTCTATTGTGCAGTGATACTATACCTGGGCTAAAACATAATATATATCAACATTGCCAGATTCATCACAATATTCTCAACTCACAGGATGACAATGGTGAGAAAATGTGAAAATTTACAATGTAATACGTCATCACAGCAGAATTTCTTCATAAAAATAACAAATAAAAGAGTTGAAACCAAAGTAATTTTCTGAGTGGCTTCTTTGTTGGCCAAGCAAAGAAAGCTGTTTACTGATGATGAGTTAATTAAATCATGTTTGATCACAGCAGTTGAAAAAATTGTTTCCCAAGAAAATAAACTTGTTTCAGACTATTTTAACCTTTCAGTGAGATCTGTTGTTTGAAGAGTTGAAGACACTGGGAGCAACATCAATAGTCAATTACAAAACAAGGTAGATGATTTTGAGTGGTTTTCCTTGGCTCTTGATGACTTGACAGGTATTACCAATAGTGCTCAGCTGTTTATTCAAGGAGTCAATGCTGAGTTTAAAGTGACTGAAGAATTAGCCTCTATGAATTGTCTGCATAGAACAACTATGGGCAAGTATATTTTCAAAGAAGTTGGGAAAACATTAATAAAACCTGAAGTAGAATCTGCTAAGATTCCTTATAACTGATGGTGATAAAAATATGTATGGAGCAGAAAAGGCTTAGTTGGACAAATTAATAAAACTTTTGAAAATGTGAGATGCTTAAAGCCTGTTGTTACTTATTACGCTGTTCATCAGCAGGTAATTTGCAGAAAGTGTTTGAATCTATTGTGTGTTTCCGACCCAGCAGCTCCAATGATGAACTTCATTTACTCGGGTGGACTTAATGATCAATTCTGTAAACTTTTGTCAAAAATAGAAACTGAATATCCTGATTTGCCCTATCACACAGCAGTTTGATGGCTTAGCAGCGGTAAAGTTTTGTTGCAATTTTTAAAACTCAGGCCTGAGATTTCTGGAATTAGAAGAACCTCCCTCAATTACTGTTATTGAACATGAGTGGCTTCGAAAATTAGCTTTTGCTGCAGACTTCATCGTGTTTCTCAATATAAAATTACAAGGCAAACAGTGCTTACGTGCAAAACTCACATTATGGTAAAATCATTTTAACAAAAACTAATGCTGTTTCAATCACAAGTAATGTCAACCTGCTTAATATAGTTCCTGTGCTGTCAAAGTTTTAAAAAGAAGCAAGAGCTCCATTCCCACAAACATTTGCAGGAGATATATTTTCCAAGATCAAACTACAGTTCCAATAGCATTTTTGGATTTCAATGCAAGTGGAAAGGAAATTTTCAAACATCAAAATCCATTTATTAAAGAAGACACAAATAAATGGAAAGACATTCTCTGTTCATGGACTGGAAGAATACCATTACAATGTTCCTACCACCCAAAATGATCTACAGATTCAATACAATCCCTATAAAATTTTGATAATATTATTTAAGAAATAGAAAAAGCAACCTAGAATTTATATCAAACCACAAAAGGCCCTGAATAGCCAAAGCAATCTTGAACAAGAAGAACAAAGCTGGAGGTATCATACTTCTTGATTTCACAGTATATTACAATGCTACAGTAACGAAAACAGTATGGTACTGGCATAAAAATATACAGATAGGCCAATGGAACAGAGCAGGGAGCCCACAAATAAATCTACATATCTATGGTCAACTGATCTTAAACAATAACACACAAGGAAAACTGATATTCACATGTAGAAGAATGAAACTGGACCCTTATCTCACCCCATGTGCTAAAGTCAACTAAAATGGATTAAATATTCCATAAGATCTTATTCAAACATAAGACCTAAAGCTGTAAAATTACTAGAAGAAAAGAGGAAGAAAGCTTCTTGACCTTGTTTGAGCAATGATTTTTTTTGCATATGACCCCAAAAGCACAGGAAATGAAAGCAAAAATAGACAGGTGGGATTGCATCAAACCAAAAAGCTTTTGCACAGCAAAGGAAACAACACAGTTAAGAGACAACTTACAGAATGAGGGAAATATTTGCCAACTATTTATCTGATAAAGGGTTAATATAAAAAATACAAGGAACTCAGTTTAATAGCAAAAAAAACAAATAACCTTATTAAAAAATGGACTAAGGATCTGATAGACATTTCTCCAAAGAAGACACACAAATGGCCAATAGGTACAGGAAAAAAAAAATGCTCAACATCACTAATCATTAGAGAAATTGAAAACTACAATAAGATATAATCTCAAACCTGTTAGAAAAGGTAACAAGTGTTAAGGATGTGGAGAAAAGGGAATGCTTACATACTGTTGGTGGAAATGTAAATTGGCAGAGCCCTGATGGAAAACAGTGTGCAGGTTTCTCAAAATACTAAAAATAGAACTATGTCTGATACTGCAATCCCACTTTTGAGTATAGATCCAAAGGAAATGAACCTGGCATCTCAAAGAGATATCTGCACTCTTGTTCACTGCAGCATTATTCATAGTAGTCAAAATACGGAAACAACCTGTGTTTGTCAAAAGATGAATGGATAAAAAAATGTATGTGTGTGTGTGTGTATATGTAGATATACTGAAGTTTTTATATATCCTTTGCTTTATCGAATCCTCTCAGCACCTCCAAGAATTGAAAACATTGTATCAGGAAGAACAAAAGGAGACTTGAGGCAAATTTACTGTCTGGTCCCTTTCAGAAATAAATTGCTAGCTTAGATCAATCATATTTTATCCCTTGGGGCAGGGAACATTGCTGAGTCAAATAAAAATTTGGATTACTTTTAGCATGGGGATTACATAGATGTCAATATTAGTAAGGATCTGATATTGTCTTGTTATTAAGAAAAGTGATTGGTTGTAGTTAGTAGGGATACATGGCTACATCATTCTTATTGCCTGAGCTGACCTTGAGCAAACTACCAAGCATGTGAATGAGGTCATCCTAGACCAGCCAAGCTTTAAGCTGACTGCAGACATGTAAAGAGATCCAGGAGGGACCAGCAAAACCAGCCTAAATATGAATTTCCTAGGAAACCACAGGATCATGAGAATGAATAAATGTTTGTGATTGTAAGCCATTAAGTTCTGGGGTGGTTTGTTACACAGCAATCTCTAATTGTTATAGGTGACCAAGGTAAGTGTGTCAGATATTCTCTTTTTGCCCCTTCACAGTGCTGCAGGAGGCTGAATTATATGAACTGCAGCACAGGCTCCCCTTGCTTCAGGAGATCAAGAGGGAGGAGAATGAGGGAAGTGAAGATATTAATTCCCTGAACCCCCTCCCTGTAGTGTCACTGTGGACTGGCTGTGTTACTTGACCAAATGCCCCAAACACAGCTTCTTTGTGTTTTGTAACTACTCTCTCTCCTTTCTGCTTTCAGCTCAGGGGTGATTTGGGGCACCCACTGTTACTGAGTCTCCCTTGTGATCTCTTTAATCCCTGCTCATACCTCTGCTTATAGGCTTTTATTAAACTCTTCAATTTTTCCTAATTTGATTGTACCATCTGTTTCTTGCTGGGATCCTGACTGATAAAGAAGGCCTTATCCAGAAGGTAACATCTCAGCAAAGACTTGAATGATCTGATAGAATGAGTCACAAAGGTATCTGGGGAGAAATGCCAAGATCTTGCAGCAGCCAGGAGGCAGGGTGAGTAAGCTGGGGAGGTGTGTAGAAGACAAGGTCAAAGGGGCAACAGACACTCTGCGTGTGTGTGTGTGTGTGTGTGTGTGTGGGTGTGGATGGAGGTGTGTGGTACAGGGGAAGGAGATCACATATGGCCTTGCTGGCTTTTGTAAGGGCTTTGGCTTTTACTTAGAAAGAAATGGGGAGCCATTGGAGCCACATACATCTAATTAAATCTAATAAGATTGCTTTCCGTGATTCCGTGATGTGCTGACACTGTAGCTCTGTGATTTAGTACTGAATTTCTCCTCCCAGTCTTCCTGCCTGATGATGAATGCGTGGGCGTGTTAAGCCAGCCCAGCATGCTTGGGCCTGAGTTCAAGGCTTTGTGTCTCTCTCCTGATGCTGTGGGTGACATGACCTTCCTTACAGTACAGGATTCAGACTACAGTGTCTTTTTTTTTGTTAGCATATTCTTTTCAGCTCTGTTAATGACTTGGGAGTGGGCACATTTTTCTTACTCTCTTTTTTTTGTTGTTGTTAAAGTCAATAGGCCCTTCTATACTGACTTCAAAACGTGTACTTATCTAAAGGGTCTTATACAATAGAGAACCGCTTAACTACTTCAGTGGAAATAATACAAGGAGTTGAACAGAAATACTATCTGCCTGCCTACCTCTTAAAGATGGTAGTTTGTCTTAAATATTTAAAAGGCAGAGTTTTGCATGTACAATTCCAGAATATATAGATTTGAAAGTTGTTTTAATCCTTCAATTGAAATTTGCATCAGAGCTGGGCCTTCTGGAATTAAGTCTCGTGCACCCTCCACAGGTTACATGAATGAAGGTGATTCTCTTATAACCCCTATGAAGGACCACCCTCTCTCTGCTGTTTCTCAGAAATATTCCTCAGGCTGAAAGTCAGTCAACCAGCTGTGTAGAGCTGCAAACATCTGCATCAGATGTAGGTTTGCCCAACTAAGTTAAACTGATCTTTCCTAGGTTATACCTGAATCGAAATTTAACTATAAATTGTAGCTACATTCTTTCAGGCTCCATTCTTTGCTTTCAGCTCAGAAGGAAAGTAAGCTATTTAGTTATATGATTAATTAGGCAGGCAGAATCCTTTTCCTCCTGGCTAACAACATAGATGGACTATTAGAACCTGTTCTAATGTTTTTTGTCCAGCCTTCGCCTTAATTTCTTTTAAAATTTGTTATTATTGGCCGAGCGCAGTGGCTCACTCCTGTAATCCCAGCACTTTGCGAGGCTGAGGTGAGCTGGTCATGAGGTCAAGAGATAAAGACCACCCTGGCCCACATGGTGTAACCCCGTCTCTACTAAAAATACAACAATTAGCGGGGCATGGTGGTGCAAGCCTGTAGTCCCAGCTCCTTGGGAGGCTGAGGCAGGAGAATCGCTTGAACCCGGGAGGCGGAGGTTGCGAGCCGAGATTGCATCATTGCACTCCAGCCTGGCAACAGAGCAAGACTCCGTCTCAAAAATAATTTAAATTTTTAAAAATTTATATCCCAGTGCGTAAAGCAGGCTATTCAGTAGGTATGCAGTAGAAAGAGGATAGGAGTAGGAGTCAGCGAACCAGGGTTCTTATTTTTGTGAAAATTTAATACATTGTCCATATTTTTAATTTCAGAATTTGTCAGAGAAAACTTTGTTATGGACTGGCAACTTCTGAGATCCTTTCTTGTTCTAAAAGTCTATTTTTGTAGTCTTGTCAAAATCAATCTGGTGGCTGCTGACTTGGTCTCCAGAATGAGCTGGCTCCATAAGGCTCTAGAATACATCTTTCAACTTGGTATCTCCTGTGCCTACCACAGGGCCTGGTATAGCGTTAGATTAAATAAAAGGTGAAATGATCCCTGCTGAATTGCAGTTCCTGTATGGAAGGAGTATACCCCAGGAGGAGGGGGTGAGCCCATGGACTTCCAGCTTAACCCTAGATCTGCAGTAAAAGCCGTCAAGTCAGTTCTAGGCTCCAAGTTTAATAGTCAAGTCCCTCAATCCTGCCCAAAATCTGAATCTGGGATAGGTGTCTGCTATGGTCTAAATGTTTGTGTCCCCCAAAATTAATATGTTGAAGCCTAATCTCCAATGCAACAGGATTAAGAGGTGGGGCCTTTGGGAGGTGATTAGGTTATGACGACTCATGTAGTGCCCTTATAAAAGAGGCTTCAGGTAATCTACTTGCCCCTTCCACCCTGTGATGATACACAGAAGGCACCATCCATGAGGAATGGAACCTCACCAGACACCAAATCTACTGGCACCTTGCTTGGACTTCCCGGCTTGTAGAACTGTGAACAATAAATTTTTATTGTTTATAAATTACCCAGTGTAAGATACTTTGTTATAGCAGCCTGAACATGCTAAGACAGTGTCAAAAGTAGACTCAACATCATTCTTTAAATGGGCATTTCCCTGTGTGCTCCTAAAACCAGGCTTTCTACAACAGAGGCAGTACGTTTATTCACTGAGAACCAGGGTGCTTAGATTCAAGTTTTGGCCTGGCCATTAGCTAGGTGCATGACCTTGGTCAAGGTGCTTCACCTGCTGTACCTCAAGTTCCTTATTTATAAAATGTGGAGTAATAACTGTAACTGCCTCATAAAGTTGTTCTGTGGATTAAATAAATTTATATACTTAGAACAGCGCTGTTTACATTGTGTTCAATTATAATTTTGACTAATGAGCCTCAAGAAACATAGGAATAGAAGAAAAAATATTAAAATAGTCCTAAAAGAAATACTGGTGCATTTGGAAGACTGAAAGAGAATATCATCAATGTTCATAAAAAGGGAATTATAAGCCTTATAAAACTCCTTTCACGCAAAGGAAAACAGAGGTTGAATGCCTTTAAGTAGGTTCAATATTGATTGAGTGATTGAATGATTGATTGAGACGGAGTCTCACTCCATCAGAGGCTGGAGTGCAGTGGCGCCACCTGGGCTCACTGCAACCTCCGCCTCCCGTGTTCAAGCGATTCTCCTGCCTCAGCCTCCTGAGTAGAGCAGCTGTGACTGCAGGCGCCCAACCCCACGCCGGGCTAATTTTTTTTTTTTTTTTTTTTTTTTTAGTAGAGATGGGGTTTCACCATGTGGCTCAGGCTGATCTCGAACTCAGCCCGCCTTGGCCTCCCAAAGTGCTGGGATTACAGGCGTGAGCCAGCCCACCCTGCTCCGAAATTAATTTAGCTAAATTCTTAGAGTGTGAATGCATAGTCTGTTATTGGGAAAATTGATAACGTTCTGTGATACATAATTACTTTTCTGAGGTGATGGGGAACCAAACACTTCCTACAAATGAGAGACAGAACTTCTTGTCTACACATTAAAATAACTTTGGAAACTTAGAAAAATATCAATGTCAAGGTCCCGCAGCAGAGCTTTTTCAACCAAGTGACGAGACCCAGGCACTTTTTTTCCCCCTAAGGGTGCCCCAGGGTTTAGAAACAACTAAGTCAGATATTTTTAGAGTAATTTGCCTTAACTCTTTCATCTTGCGTATAATTTCCATTCTGTCATCCACAACCGGAATTCCACTCCGTTATACCAGTCTCTCCTCATTTTTTCTGCTGGCTCTTTTCAGCGTGTTTCATCGCGGCTGCTGTCTGTCTGTCACAGCCTTCCCATGTGGGAGCTCCCACCCCGCCCCAGGAGAAAATACATGTTTATCATTCAGTAAATATTGGGCAAAATCGTAACAGCAATAACAAGCAATAATTACTCGCGCCAGTTCCCCCTAGATTACATCAACAGAAACACTTGGGCTAGAACGCCCTCAGGACTATCTAACAAGTGGATATACCACAGTGGCGCGGAGAGCTGCAGTGTTCTGTGTTGGCCAAGTGAAGTAAAGACACCAAGCGAAGAACGAAGTGTCTTCGCGGCAAGTCGGCTGTCTGCTTTAAATTTTCTGAATCCTTAATGTTATCAGTATTATTTATTTCCCCCGGGAAACAAAATCTCCAAATACCAAGAAGCCGTTTTGCATCGCCAAAAGCTGCATAGAGGCAGGCTGCCAACAGAACTACCCGGGCACGCTGCAGTGGCATCTCTAGGCAGTTTCCTTTAATATGCTTTTCCTTGGGCTAACTCTTCACTGCGATGCTGCTCCTCAGCCAGCCCTCGCGCGCAGCCCTCCCCGCGCCAGCTCAGCTGCGGAGCATGGGTCCGCCGCCCACGCCGCCTTCCAACCGCAGTGCGCTGCCTGGGCCTTAGACGCGCGTGCGCGCGAGTCGGGGAGGGCGGGCCGCAGCCGGAGGAGGCGGAACAGGGCCTCGCGATGTGCAGTCCATTGGCTCTCTTCTGCAGTCCCCGCCCCCGGGTGTTCGAGGCGGCGGGGCGGGCCACGTCAGGCAGCCGGCGCTGGGCTGAGATTGTGGCAGAAGGGAGGTAAGCCGTGCGGGGCGGCGGGATGCCACCGCTGCCCCCTGCTCGGGAACCGCTGGGTCGCGCCGCCTGCGGCCCGGTCGGCTTGCATGGAGGGCGACTGAGGCCCTGCGGGGCTGGGGCTGAGCTGGGAGATGGGGCAGTGGAGCATGTGGCGGCAAGGCCGCGTCGCGGCGAGGGGCAGCCGAGAAGGGGGCAGGACCTGCTTTTTGCCCTCGTCCGGTCCTGACGGGGCACTCAGCTTCTGGAGGACTAGGCCTTCTGAGGTTACGGAGCTCCGAGATACCTGGGCAGGGCTGGCTGTGGTGGCTGCGGTGGGACTCAGTGGGATCCAGACTCGGAAGCCGGTCGGCGCGCTTCTTGCATACCTGCTGCAGCAGGTTGCAGTCGTCCCACTCTCCTTCGACCGGTTCCCTAGTTGGGGACAGAGTAGGAGGTTCTGGCCGCGTCCTGCTTGGCCTGGGTGACTCTCTTTCTCATTCCCGGTGACTCACTCAGATCATGTCCACTTATAATGCAAAGGCTTATGGGTGAGCAGGGCCTGTTTTCAGCCTCCTAGTTCTCTGGTTCAGTCCGCACTTGCGGCAATTACCTGAAGAAAGCGTATATTAGATGTATGCTTTGAAATTTTCGCAGCAGCTAACGTGTGGAGACGTGCAGTTGTGTTGCACTCACCCTTCATGAGTTTTAGTTTCAGCTGTAGCGTCCTAATCTCTCAGTGTGGTTCCTGAATTTGGAGCTTTTGAAATCAATGAAATCCTGCCAATTTCATGCAGTCATTCATTCATACTTTCCGAACTTTTTTGATGGATTCCTTGATGGTCAGCCTCATACCAGATACTAAAATCGGCATTTCCTGCGTTTTCTTACAGTTTATATGCTAGTTTTATTGTCTAGATTTGAGTTGGAATTTTTTTTTTTTGTTATTTTCAGGTTCTAGTATCCCTTAAACTATGGTGGCTCTGAGGGTGTAATCCTGATAACTGTGTAAGTAATGGCTCTAGGTTTCAGTGGCCTATCTGTAAGAAGGGGAATGGGATTAGTATAATTTTGAGATTTTCAAAGAGAGGAGGGGTAGATGGTATGTTTCCTGAAATGTGTTAGCAGTTAGGAAGTAACTATTTTAAAAACACAGGATGTATTTTATGGTTATGTTTTACTGTGTCAACGAACATTGTATCTGTCCACATTCACTTTTTGACTACCAAGCAAGTGCATGTTTACAGTTTTGATTCACATCCAATTCCTGCGTAGAAAGCACTGTGACTCATCTAAATTTTGAAATGTAGTAATCATGAGCTTTTTAATGTTACATACAAAGGTATGATATTGAAACAATTGCATAAAAATGCAATTTTCTTTTTTTATTTTTATTTTTATTTTTATTTTTTTATTTTATTTTATTTTATTTTTTATATTTTTTATTATACTTTAAGTTCTAGGGTACATGTGCATAACGTGCAGGTTTGTTACATATGTATACTTATGCCATGTTGGTGTGCTGCACCCATCAACTCGTTAGCACCCATCAAGTCATCATTTATATCATGTATAACTCCCCAATGCAATCCCTCCCTCCTCCCCCCTCCCCATGATAGGCCCCAGTGTGTGATGTTCCCCTTCCCGAGTCCGAGTGATGTCATTGTTCAGTTCCCACCTATGAGTGAGAACATGCGGTGTTTGGTTTTCTGTTCTTGTGATAGTTTGCTAAGAATGATGGTTTCCAGCTGCATCCATGTCCCTACAAAGGACGCAAACTCATCCTTTTTTATGGCTGCATAGTATTCCATGGTGTATATGTGCCACATTTTCTTAATCCAGTCTGTCACTGATGGACATTTGGGTTGATTCCAAGTCTTTGCTATTGTGAATAGTGCCGCAATAAACATACGTGTGCATGTGTCTTTGTAGTAGAATAATTTATAATCCTTTGGGTATATACCCAGTAGTGGGATGGCTGGGTCATATGGTACATCTAGTTCTAGATCCTTGAGGAATTGCCATACTGTTTTCCATAATGGTTGAACTAGTTTACAATCCCACCAACAGTGTAAAAGTGTTCCTATTTCTCCACATCCTCTCCAACACCTGTTGTTTCCTGACTTCTTAATGATTGCCATTCTAACTGGTGTGAGATGGTATCTCATTGTGGTTTTGATTTGCATTTCTCTGATGGCGAGTGATGATGAGCATTTTTTCATGTGTCTAAAAATGCAATTTTCAAAGCATTTTGACTTGCTTTTATAGATTAGTGGAAGCTAAAACCTCTGCCTTGATTATTTGCTTACCTAATCAATGTTAGGAAGTTACTGTCATGTGGCTAATATTTATCAATATTGTGTCTATTTTAACATTTGTTTCATTAACCCCAAATTTACTGGATTTTAATTGATTGTTGCCTCCAGTTAACTCCTGATAACCAGGTCAATAAATAGTTTGAAATCAAAATTTTCGTGGAGGTGTAACCAGAGTTTTTCATTTGTTGATTGATTGATGGTGCTTACCAGTAAGTGGTTTGGCCTTTCCCCCCACCCCCCCGACCCCCGTCTAAAATGATTTATGAAACAGTTAGTCTGAGGCATAATATTCTTAGCTTCATGATACTTTTGGGATATTGTCCACAAATGATTAGTTGAATTAAATTGTGTATACCACTATCAGGAGTTTGGAAAATTTAAGAAAATACAACTTTTTAAATTTTTGCATTTGCTGCGTTTTTGTTTGTTTGTTTGTTTTTGTTTGGAGACAGGGTCTCACTCTGTCACCGAGGCTGGAGTGCAATGCTGCGATCTCGGCTCACTGCAACCTCCGCCTCCCAGGTTCAAGTGATTCTCCTGCCTCAGCCTCCTAAGTAGCTGGGATTACAGGTGCATGCCACCACGCCCAGCTAATTTTTGTATTTTTAGTAGAGACGGGGTTTCATCATGTTGGTCAGGCTGGTCTCAAAATCCTGACCTCAAGTGATGCCTTCACGTCAGTGCTACATCTTTCAGTTCTAGAAATGGACCTGATCAAGATTAGAAGGTTAAGTGGGAAAATTCAAGAGCTGAGGACATTAACATTCTAGCGGAAAAAAAAAAAAAAAAACCACCATGAGAAATAATAACTATATTTGGAGGAAGTCTAAGGAAATAATAGTGTCAGGATTATTAGTCTACAGCAAAACTTGATCTTAATCAGTTTTTCTTGATGTATAACAATGAACTTGGTTTAAGTACAAAAAGAAAATTAGGGTGATAATTTAAATTTTGATCAAGTGGGTAGTATGTATTTCTTTAGAAGATGAGAAATCTATAGATCTAGAGATGTATAATAAAGTATGCTATACTTACATGAGTATAATATAAGTCTGTGATTCACAATTAGTAATAGATTGATGGAGGTTTTGTTACTATTTCCACATGATAAGAAACAAGATTTGCTAAGCTAATATGACAAGGGATATTTGTGAATTTCCTCCATGTAAATGATTTGAAACAACAAAATTTTAAGTGATGTGGAAGAGCCCATCTGTTTTCAAACAATGGATTGACATATAGTTTTTATAACTCTCTAAGTACTTCTGGCCTCATTGTTGTTGTTTTTTTTTTCCTACTCAGGTCATATTGGAAGTAATAAAATTGCATTTATGATTTTAAAAGTTTATATTGGCTTTCATTTAATTAGTCTGAGTTACTTTAGTTTTATATATTTTGAAGGTGTTTCAAAACCCTTGACTTTAAATACTGTATAGCTTTCCACTGTTCATGATGGGAAAACATTTCTTTAGGCCAAAGGAAGTTGAGAATTCAACTTGCATAGATAGTCAGTTTATTACCATTATTTGTTTAAAGACTTATCTTTTCACTTGCCTGGGGACCAATGAAGCATTCCACTGAAGCTCCTAAACTGGAGATTTATGCCTTCGAAGATACCTTCTAATCTCCTTTTGGTCAGATGAGTTCTTGCTAATTTGGTTGATAAGTATGTTGAACAAATGTCATACAGTAATTGTGAGTGTTGTAACTGTAGTTTTATTATGAAGTTTTTTTGGTTGCCAGGGTGTATCTTTCCCTTCTCTCTTGACAAGCCTTTCTATTTGGCCTACCTGCTTTCATTATTTAGTCTTAAGTTCTACTTTGCTTTCCAATCATTGCGCATGTTGGTTTATGTAACCAAACCTGATTTTAGTATATGCTATTAGGACATACACATGGAGAGGAATGGAGGATACTTTTTATTAAATGTTTTTAATTGTTGAAACATTTAAGTAAATGTGATTTTTTAAAGAGTCATAGTTATTAAAGGTATTGTATTCACTATTTTTTATTTATTCCTTTGTTCAGCAAAGACAGCAACTACTTCGATACTAGGTCCTTAAATTTTCTTTAAGGAACTTATAGTATTGCATGGACTCCATAAATAATGCCAAAATACAATGGGATAAACATTATGATTAGTTATTTACGTAGTATAGTGGGGGATAGAAGAAAACTGTGTGTGAGGTTTGAGGAGATTCAGAGAAGGCTTTATGGAGGAATTTTCATCTCAGTTAAAGTTTGAAAGTGAGTAGGAACTAGTTAGTGATACTAGAGGATAAGACATTCCAGGCACAAGAAAGTAGTGAGGACAAACAGATAGGTTAAAGACAGAACATAGACCCCTAATGTGTTAAGAGAGAGAACAGAGAGATGAACTTTAAAAAGCGAACAAGGGGTAAATAATGAAAGCTCTCTTCCACACCATGTTAGCCATTTTGAGCTTTATTCTGGAGGCTGTGGTGATCCATGAGTAATAGATTTTAAGTGGAAGAAAGTTAAGATCAGTTTCATGAGGCAATGTGAGGAATGAATTGTAGTGGAGTAAGGCAAAAATTTCCATTACATACGACAGAACTCTGACAATGCAGTCAGTGGTGCTTGAGAGAACAGGATGAATTCCAGATATATTAAGGTGATTGAGTTAGTGGCCAGATGGATGTAGGGGATGAAGAAGTGATGGAGTCAAGGATACCTCCTAGGTTTATGACTTCCCAAGATAGGAATCACATGAGGAATATCAGATATATGGGGAGAATAAGATCAGTAGTCTTGGACATGGGTTTGGGTCTCACAATTGGTGCTGTTCAGTGGGCATTTGGCAGCTTTGGTCTGGAGATAAAGAGAGGATTTTAGGCTGGAGATAGAGATTAGGATGCTATCAACTTATAGGTAGTGAAAACAGTGTGAGAATGGATGATGCCTAAGAGAGAGTTTATAGAATAAGAAAGAATAAAACAGAAGGGAAACCCTGGGAAACACCGCCCTGTAGGAAAGATGACTCAGTGAAAAAGACAGAAGGAACAGCCTAATGACACTGGACATCTAGAAGATAAGGAGGCAGAGAATTCAACAAGAAGAGACTGGTCAGATGCCATTGGGAATAGGAGAAAGAGCCAACTACAGTTTTTGGAAGGCTTCCCAGATAGGCCAGGATCATTAATTTGTAATAATACTAGTTCATATGATTCTGTGACTTTTGGCAGCAAAATTCACTAGAACCAGAGATGATAAAGTAGTTGGATTGATACAGTATTTGGATTTTGTTATGTGCATATGGTTAAGAATGCAAAGGAGTTGAAAATATTGTTGAAAGAACGGTCAGAGTGATGGAATGTGAACTTTACACTGGATAGGGATGATGATAGAGCCAGGAGGAGCTGAAAGATTGAGATAACATAATTGGTTAAAATGATTAAATGTCTGGATGAAGTAAATATACAAGTGTTTGTAGCTAAAAGGGAGATAATGAAAAGGATAGAAATACTCTGGTCAGAGTAGAATATTGGAATTTAAGATTTTTAGGGTATGGATGGCGTGTAGGGTTTGGCTGTGGATATAGATGGTAGAAATGGAGGTGTTCAGGAACAATGAGATTGGTGGTGCGTTGGACGAATTGCTCACCCAGATTGCTGTAGATGACTGTCGTACCCAGGGAGGAAGGGTAGAATGTGATCCAAATTTCTGAGGTTTAGATTGCATATGGGTCAGTATATATGAGAGATGAAGATACTTAGATGTTACGCCCTCAAAGGCACAGGGGGTGGGGGTGGGATGGGGCAAGTGGTCTGGAAACATTCTTCTGGGCCTTGGGTTTGGAAGGATGATTAGCCTGTACTGATGGGGGCCACCAAAGAAGGGGAGTTTAGTTTCTATTAGGCCTAGGAGGTACAGGGAGCATCTTGTGAAGAGGCTGAGGATATAAGAAAGCTTATTGACTATAGTATCAGTGTAAAAGCTTGAGAAGGAGTGAGAGAGCGAGGAAAGATTATTTAGAGGAGAAGACAGGTTAGAAAGAGCTTAGATTTGGGTGTAAGGGTGACAGCACTTTTCTGAAGCATATGGATAGCTTTTAGTAGTTTGGACTTAAAATTTTTTTTTTTTTTTTAAAGGTATGGAAGAGAATTTATTTAGCTTTGTGAGGCTTTACTTCATAATATACATACCCTTGGCACAGGAGGGGCCCCATTAAAGTTTCATAAACTGCTTAATAAGTAAATATGTTGATTTTATGAGGCTTTGAGACATTAAGTTTGAGAAAGTTAATGGTTATCAGGATTTGCATACAAGATCATAAAACAGTAAAATAAACCAAAGAACAAGGCTTCCTTACAACCTCCAAAACATAATAAATTGCAATTTCTAGTGAAATCTTTATTCCTATGCTATTTTCATTTTGGTCTCTTAATTATTTTCCATTTTATACCCTTTGACTTTCTTTGGAACCTTTTGTATGATCTCCTCTATCTTAATAGTATAGTCACCTATTTTAGCTTGACTATATTTTTATCATTCGGAGTAGGATATACTTACTAAGCCAGTTATACTCCAGTAAACTTGTGAATGAAAAAACATTAGAGAACAGAGAATTAAGAACAAGTAATAGAGTCATTATTTCACTGATCCTCACCCAATTTCAGGAAAATCATGTACCTAAAACAGCAATTCTGAGTGATAAATTTTTCCATGTCTAAACAGAAAGAAAAGTGAAATTATAAGAATCCTATGATAGTTTACTATACATTATGTGCTTTTAATAGTTCAACACTGGTAATGTTTGATAATCAAGAGTAAATTAATAGGCTAACATTTAAAAATGTGTACTTTAATAAGTATAAAGTGTATAAATAATTAGGTAAGCTTGTGGAGAAGCTGACCAAGATACATAAATTAGGAAATACAAGTGTCCATCTAAATTTTCTATATTTCATTTTTTTCATAGTATTTATTAAAGGTGTTTAATATACAGTTTCTCATCTGTCATTTTGGAAGTCCTTTATTGTAAAGATAATTCTATTGTCTGATGACAAACAGCAGCCACTGTGGTTATTCAGGACCTCCATGTTGGATAAATTCAGTTTCTTCTTGAGACACAAGTTTCCTTCTGTATTTCTGAGGTAATGTTTTTATTATTTCTGCAGTATCTGGTGGACCCTGATACATCAGCAAATCTGATGATTTACTTCCCTTAGAATGTTGTGAAATTACAGAAGAGTGAGATGGTAGCCCTGCTGATCTCAAAGCTTCTGATACATTGGGTTTAGGATTGTCTCTTCTGTCAGGAAACCTTATTAATGGAGTGTGTGGTTTCACTACCTGAACGACCCTACTGGCAGACGCCATCTTGCTGCCCATCATGACCCCGAGAAGGGGCAGTTTCCCGGAATTTAAATTTCGATGAAGCTTTCTGTTGTTAACATTTATCCATCAAGTCATTATGGTTTCTGTTAGAGTAGGACAGTTGGCATAGTACTGTTTCTAAATTTAAAAATGACATATATGTCTCCAGTGAATATTTGTGTTATCTGTCGGAGAAAGGATGGACAGTGTGGCCTATTTGTTTTTATGTACCTTTTCCTGACCTCTGAACTCCCAAAATACTTTTGCAAATACATTTCATCATGTGTGCCAATTCTTATCTATTGGTAGGATTAGAAGGTTATGTTGAGTATTTTTAGGTCAATTCTGGGCCCAGAGGTGTAGAAAACGCCTTAATGTGAATTAAAATTGCCATGAATGTGGGAGGTGGGCATACCTGCATTTACCTAAGATTGCCATCTGTTATTTTCTCACCTACAGTCTGTTTCTGAGGACAGCTCCTCACTCATGCACTAGGTCTCATTCCTTTTACCTTCCCAAGGATTTGGTTCCAGCATCTCTCTCTCTCTCAACATAGCATTTTCCCTCATTACTGGATTATTCCCTTAAGTAATGCAAGTATGCTGGTATTTTTCCATGTTAAAATAATAGCTTTTGACCCCATTCCTGCTTAAGCCACTGCACAATTTATTTGTTACCCCTTATGGTATAACTATACTTGTGTCCAATTACTTTCCTTCTATTCTTTCTTAAATTCACTTTAATCAGGTTTTCTCCCTTACCTCTATCAAAAAATTACTCTTCTAAAAGTAACTTTTCTAAGAAGTTCCTTTTCTAAAAGTGACTTTATTTTTCATCTAGAGACAGAGTCTTGTTTTGTTGCCCACGCTGAAGTGCAGTGGTGTGATCATAGCTAACCACATCCTTCAACTCCTGGGCTCAAGTGGTACTTCTGCCTTGCCTCCTGAGTAGCTAGAACTGCGGATATGTGCCACCATACCTGGCTAATTTTTCTAGTTTTTGTAGAGGTGGGGTCTTACCATGTTCCTCAGGCTGGTTTTGAACTTCTGGCCTCAAGCAGTCCTCCAGCCTGGGCCCAGAGTGCTGGGTTTACAGGTGGAGGCACCATGCCTCGCCCTTTCTTTTCCCAAATCTAAAGGTCTCTTCCAAGTTTCTACCTCTCAGTTGACCTGTCAGCGTTTTTTTGGTTTGGTTTTTTTTTTGTTGTTGTTGTTGTTTTGAGACAGCTAGTCACTCTCTGCTTCTTTATTTTTATTTTTGAGACAGAGTCTCACTCTGTTGCCCAGGCTGGAGTGCAGTGGCAGTGGCTAGAGTGCACTGACCTTGGCTCACTGCAACTTTCATCTCCTGGGTTCAAGTGATTCACCTGCCTTAGCCTCCTGAGTAGCTGGGATTACAGGCATGTGTCACCACACCTGGCTAATTTTTGTATTTTTAGTAGAGATGGAGGTTTACCATGTTGGCCAGACTGGTCTCGGACTCCTGACCTCAAGTGATCCACCTGCCTTGGCCTCCCAAAGTGCTGGGATTACAGGTGTGAGCCACCGTGCCAGCCCACTCTCTGCTTCTTAAAACACTTTCTTCCTTTATTAGCAAAAATGCCACAATTCCTGGTTTTCCTCCTACCTCATTGTCCCTTTTTAGACTCCTTTACTGGTTTTTCCTTATCTCCCTGATAAGAGTGCTGTTAACACTGAAGTGCTTCAGGGCTCAGTCATTAGACCGTATACTTCTGGATCATATCATTCAGCCTTTAAATATTAGCTTTATTATTTATTTATTTAATTTATTTAATTTTTTTAGACGGAGTTTCACTCTGTCCCCCGAGCTCGAGTGCAGTGGCGCGATCTCTGCAAGCTCCGCCTCCCGGGTTCACGCCATTCTCCTGCCTCAGCCTCCTGAGTAGCTGGGACTACAGGCGCCCACCACCTTGCCTGGCTAATTTTTTGTATTTTTAGTAGAGATGGGGTTTCACTGTGTTAAGCCAGGATGGTCTCGATCTCCTGACCTCGTGATCCATGAGGCCTCCCAAAGTCCTGGGATTATGGGCATGAGCCATTGCACCTGGCCAATTTATTTTTTTGAGATGGAGTCTCCCTCTGTCACCCAGACTGGAGTGCAGTGGCACGATCTCGGCTCACTGCAACCTTCGCCTCCTGGGTTCAAGCGATTCTTCTGCTTCAGCCTCTTAAGTAGCTGGGACCACAGGTGCGCACCACCACACCAGGCTGATTTTTGTGTTTTTAGTAGAGAGGTTGGCCAGGCTGGTCTTGAAAAATGATCCACCCGCCTTGGCCTCCCAAAGTACTGGGATTACAGGTGTGAGCCACGGCGCCTGGCCTAAATATTAGCTTTAAATACTAGTAATATCCTAGTAGCTTTCAAATTTATATTTTCAGTCTGGCCTTCCCGTGAACTCCTGACTCTGTATATCCAGTGCCTACTCAGCATCTTCTGTTTGGATGACTAATATATATTTCAAACTAAACTGAATTTCCTTTTTTACCTATAATCTTCCCTCTTTCAGTTAATAGAAACTCCATCCTTTTCATGACATAGGCTAAAAACCTGAGTATCATCCTTGGCTCTTCTTTCTCTCATAATCTATATATATACTGTTACTTTGGAAAGCGTGTTGGCTATGCCTTCACAATGTATTTAGAATCCAAGTACTTGTCACTACCCACTGCTGTCACCCTAGTCTAAGCCCCCATTGTTTATGTCCCAGATCTTGCAGTAGCCTCTGTATTAGTTATCTATTGTTACCAACCCCCAAAGTTTTGTGGCTTAAACCAACAGTTATTTATTAGTTTGTGATTCTGTGGTTGGCAGCTTAGGTTGGGCTTGGGGTAGGTGGGGGGCAACTCTTTTGCTGGTCTTGCCCATGCTCACTCATGTAGTGATGGGGACTGGTAGGTTTGGAGGTCTCAGCTGAGATGGCTTGTCTCTGCTCTACATGGTTCAGTAAACTATCTCATGTTTATGTTTCTTTACATGGTGGTCTAATGGAAGCAAGATAACAAGAGGAAACTATGTGGCCTTTTGAGGCTTGGACTAAGAACTTCTACAGCTTCACTTTCCCTGCTGTTGGTGTGAGCAGGTCACCAGGTCAAGCCAGATGAAGGGGATAGAAAATTAGTCTACTTTTTTTCCGAGGGGAGCAGCAAAGTCACTTTGTAAAGCGGTTTGTATACAGAGACCGGGAGCAACCGAAGGCCATTTTTTGCAATCTGTCCTGGCCTTCTAACGGATTGCTTCTTTCTTTTCCCTTGCAATATTGTCAGAACAGCAGCCAGAGTGATTTTATAAAAACATGAGTTAGATCTCTTCTCTGCCCCAAACTCTCCCGTGACTTCCCGTTACCACCCAAAGTAAAAGGCAGTCTTGGGATTGTCCTGTGAGGCTTGCCATGATCTGACCCATTTGTTGCCTCTCCAACTCCATTTACAGCCACTCTCTCCATCTCTCGCTTAATCTGCTCAAATTAGCCTCTTTGCTGTTCTTCAGACATCGGAGGCCTGCTTTCACCATGGCATTGGCACTGCTACTTTTTCCGCTTAGATCTTCTTTTCTGAGATGATGAAACTGCTCTTTTAGCCCCTTTCAGTCTACTTGAGTACTTCCTCAGGCTTTCCCTGACCATCCTTTTAAAAATGGAAACCTCTCTCTAATACTGTCTATCCTCCGCCCTGGTTTACTTTTATCCATAACACTTATCTTCAGAAATGCTATATAATTTACTGTTTTGCTTATTCTTATCTTCCCTCTACTAGAAATGTAATCTATAAGGGTAGGGATTTTTCTCTGTATTCCCAGTGCTTAGTATACTGTCTGACACAAGGTAGGCATCTCACAAATATTTCTTGAATGAAGGAATGACAGGTATTGCAATCTTTTTCAGGCTTAGGTATCTCTTCCATGCTTTATGGAAAAGCTCTGGGCCATTATCTGAGGAAATTCCTGGTCTCCTTTGCAAGTACTTTTGCAATCACTATCTGTCTGTCTGTCTGTCTGTCTGTCTATCTATCTATCTATCTATCTATCTATGTACATGGAGTCTTGCTCTGTTGCCCAGGCTGAAGTGCAGTGGTGCGATTTTGGCTCAGTGCAACCTCTGCCTCCTGGGTTCAAGCGATTCTTGTGCCTCAGCCTCCCAAGTAGATGGGATTAAAGGTGCTTGCTACCACACCTGGTTAATTTTTGTATTTTTAGTAGAGATGGCACTTCACCATGTTGGCCAGGCCAGTCTCGAACTCCTGACTTCAAGTGATCTTCCCGCCTTGGCCTCCCAAAGTGCTGGGATTACAGGTGTGAGCCACTGCGCCCAACTGCAATCCATTTTTTAAAAGAGGTCTTCTAGACCAAGTATTCTTCCACATCCAGACTCTAATTTATTCTTTGTAAGATTATCATATTCTCTTAACTATATGTAACATCTTTCTTGATACTTAATAGCAACCTCTTCACTTTGAGTTGTAAATCGTAACATTTTTTGTTCAAAGCAAAGCTGAAGCAGGTGAAAGGAATAGTCTAGGGCAGAAAATTTTCAAACCTTTTTTAAGGTCTTAGACTGTCTCTCCACCTCCACGTATCTTACTGAGAGCTTCAGATAAATGTTTTGTTATTCAAAATAAAGGTTTTATTATTCAAAATAAAGCTATTTTACATTTGAATTTATAGCATACTCTTATTATAAAGTCAGTCTGAACCATGAAGCTATTATCAGGAGCATAACATTGAAATGAATGATTATGAATAAAAATGATAATCTCTATATGCCTCAGCCTCTAGTTTATTTTTGTATTGTGATTTTGTATTTTGGTTTTGTTGCAGATCATCAAGGAAATTTTCATCCACACAGATTAACGGTTGAAAATGGTAATAATTTTTTTAACAGTTCACATTGCAATCTTACAATCTCTAGTTACTTTTTTTTTCTATTTTCTTCTATTTTTAAAAATGTGTTACTGTGGACAATTTAAAACATACATTAATAGGGAATATAGTGAATGAACTTAATTTCAACAACATCAACATTTTGTCAGTCTTGTTTTTCTAACATTTTTTCCTCCCTAGCTTTTTCTTAAAGTAATTGTCTTTAATTAATAAGGACTTCTTAAAGTGCAATTACTAGGCCATTCATTATCAACCCTAACAAAATTAATACCAATTCCTAAATATTATCCAATACAGTCCATATTTCAGAATTTCTCAGTTGTGCCAAGGTTGTCTTAGTAGAATTGGTTTTTTGAAATCAGAATCATGTAAGTTTCCCAAATATAATATAATTTGGTTATTATATGTGTTTAGTCACTTATTCTGTACACACCCTCCACTCCTTTTCTCCCTTGTCATTGATTTGTTGGAGAAACCGAGTCCTTTGTCCTGTAAAGTGTCCCAAATTCTGGACTTGACCTATTGCTCTGCAAGTGGTATTGTCCTGGAAGAGGTACCTTGTTCTTGTATCTCATATATTTCTTGTAAATTGGAAATTAAATGTAAAGAGCTGTGTATATTAGTGGCAAATGTTTTTAGGTAAGAGTATTCTTACAGAAGCCTGTGTATGTCCTATTCCATCACCTCGTGAGGATACAATGTGTGTGGTATTCATACTTTTAGTGATGCTAAGATGAATCAATCAATTCAAGTGGGATCATCCTGATCCTTCTAATGTAAAGTTCCCTATCTTCCTTTAACTTAATAGTTTTAGCAACAGTTGATGATTCATTCACAAATCAAATTATATATTAACAAAGTAATTTCATATTGGTAAAGATTTTTCTTAAGCATATAATTATGCTTTCATTTTTTCTTTCCTTACGTTTCTTTTTACAATACAATCAATTTTTCCCTGCCCCCTCATCCCACATTTAGACACGTACACAATGCCTTCAGTACGTGTTGAACATTTGACGTAAAGTCTGTAAGGAGATGTGAAATGGAATGGACAATAAAGGAAGGTGATGTAGGGAAGTAAGGATTATCTACCCACCTACCTACTGACTTGCCTGTCTCCTCTCCTTCTCTCTATCTTACTGGTTTCAATTTATAATATTTTAAAAGCTATGTGGGATAGGTATGGATTAGAGGGCCACTGAGGCCTTATAGGGATTGGAAAGTGGATAGGACTGGGGCAGGTATTGACTGCAGCATTGGTGTTAGGTATGAATTGAATGTAAATCCAGGCTGCAGCTCAGCTTACACATTTTAACATTTATTGTGTAGAGTCAAGATTAGCTTCAAATAAAATTGAAAAGCAGGTGAAGCATATACAGTCTGCATGTTGCATCCTTTTATCATGTAGCTTTTCTTAGCTGATATGGACAAAAGTAAATTGAACTTCCAAGAATTTAGGCAACTCATGCATTGCTGCATTATTTTAGAAACGGATAAATGATTTCAACTTCTGCATCTTAGTGTATGACTGCTTTGTTCTTCCAATTATCTGAACCCCAAACTTTGGAGTCATCCTTCACTCTTCTCACATTCCACGTCTAGTCCATTAGCAAATCTTACCAAATATATCTGAAATACTTACAACTGCAGGCATATACCCTTTGAACAAATGGAGACTTAATGTATATATAACATGGTGACTATAGTTAATGTTAATGTATTGTATAGTTGAAATTTACTAAAAGTAGATTTCAAGTGTTCTCACCATTCACACACACACACACACACACACACACACACAAAATGGTAACTAGATGAGGTGATAGATATGTTTGATTGTGGAAATCATTTCATACTGTATATATATCAAAACATCTGGTTTTGCACTCTAAATATATACAGTTTTTATTTGTCAGTTGCTATGGTTTGAATGCCTGTCCCTTTTTTTTTTTTTTTTTTTTTTTTTGAGACGGAGTCTCGCTCTGTCACCCAGGCTGGAGTGCAGTGGCCGGATCTCAGCTCACTGCAAGCTCTGCCTCCCGGGTTTACGCCATTCTCCCGCCTCAGCCTCCCGAGTATCTGGGACTACAGGCGCCCGCCACCTCGCCCGGCTAGTTTTTTGTATTTTTAAGTAGAGACAGGGTTTCACCGTGTTAGCCAGGATGGTCTCGATCTCTTGACCTCGTGATCCGCCCGTCTCGGCCTCCCAAGCCTGTCCCTTTTAAAACTCATGTTTAAATGTAATTGCCGTTGGCCAGGTGCTGTGGCTCATGCCTGTAATCCCAGCACTTTGGGAGGCCGCGGCAGGTGGATGGCTTGAACCCAGGAGTTCGAGACCAGCCTAGGCAACATGGCAAAACTCCATCTCTACTAAGAAAATACAAAAATTAACTGGATGTGGTGGCGCAAGCCTGTACTTCCAGCTACTTGGGAGGCTGAGGTGAGAAGATCGCTTGTGCCCATGAGATGTAGGTTGTAGTGAATTGAGATCATGCCACCGTGCATCAGCCTGGGCAACAGTAAGACTCTATCTCAAAAAATAATAATAATTAATTGCCATTGTAACAGTATTAAGAGGTGGGACTGTCAAGAGGTGATTGCCATGAGGGTGCTACCCTCAAGGGTGAGATTGGTGCCGATATAAAAGTCGATCCTCTCCTGCCCTCTGTCTCTCTGCACTTCCACCATGTGATGATGTGGCACAAAGGCCCTCCACAGATGTTGACACCTTGATATTAGACTTTCCGGCTTCCAGAACTGTGAGCCAGTGAGTTTCTGTTCTTTATAAAATATTCCCAATCTCAGCTATTCTGTTTAGCAGCAGCAAACAGACTAAGACATCAATTATATCTCAATAAATCTGGAAAAAAATAAACATGTCCTAAGTCTGACCTCTTCCTACCATCTCTACTGCTGTTATCCTTGTCCATGGCAATATGATTTATCTCCTGGATTATTGATGTAACCTAACTGGTCCCTCTCTTTTTCTTCTTTTCTATCCTTGTCCTTTTATGGTCTGTCTGTTCTCCTTAGAAGCCACAATGATCTTTTAAAAATGTCAGTCAAATATGCCATTCCTCTTTCTGAAACCCTGTAGGACTTCCCATCTCACTGAGAAACATCCAAAGGCTCCCAGCACCCTGTAGAGGCTTACATGATCTGGGTTTCTGCTTCATTCTGTAATCTCTCACTGCCCAACTTGCTGACTTGCACCAGTCAACATTGGTGTCCTTGGTATTTCCTAAACTTGCCAAACATGCTTCCATCTCAAGGTCATTCCTCCTGTTTGGACTGCGCATTACTTCCTTCAGGTGTCTGTTCAAATGTCACTATCAGAAAGAGCTTTTTTTATTATTTGACAGATGCCAAAACGTTTAAAGACCTCTCTAAAATTTACCTATTGATGACTAAAATTTTGATTTTCTTGGTATGTTGTGTATGAATTTGGAAAATTAAAATAAGAAACTACTTATACTGTAGTTCAAGCAATTAAAAATACTCTCTAGACTGAGGCTAACATACTTGATTAAAATGAGACTAGAGGATGTTGAACATACTGGAGGAACACTTGATTTTTTTTTCAGGCACAGATGGATAAATCTCCTGGCAAACAATTTAGAATCAAAGGTAATTCTGTTAGCTTACTTGTTTGGAACTCTGCAGGACCATTATAGCTTCTAATAACTCAAAGGTGTGTGACTTTCACATTAAATAGTTCTTAATAAGTGGTATAATTGGATCAAGTGAGACTTTTTTTTGTCTTGGTGTGTGCTGCGGTGAAACCACCTCTTTAGAGAATGATAAAAGACCATGGTTTCAAGTGAGTAAATAATATCACTTTTTAAAAAATTGCAATTAAAAATTGTATCTTTTTATTTAAGAGAATTAATTGCTTTGTACTTTAAAATAATAATGTATGCCCCATTGTAAGAACAAAATTAAAAGTAGCAAAGGAGAATACAGTAGGTTACATAATCATCCATCATCCTTTTCAGAAATAACCCTATCAACATTTTTGCCTGTTTGTTTTTTAATTCTGTATTTCTCTCTATATTACACACATGCATACATATATACACACACATATATACTATATGTGTGTGTATATGTGCGTGTGTGTACACACACATATATGTATAATTATTTTATTTTTGAGATAGAGTCTTGCTCTCTGACCCAGGCTGGAGTGTAGTGCTGCAATCTTTGGCTCACTGCAGTCTTGACCTCCTGGGCTCAAACAATCCTCCCACCTCAGCCTCCTGGGTAGTTGAGACCACAGGGACATGCCACTGTGCCTGGCTAATTTTTTATTTTTTGTAGAGATTTTTTGTATGTTGCCCGGGCTAGTCTTGAAATCAGCCTCCCAAAGTGTTGGGATTGTAAGTGTGGGCCACTGCGCCTGGCTTATATTTTAAACTTTGTTGCGTTCATGGTTGTATGCAAAAATTTCTCAAGTGTTTTTTATTGTGAGGTTTTCTTTACATTATTAAAACTCTTTACAAATGTTATTTTCAATTATTGATCAATATTTTATCTGCATAGTCCTTAGTTTATCTTTTAGATTTATCCATGAATACTTTTGCACAAAGTGTGCTTGGTTTTAAGGCTTTTCAATTCTTACCTCACTTTTAAAATGGGAGCTGAATAGAACTTGAAGGATGTATGGCACACTTTGGGATATAGCCAAGAAGTGTCAGATAGTAAGATCAAATGCTCAGGAAGTGGTACCCAGCCTGCCCAGTTCCACAGAGTGGTTTAGTTTTTGACCTACGTCAGACTTTCAGCTTCATGGCACTAAAGTTCCCTATGAAATTAGGTATGGTAGGTGGGACATGGGGACACTTTTGTGGTTCTGGGAATCATGCTGGTTCTGCCTTATTTGTGTGGCTTGTTCCTGAGCTGATCTGATCTTTGATAACCCTTCTATCAATTTGGCAGTAAGCCAGTTTGGGAGCAATTTCTTAGATAGTGTTTCAATTTGGGCTGAAAGGCAGAAGTAGTCTTTGAGGGTGAAATGAAACTCTTTTGAACACTGACTTTATTGTAAGTTGCTGGTCTATGGAGTGGCTATTGCTGTTCATCTAGTCGGTCATTTACTTAAAACAGAGTGTTGAAAAGTTCCATTAGGCCTGTATGTATGAAAATCATATGTACCAGTTTTAACATTTGTGAAATTAAATAAATTATGAAGAGCAGCCAGGTGCGGTGGCTCACGCCTGTAATTCCAGCACTTTGGGAGGCTGAGGCGGGTGGATCACGAGGTCAGCAGATCGAGACCATCCTGGCTAACACAGTGAAACCCTGTCTCTACTAAAAATACAAAAAATTTGCCAGGCATGGTGGCGGGCGCCTGTGGTCCCAGCTACTCAGGAGGCTGAGGCAGGAGAATGACGTGAACCCAGGAGGCAGAGCTTGCAGTGAGCCAAGATGGCGCCACTGCACTCCAGCCTGGGTGACAGAGCAAGACTCAGTCTCAAAATAATAATAAAAAAGAATTATGAAGTAATACATATTATATCTTAACCCTTTCTCCTTTCTCCTCCTCCTCCATATTTATTTGTTTAAATAAAATTCTTAAACTAACTTTATCTGAAAGACATCCTACATGCTGTACTCTGTCAATTGGATGTCAGCGTTTCACTTCAAGATCCTCTTCTGATTCTTGAATATGCTGCTTGATATTTCCATGCTAATATGAAATGATTGACTAATCAACTTCTGCCCAGGCTGATTGCAAAGGTTAACTAACATCTGATTATTAAGCACCCTATAAATGAAAACAGCCACGAGTAATGCTCACTGTATAATAGAAGATTAGTAAATGTTACTTTTTTTCAAAGAAATTATTTAAAATTCCTTTTACCCCAGTGGGAAATATGCGAGGTAATACTGTGGGGGTGTTGTTGTTGTTGTTGTTGTTGTTGTTGTTGCATTTAATATTTTTCCCAATGTGGCATTTTTTATCTTGGCTTTATTTGTATCATGGAGAACATTTAAATTTTCACTTAGTTAAATGGATCTTTTATTTTTTTAAATTTGTAAGACAGACATTTCCTGTCTGGAGTTTCCTCACTCCGTATTATGGAAAGAATGCCATGGTTTTTAACCAAGAGTTTTGTTTTTTAACTTTTAAATTTGTGATCTAATAGGAGATAGGGTCTGTGTGTATGTTGTGTGTTCAATAGAACATCTGAGATAGAGTTTCAGAATTTTCTAAACAACCACCCAGTTAAATACCATAGTTATTATATACTAAATTTCTACAAATGTGTGAGTTTATTTTCTAATGCATCTTTTTATACACTGATATATATTTTTATGAAGTGCAACAAAATTGTCTTGGTGAAATATTTTGAAACATTTAAAACTTTTTCAAGCCTAATGAACTTTCAATACCCCTTTTTAGGTTTTCTACATTATACTTCAGTGCTTATTTCTCCAATAAATCTTCTAATTCGTTTGCTACAAAATTACTTTCCTGTTTTTGTCACAATATTGAATTTACATAATTTAGAGAGGTGCAATCTCTAGAACACCAATTTGTTGCCTAAAAACGATGAACTCATTCTGTTTACAAAACTCATTCTATGGTTGAAATCGTTTATTGCACAAGTCATATAAATTATATTATTAAGTTTATACCTCAATATTTTACTATTTTATTGCTTTTGTGAAAAGGAGATTTTATTTATCACATTACTTCACCAGTGATAATACATAAGGAAGCTGTTAATTTTGTAATCAGGCAAATGACTCTCAATTTTTTTTTTATTTCTAATTTTTTTCCACTGGACTATTTGGGGTTTTCTAGGAATGAAATGGCATTTTTAAAAATGAAAAATAATAATTTTGGCTTCAACTTTCCAATAGTGAAAATTCATTGTAAAATTTTTTGAATATCATTTACTGATGTGTCCACAATATTACATAAAATTAATGGTAAAAGTCACATTGATGGAAGCATTTCAAGTAGATCACTATTGAGCATGATACTGGAATTTGCTCAGACATGTATATTTATTTATTTATTTTTTATTATACTTTAAGTTCTAGGGTACATGTGCACAACGTGCAGGTTTGTTACATATGTATACATGTGCCATATTGGTGTGCTGCACCCATTAACTCGTCATTTACATTAGGTATATCTCCTAATGCTATCCCTCCCCCGCCCCGACAATAGGACCCGGTGTGTGATGATCCCCTTCCTGTGTCCAAGTGATCTCATTGTTCAGTTCCCACCTATGAGTGAGAACATGCAGTATTTGGTTTTCCATTCTTGCTATAGTTTGCTGAGAATGATGATTTCCAGCTGCATCCATGTCTCTACAAAGGACACGAACTCATCCTTTTTTATGGCTGCATAGTATTCCATGGTGTATATGTGCCACATTTTCTTAATCCAGTCTGTCACTGATGGACATTTGGGTTGATTCCAAGTCTTTGCTGTTGTGAATAGTGCCACAATAAACATACGTGTGCATATGTCTTTATAGCAACATGACTTATAATCCTTTGGGTATATCCCCAGTAATGGGATGGCTGGGTCAAATGGTATTTCTAGTTCTAGATCCTTAAAGAATCACCACACTGCTTTCCACAATAGTTGAACTAGTTTACAGTTTCACCAACAGTGTAAAAGTGTTCCTATTTTTCCACATCCTCTCCAGCACCTGTTGTTTCCTGACTTTTTAATGATTGCCATTCTAACTGGTGTGAGATGGTATCTCATTGTGGTTTTGATTTGCATTTCTCTGATGGCTAGTGATGATAAGCATTTTTTCATGCTGGGAGCTAGAGGCTGGAGGTGTTCCTATTCGGCCATCTTGGCGCCACCGGTCTGATTCTTCTTTACTGGCATCTGAGCAGGTACAACTGCTACATAGATGGAAACTAGGCCCTTCAGGATGAGACAAGAATGTCTTGAGCAGTGATTATAACCCTCTCAGAGCTGGAAGGGACATTAGAGACTGATCTTAGCTCTCCGCTTTGTTCTCTCAAACCATATCCTCATATTCCCTCTGCCTGGAATGTGATGCCATCCAGTCAAAGTCTTAGTTCAAGCCCTGTTTTCTGAGGCAGCTGCAGGAACTGAGAAAGAACACGCAGTGGCTTCCTCTTGATCTTCCTGCTTCTGGACATTTCTTCCTGAGCATTCCAGTATTATTTCAAACCCTGTTTTTACAAGTAAACTCGCGTACACACAGATTTCCCTGTCTCACTGAGCTGTGTTTTCACCTGTCACATGGTGGGGTTTCCTGCCAGCTAAGTATTCATTTGCAGTGGCATTGCCATCTGTATGTGTGTAGTGTTTAAGCAATCATTTGGGTATATAATTGCTTTAATTAATTTTAGTGATTATTTGCTTATTTTAAAAAAATAGAAAATGTAGATGTGAAAGTGTTGATATCAGTGACGAGAAGCATAGATTTACTACAGATTGACAGTTGTCATGATGAAGTGGCCAATTGTTATCCTCTGTTAGATACTCATTGAACTTAAACTGAACAGTCAATGATGAAATAAAGGCATACAACCAAAGAACATATACAGATGTGGGAGATGTATTGCTGGTGATGGTGCCACAAAGATGAAGGTTAAGTTTAGATAAACAATTTTTATGTTTTGTGCTCTGGGCAAAGAGTAACCCTTTAATATGTAATGTGTGCACATTATACTTGATTACCTTTTTAGGATTGCAGTATATACAAAGATACAAAGCTGTTTGCATATGCTGTAAGCTGCTTTGGGAAGTTAATTTAACACTGTATATGCAAATCCAGGTAATTCATTTAAAGATTTATTTGATTTCCTGAGATGCAGCAAAATACAATGGAAAAAACAAGGTATTAGATTCAGACTAAGAATAATAACTAACATTTAAAAACTGTTTGCTATGTTCCTGGCTCTCAGCGAAATGCTTTAATGGATTATCTTAATTTAGCTTTAGTTGTTTAACTTTATTATTATTATTATTATTATTATTAGCTATAGGGCATTGTTCTATTGCCCAGGCTGGAGTGCAGTGGCATGATAATAGCTCACTGTAGCCTCAATCTCCAGTGCTCAAATGTTCCTCCCACTGCAGCCTCCTGGGTAGCTAGGACTACAGGCATGTACCACCATGCCCAGCTGATTTTTAAAATTTTTTGTAGAGATGGCGTATCGATCGCTCTGTTGCCTAGGTTGATTTCGAACCCCTGGCCTCTAGTGATCCTCCCGCCTCAGCCTCCCAAAGTGCTGGGATTACAGGCATGAGCCCCCGGCTGCTTGGTGATCTTAATTTTACAAAAACTTTAAGTCAACTATATCTAAACTTTCTTAAAGAGTGGTTAAGCACGTGAGATTTGGAGGCAGACTGTTTATATTCATGCTTTTGCTTCTTACGTAATTAGGCGATTAATTTTGACCTCTGCTTTCCTCACTTGGTTTTTCATATGAAGGTAAAGTTAATAGTAGTACTTACGTCATGGGGTTGTTTTGAATATTGAGTGAGAGAATACAATACCAGTGAGACAGTACCTGCCTGGCACATGGTAAAATTCTCAATAAATCCTGACTGTTAATACTACTGTATAACCTCAGGCAAGTGACTTCTTCTCTGAGCTCCTATTTCCTCATCTGGGAAATGGAGTTAGTATTTACCCCAAAGTTATTGTGAGGATCTAGTGGAATTAGTTAAAGTGTCTCGTGGAGTGCTTAGCACATAGGAGCTGTTTAATCCAACATGGCATTCCAAATTCTATGTCATGCTTTGCACTTATTCAGTGAATCTTTATTGAATAGATATTTGTTATATGCTGGGAAGATAGTGAAGATAGGTGAAAAAAGTCCCTGCCTTAAAGAGTTTGCATTTGGGGAGGTGGGGGTAGAGTAGGGAAGCAGAAATAAGTAAATGACCAATCATTTGAGACTGTGATAAAAGCTATGAATGGTACAGTAGTGGGTCACTGTGGTGGCAGGTAGGGAACTATATGAGGCTATGGGGGTGGTGGGGAGATAGGGAAGATTCAAGGGAACATGTGAAGGGAGAGAAGAAACAGCTTATTTGAACAATTGAACAACAAGTCAAGAGCACTTGAGGCTGAGGGGCCTGAGAGTTCTAGAGCCAGATGTGGAAGGAGCTGAGGGTGTGGGCGTTGGGGTGGATCAAGGAGGAAACTGAAGGCCCATGTGGCTAAAGCGCCCTAACTGAAGGAGCGTTGGGAGACCAGGACCTTTCAGCCTTCCTGTGGAGTTGCAATGGGGAACTATCGAAAAGTTTTCAGCATATGAGTTAAAAGTCAACTGTATTTTATTCTATGTCTTTGCTATTGTGAATAGTGCTGCATAAACTGTATTTTATTTTATTTAATTAATTAATTAATTTATTTTGAGACGGAGTCTCGCTCTGTTGCCCAGGCTGAAGTGCAGTGGCCGGATCTCAGCTCACTGCAAGCTCCGCCTCCCAGGTTCACGCCATTCTCCTGCCTCAGCCTTCCGAGTGGCTGGGACTACAGGCGCCCGCCACCTCACCCGCCTAGTTTTTTGTATTTTTTAGTAGAGACGGGGTTTCACCGTGTTCGCCAGGATGATCTTGATCTCCTGACCTCTTGATCCGCCTGTCTCGGCCTCCCAAAGTGCTGGGATTACGGGCTTGAGCCACCGCGCCCGGCCATAAACTGTATTGTAAATGGGAATGTTATGTAACCTTGGGGCTGGTGTCTTATTTCTCTCTAGTGGCTTGCATGTAAGATCCCATCTTTGTATATAAGTAATTAATCTTTTATCATTAAAACAATTTTTCTACTTCATTACTGCTCACTTGATGAGAGACTCCCTACTTATCACTTAAATTCAAATTCTTTTCCATCATTCACCTTCCTTGACTGTCCCACATGGTACTGAGGAAGGGAGGAAGCACACATTTCTACAGTACCTGCTATGTGCAAGACTCTCTTGGCTTTAAGGCGTACTTTATATTGTTATTCCCAAGACCTTGTTTAACCATTGAGGAAACAAGTTCCAAGACGGTAAGTGATTGCCTAGTGCTGGAACCAGGATTTGCATCCAGGTCTATGGTTCCCTGCTCCCTTTAGCCCCCAAAGGGGGCTCCCCAAAACCCCTCGGAGCTTTGCTCTCTGTGTCAGATTGCTCTGTTAGCATGATAGAGGTATGTAAGACTGTGAGCTTAATCAGATTAAGGTGTTATCTTCTCTGTGGACAGTCTTAGAGTTTGCAAAAGAATATATGTCATTGCTTCACAGTGCACTATTGATCTTATTCGTTCGACCATTTTCACTGTAGTTCTTCTAACAGTACTGCGATAACTTTGTTTTTGTCTTTGTAACCGTTAAGTACTCAAATATAGAGATATTCTGCATGTCTATTTGTTGTATGTACATTGACTTTGTTGAAAATAGAGAAATTTACTATCTTCCTGTAAAATTTTTTTGTTCATTTGGTCTTCAGCTTTCATTAACACTAAGTATGCAAATTAAAATAACTAAACCATATCTATTCCATTCTACATGAATTTAGTAATTTAGTTTTTAGGAAAAATACCAAATGAGGTTGATTGGTCACTCTGCAACAATAAAAAATCTTGCCAATAAACTTGTAATCAGTCTATAATTGTAATGTCTTACTTTTCTAGAGTAAGAGTTTTTATTTTGGAGGAAGATTTCCTTTTTGGAGGAAGATTTCCTAGGAGTCTACTTGGGGAAATTATAATGGTTATGTTTCTCCTTGAAAGTAAAGGAAGAAAACTTTTAAGTGGTTTGTCTGGCTAAATTACATTGGCCCCTTTTCAATATTACCCTTTTCATAAAGCATTGGTAAACATAAGTAACAAAGTAATCTTTCATCATTTTATCAACAATTTTTCTATTAAATTGTGCTCACTTTATGACACCCTTTAATGATGGGTTTCTACGCTTTCAGTGATTTGGGTGTCAGAAAGTTGTACCCTCTATTTCTACAAAATGTATTAGAATGTGAATCAAGATTTTCCTATTTTGGTAACTTTATTAAAATTACAAAACACATATTCTCATAGAAAAATTAGAAACTAGGAATGAGCAAAAATAAAAATTATCCACAATTTGTACATTCTGGGCTTTTCTTTGTGCATATATACTCTGGAGCGAGACTACTTAGGTTGGAATTCCAGCTCTGTCACTTTGTGACCTTGGGAAAGTTATCTAAATTTTCTGTGCCTCAGTTTCTTAATCTGTAAAATGAGTACCTATCTCAGGGTTATTATGGGGGTTAAATGAGTTAATACATGTAAAATGCTTAGAATATTGCCTTTCCCCTAGTAAGAGACACATACATGGGTTTTAAAAGACCTTTTATTATGGAGAATTTCAAACATAGAAATAGAGACAAGTATTATGAGTTCCAGTGTACCTATCATCAACATTTAGACATTCCTGTTTCATCTATCAGTCTTCTTTTATTTTTCTTTCTATACTTGGGTATTTTATAGAAAATCCCAAATATTACATCCTTACACTATGTATACTTTGTACCATATTAATATTTGCTAAGAATTAGGTAAGTTATTTTAGAGAGTGAGTATACAAAATTTGAGTCATTTTTGAAGGGAGAAAATATAAGCAAAATATTTAAAACATCCATTCTGTGATGTTTTAATAATTTTAGCTGACTGAATGGTATTTGAAGTAAGATTGTGAATATGGAGATTTTGCTATTCAGATTAGACATTTATTGGCCAGTAACACCTTTAAAATAATTGGGTATCAGTTTTATTGTAAATGTACTGTAGATATTTTGTATGAACATGAAGTCTTTATTTAGAAAATGTTTTGTACTGAGCAATATATGTAACTGTTTTGGTGAAGGAAAAATACTTAAAATTTATGATATTGGAAAAAATAAAAAAGCTAACTTTGAAGATTTAGATTGGATGCTATAAAAATTCCAGACATTCATAAGCCCTTAGATTTTAAAAAATACTGTTTTTCATTGATACATATTTAGCATATAAATACACATCCATATACCACACTTTAAAACACAGTGTTCAAGAATAATTAGAGAAAATTTGTAACTAGTTAGGCATTATTCAGTTTTGTGGGTTTTTTTTTTTTTTTTTTTTTTTTTTTAGAAACGGGCTGGTTTTGTCACCCAGGCTGGAATACAGTGGCATAATCTTGGCTCTCTGCAGCCTTGATCTACTCAAGCGATCCTCCCACCTCAGCCTCCCAAGTAGCTGTTTCTGTGGGCATGAGCTACCATACCCAGCTAATTTTTAAATTTTTTGTACAGATGGAGTCTCCTTATCTTGCCCAGGCTGGTCTCAAACTCTTGGGCTCAAGTGATCCTCTTGCCTTGACCTCCCAAAGTCTAGGGATTACAGGTATTAGCCACCGTGCCTGGCCAAGTTTGTGGTTTTATTTTTTATTTTAATGTCTTGTTTTCCTGGACAGCAATCAGTTCTGACTTGGAATTTCCTGCCTTTGATCTTATTTTAGACTCCCATTTCAAAATCTGTAAGTAGCATGTGATATTGAGAAGGAACTAAATTGTAAAGGCAAGAATTTGATAGAATTCATTGTACTTTTAGTAAATGGCAACCAGTGAGATCATCTGAACTCAATTGTCATGTAAATTTTCTCAGTATTTGAATTATTGCTCTTAACATTCCTGGGATATGGTAAGTGATGTGGAATGTGCAGGCCATGCCTCATGTTACCGATGGTCCAGTGGAAAGAACACTTGATTGGAAGTCAAGAAACCTCTGTTCTCACTTGAACTCTGTCATGATGACTTCCGTTTTTGGCAAGTTGCTTTAACCTCTCTGACATTGTTTCTTCATTTCTCTAGTGAACAAATGTAGGGAGGGAGATGATGTTAGATCCATTATATTAGTTAAGGAAGTGCTAGATATTGCAACAAGGAGACCCCAAAATGCAATGGTTCAAATAGTGTAGAAGTTTTTCCTGTAATAGTTGGAGTTCCAGGTATGCAGCTGTGCAGCAAGCTATCATTTAGGGATCCAGGTTCTTTCCATTTTGTTTCTTCAACAGAGTCCCAGGGCCGTTGTCTTCATGTACATGGTTGCATCTAGGTTGTTGCCCAGAATTCACTGTGGTTCGGAAGAGAGAGTGGAGGAAGCAGACTCCAGCCTGGAAATGGCACGTCACTTCTGCTCAAACACCACTGGAGAGAACTTGATCACATGTTCATACTACATGTACCATATTTGAGCCTAGGAAATGTAATGAAGCTGTTCAGGTTACAGTTTTGTTAATACAAAAGAAGAGAACAGATTTTGGTGGATAAATAGCAGTCTCTTCCACATCATATGGTTGCTGCTTTCTTTGATTATAATATTGACCAAGTGGCTCTGTCACACCACTGAGTTGCTATCTACTTCAGCTTGATTTTGAAATTACTGGCTAAGATAAAAGTATTTTCTACTTCTGGGTTTAATTTTAATGTGTCTTAGTGGTCTCTCTGAGAATATAATGACTAAAAATTACTGTTTTCTTGCACTTGCTCTTTAATGTTGAAAACTTTTAATTTTTATGAATTTTCTTGAATCATATACAGTTGACCCTTGAAACATTTGGGATTTTGGGGTGCCAGTCCCTCATGTAGTCGGAAACCTGTATGTAACCTTTTACTCTCCAAGAATTTAACTACCAGTAGTCTTACGGATATTATAAACAGTTGATTCTTACATATTTTGTATATTATATACTGTATTCTTATAACAAAGCTAGAGAAAAGAAAATATTATTAAGAAAATCATAAAGGAGAGAACTATTCATTAAGTGGAAGTGGATCGTCATAAAGGTCTTCATCTTCACCTTCACGCTGAGTAGGGTGAAGAGGAGGAAGAAGAGGGGAGGTTGGTCTTGCTGTCTCAGGGGTGCCAGAGGTAGAAGAAAAGCCACGTATAAATGGACTTTTTCTCAAGGATCAACTGTGATTAAAAGGGTTCCAATTATCTTGTCCTGTTAATCTGGGAGTTAGGTGGCAGTCAGATTTTTTAAGCTTTTGAAGCAAGAGCTGAGGCTAAGTGTGAGCAGGTGTCAGGATTTAATACAAGGTGATGAAACAGAATCAAGCTGCCTGATCTTAGAGCGGATATATAGAAATACTTAGGGACTGGGAAGCAGTAGATGAGAAGCTAAGCAGCAGAAGAATGAGAAAGAGATCCATATTAGACAGTAGAACAAGGTGGGCATTTGAAAAGTATAGGCAGAATTTTTCCCCTCTTTTTTGAGGGACAGGGTCAATCAGCTAGGGGACTCTAGAATCCACCCTTGAGCCACAGTCTTGATAAATTTATAAAATCACCTCAAAATTTATTGGTAGTGCCCATCAGGTTTTCTATAAGCCATCCACAGAATGTAATAAAAAAGATAAAAATTGCAAAATATGTGTTTAAAAGTATGGTTTTAGGCTGATGGTTCCATAGTTTAATTTGTGGGAGGAAGAAACTAAGTAAATTCCGTAACTAATAATTGGAATAGTTGATAAAATGTTAGAAAAAGTAAAGTCCTGGATTTTGTGTCTCTGAAACATAGAGCCCATTAATGTGAATGAAGTATTCATTTTTTTGTCAGCAGTTTTCTCGACTGCTCATGTAAACTAGCTTTAAGAAGGTACTCTGGGCTGGATGTGGTGGCTCACACCTGTAATAATCCCAGTGCTTTGGGAGGCTGAGGGTGGGAGGATCACTTGAGCCCAGGAGTTTGAGACCAGCCTAAGGAACAGAGGGAGTCCCCGTCGCTACAAAATTAAAAAAAAAAAAAAAAAAAAAAACTTTAGCCAGGCGTGGTGGTGCATGCCTGTAGTCCCGAGCTACTTGGAAGGCTGAGGATGGGAGGATCACATAAGCCCGGGAGTTTGAGGCTGCAGTGATCTATGATTGTGTCACTGTACTCCAGCTTGAGTGACCGAGTGAAGTGCTGTCTCCTAAGAAAAAAATGTCTATCTTCATGACCATTGGATCTTCCTCCTCCGACTACCTTGTATAATCAGTTACTCTCTCTGCTGTGTTTTCATAATTGTTAGATTTCCTCTTGTTTTTCAGATTGTGTCCTTTATTTGAGGTTTGACATTCAGTACTTTTGTGTGATATGTAGTTGTACAGTATCCTAGAGAAACTATTGAGAAAGAAAGTTGAAAACCCAAAGGTTTTTTCTGCTGCTCTTTTATTAGTGCAATTGATAGATTAATTTTATTGGAAGTATTCTTATGGGGCTGAAATACCTTGGCAGATAATGTGATAAAATTGCTTACTTTAAACAACTGTTTTGATTCACTGGGAACTTAAAGACCTTGTTAAAAATTACCTTTCGAATTTAGATTTAGATAGACAAAAAAGGCATACTGACAGGTTGGAGATAAATCTTTTAAAATCAAACATACATTTTTGTAGCATGTGGTTTATGGATTATATTGTTACTGGTTTCCTTTTAGTAAAATGGCATGACAAGAAGTAATATATAAATTGTTTTTTCTTAATGTATAAAATACCTAAAGGAAATTGAGTTTAAAAATAAAGTAGACTGCTGTCCAGACTGGGTGACAAAGTAAAACCCTGTCTCTGTCTCTTAAAAAAAAAAGCAGGACATGTGCTACACTTGCCAATGCTAAAGCGACCATGTTTACTCTTTTTTGGAATTCTGTAGTAGGATATGATGTTTTTATACCTAGAAAGGCCAATGGTTGTGACTAACCTTGAAATATAAGTCTTCGGCAAATGAAAGACACTTGCAATTTGTAGCCCAGTGATAGCAAATCAAGAATGATATAAAATCATATCGCAGCTTGGGTAGTGGTTTTGAGAATGCTTAATGGCCATTTTTTAGGAAAGGTAAAGTTACTATAGATTTAAAAAACATACTCATATGGCCGGGCGCGGTGGCTCAAGCCGGTAATCCCAGCACTTTGGGAGGCCGAGACAGGCGGATCACGAGGTCAGGAGATTGAGACCATCCTGGCTAACACGATGAAACCCCGTCTCTACTAAAAAGTACAAAAAAATTAGCCGGGCGAGGTGGCGGTCGCCTGTAGTCCCAGCTACTCGGGAGGCTGAGGCAGGAGAATGGCGTGAACCTGGGAGGCGGAGCTTGCAGTGAGCTGAGATCCGGCCACAGCACTCCAGCCTGGGCAGCAGTGCCAGACTCCGTCTCAAAAAAAAAAAAAAAAAAAAAAAATACTCATTCTCTGAGGTGTCACACTGAAATTAGGGCTATCTTTTGTAATCTTTGGTATTTGTCATCTATACTTAGGTAATTTGGATGCAAAACAATACTCTTTTACCACAGTGGTACACCTGAAAACAAAGTCATCTTTTTGGATGGCTCAACTTCTTCGCTTCTGTAATAAGCTATTAGCCTACCTAGCTGCTCACCTGGTCCCCAAAGCCATATTAGAATTCCAGCGTTCTGGGCCTGGATCAGAGTACATAGCCCCAAATCTTCTTCTGTATAGTTCTATCACCATTGATATTTGAGTAAATATATTCTGTGACATATCAATAATCTTACCTGCTTCTCTGGATACTGTAAAGTCAGCCTTCTTTTGAGTTAGTTTAGATCATCAGAAAACTCTGTACTTGGACCCCAGTAGCTGAGATTTCTTTTTCTTTTTTTTTTTGGCTGAATAACATGTTACATTATGCCTGTGGCTTTATCCAGGGTTTGCTTAAAAGAGAAGTAATATGACCGGGCACGGTGGCTCACATCTGTAATCCCAGCACTTTGGGAGGCCGAGACGGGCAGATTACCTGAGGTCAGGAGTTTGAGACCAGCCTGTTCAACATGGTGAAACCCCGCCTCTATTAAAAATACAAAAAATTAGAAAGGCATGGTGACACACACCTGTAATCCCAGCTACTCTGGAGGCTGAGACAGGAGAATCGCTTGAACCTGGAGGTGGAGGCTGCAGTGAGCCGATATCATGACATTTCACTCCATCCTGGGCAAAAAAAAAAAAAAGAAAAAAGTAATATAACATTTCCTTTTGCTTTTGTTATTGAGAATATTGCCTATTATATCACTCTGTATTCATTTATAAAGCCCAATGTGAGAAATTTCCTTCAGAGTTTCAGGTAACAAAAATGTTTGTTTTCTTTGATAAAGGATATTTTCTTATCTTTTAGATTATAAAAGAGGTATCATTTATTTTGTTTATTTACCCTAGCTGCCTGGGAGCACAGGGCCAAATTTGAATGTTAATTGTAGGAATTATGTCAAGAAATTTTGTAAATTAATTTAAAAATAGTTGTGCATACTGGGAGTTAGCAAACTATGACCCACCCACTTCTTTTTGTAAATCAGGTTTTATCAGAACACAGCCATAGTCATTTATTTATGTATTGCCTATTGCTTTTGTGCTACAGTGGCAGACTTGAATAGTTGCTCTGGCCTTTTACAGAAAAAAGATTTCTAGTCCTGATACAAATAGTTACATGTGGGTCAGACCAAATGCAATATAAAGCAGTATGATTACTGTTAGATGTAGCTAGTTGGAAGAGGCTTAACAGAGTGTGCTATGACAGGAGTTTAATATTTAAGCAGTGGAAGCATATAGAAGACATTTTATGTGGGAGAGAAGAAATGAAATCCTGTAGAATTGAACAGAATTTGAACATTTGAGACCATTTTGGAAGCTGTTTTAGCTAGATGAGAATTACAGCAGTGGAAATGAAGTTGAATGGGCAAGACTGTTGATAGGAAGGCATAAAAGCTAGGCACCAGAATTTGCATTTAATCCAACAAACAACTGAAAACCCACTATGAAAATTTCACAGGGAAATGATGTGATGGGAACAGCATTTCAGTACAGCTAGTCTGACAGCAGTGTACGAACTCAGCATGGAGAGCCCCAAGACTAAGCAGTTACTGGAGCAAGCCTGCCATGAGGAACTAAGATAATGAATCTAGAATGAAGAGGAAGAGTAACCTCTGAGGTGCTGGCAAGAAGGAAGCCGATTTTGTGGCTGACTGGATTTAGAGAGTGGTGGTGAAGGAAATTGTGAGAGGAGAACTGGGGAAAAATGAACTGGAGTGACAGTTTTTTGAGAGGAAATAGTGTTTTGTTTTTGACGTCCCTGGTTTCTGGTGTTTTAGAGCCTCCTAAGAGAAAGTATGGAAGTGTTTGGAGATCTGTGTGAGATGATGACTGAGCTGTGGGAGAGTTTATATGCAGGAACAATAGCACAAGGCAGAGTGGCTGGGGAGTGCCTCCAGGAAGGAAGATAGCACTCGAGGAGCAGAGTGCATGGAATAACAGGAGGAGTCAGTAAAACAGTGTTTCCCAATGTGTATCCCAGGACAGACTGATAGTATAGATAGTTAGCAGGTATTTCCATTTTTGCATGGCCAGATAGATTTGATAAATTCTGGGTTAAGCAAAGTTAAATAGACTTCTTGTATTAGACCCTCTCATGTTCTTTAATAATATGCACCATTATTTATATCTCCAATATGATCTCTACCTCCAAGTTTAGATTCCTGTATTCGACTTTCTATGAGACATTTCCCCTTGGGATATCTGTGAGGCATCTAAAACTTAACTGTCCAAAATGGAATTCCTTGTCTTCCTCACAAAACTTGGTTCCCCATCTCAGGTGATGGCAGCTCTATCTTTTCTTTTTAGTAAAAAATGCCATGGTAAGAAGTAACACTGAAATTGTATTGTTCCATGTGTAAAATGGCCAAAGGAATTGAGATTAAAAATAAGGTTGCTCAGACTGGGCATGGTGGCTCACGCCTGTAATCCCAGCACTTTCGGAGGCCGAGGCAGGTGCATCACTTGAGGTCAGGAGTTCGAGACTAGCCTGGCCAACATAGTGAAACCTGTCTCTACTAAAAATACAAAAATTAGCTGAGCATGGTGGTGGGTGCCTGTAATCCCAGCTACTTGGGAGGCTGAGGTAGGAGAATCGCTTGAACCTGGGAGGTGGAGTTTACAGTGAGCTAAGGTCGCACCACTGCACTCCAGCCTGGGTGACAGAGTGAAACTCTGTCTCACCAAAAAAAAAAAAAAAAGAAAAAAAAAAAAAAGTTGCTCAGATTAAAAACCTTGGAGTCATCCTTGACTCCTTTCTCCTATGTTTTGTTTTGTTTTTTTCCTTTAACAGAGTCTCACTCAGTGACCCAGGCTGGAGTACAGTGGCACAACCTCAGCTTATTGCAACCTCCACCTGCTGAGTTCAAGTGATTCTCCTGTCTCAGCCTCCTGAGTAGCTGGGATTACAGGTGCATACCACCATGCCTGGCTAATGTTTGCATTTTTAGTAGAGACATGGTTTCGCCATGTTGGCCAGGCTGGTCTCAGGTGATCTGCCTGCCTCAGCCTCCCAAAGTGCTAGGATTACAGGTGTGAACCACTGTGCCTGGCCCTTTCTATACTCTTATCCAATCCATTAGCAGCCGCATTGGCTTTCCCTTCAAATGTATCCAGAATCTGACCACGTGGTACCTCAAGTGATTCTATTGAAACTCTACCACCTCTTTGTGCAGTAGCTTTCCATTTCACTCAGGATAAATGTGTCAGTCTCTGTAGTGGCATACAAGGCGTTTTATGACCTGGCTTCTCATGAACCGTCTGGCCTGATTTGCCATTCTTTTCCTCTTTTGCTCTGCTGCATGCACATCTCTTTGTTCTTCCTGAGACAGGGCTTAAGCAGTTTATTAGCTTAGGACTTTTTCCTGTGCCTGTGACACTCTTCCCCCTAGATATCTGTTTGGCTTATCTAACTTCCTTTCCTCCTCTAAATCTGTTCACATGCCACCCTCTCTAGAAGAGACTGACCTGGACTACCATATTTAAAATAGAAAGAGTGCACTTCTCCCATTTCTCATCCCCTTTATTTTGCTTCACTTTTTTTTTTATTAGCATTTACCATCTTCTAACATATTTTATGTATTATTTGTTTAAAAAATTAATCTGCTGCTTTCTACTAGACTGTAAGCTCCATGAATGCAGAGATTTTTGCCTATTTTGTTCACTGATATAACTCAAGCACCTGGAACTGTGCTGGACACATAATAGGCAACTAATAAGTATTTGTTTTTGTTTTTTTTTTTTTTTTTGAGACGGAGTCTTGCTCTGCCACCCAGGCTGGAGTGCAGTGGCCGGATCTCAGCTCACTGCAAGCTCCGCCTCCTGGGTTTACGCCATTCTCCTGCCTCAGCCTCCCGAGTAGCTGGGACTACAGGCGCCCGCCTCGTCGCCCGGCTAGTTTTTTGTATTTTTTAAGTAGAGACAGGGTTTCACCGTATTAGCCAGGATGGTCTCGATCTCCTGACCTCGTGATCCGCCCGTCTCGGCCTCCCAAAGTGCTGGGATTACAGGCTTGAGCCACCGTGCCCGGCCCTAATAAGTATTTGTTAAATGAGAGAATGAATTTCAAGATGGGAGTATATGTCCCCGTAGCATCTTTCATTCACCCATGGAGATATTTTTTTCCTGTGTTTCCTAGGGACACACTTTAGGAGATTCTGTTGTAAGTATTATGGAATTCAAAGGAGGAGAAAATTATAAGAAAGTTGTGATTGACACAATTGGGAAGTTAAAAAATTTTGACCTGCTTAAGCTAATAAGTAGATTTAGATGGGAAAATAGTTTACAATCTTATAGCAAGTTGTTTCAGTGTTGTGGAATGTCAAATTCGGGGAGGAAAGTTGGACATAGATATTGAAGAAAAATACCAGGATAAATTACCCGTTCAGGGAGTTTAGCTTTAGATTAAAGGGTGGAAAGTACAGATTGAGTACTCCTTATCTGAAATGCTCGGGACCAGAAGTGTTTTGGATTTGGATTTTTTCAAAAAAATTTGGAATATTTGCATATACTTTAAACCGGTTGAAAATCCAATCTGAAAATCAAAAATAGTCCAATGAGCGTTTCCTCTTAGTGTCACGTCAGTGCTCAAAAAGTTTCAGATTTTGTAACATTTTGAATTTTGTATTTTCAGATTAGGGTTGCTTAACCTATAGTTAGAGAAGGCTGCAGGTTCATTACTATATGCTTTGTTATTTGAGATCAAGGGAACTTGGTTTTTCTGCTTGTTATAAGTTAATCTAGGGTTGTTTATTGAGATGAATTTTAATTTTAATTATATTGTAATAAGTAGGTGACCTAGAATACCCTGTTTTTCAAAGTAGTGTAATTTGGTAGGTTCAGTGCTTCATGAAAATGGGATAAATTGGGATCCTTAGGAAATCCCTCTTTTTAGTTCCATGCTCCTGCTTTACCACCTACCTTCCCCATCCTTTTGCATGCTTTTCTTTCCCTCCCTCCCTCCCTCCGTCTTTCTTTTTTCTTTCTTCCTTTCTTTTTATCTTTCTTTCTTTCTCTCTCTCTCTTTTCTTTACTTTTCTTGTGAGCCCAGTAGGAATGATAAGTGAGATATAAATATTGAAAGTTGATGCTAATTGTTTGCTTGTTCCTCCTGTAGGAAACAAGCAGTCTGTTTTAACGTGTGAATTTCTAGGTCTTTTCTACACTTCTTGAAAAGAGTTCACCTAGGCTTCACATTTGTCACTAGCAGTTGGATTAGTGCTTAGATGAAAGCTTGTGCCAAAGTGAGGCATAGATGAAGTAATTTTATGACAGTTTGATTCTTTTCTCTTACAAGTTTTGATCCACAAAAGAATTAATTTCTTTTTCAAATGTGTGGTTGAACTTTTGGATAGTTTTTTCATTTCCGTAGTGCGAATTCATCTTTTTCAGGGTTAGCTCTCATGGGAAGAACCAAAAGCTGTTGGGCATTTTTAGTTTATTTATCAATCATGACATTTGAGTGCTGAATGACAATGAAGTTATTCCAAGGATTACTCTGCAGAGCCCTGTGCTTTATTTCCATTGTCGTCTTTGGAATGGATTACATTCACATTATTTGAGGAATAATTAATTGGAGCTCCAGTTCAGACCAGTTGGAAGACTAACAAATATTCTTTTGTTTTGGTTACAGAAGCTGCATACATACATGTAAGAGAAGCAAAAATGTCAGATGATATCAGGAAAAGGTTTGAATTTCCAAATTCTCTTATCCAATCACAGGTAATTTTGTTTGTTTATTTTTGCTCATGGTAACAAATAAACCTGTTCTGTGGATTGTTAACTGAACTTTATATATTTAACATTAAATATTTTATTCTACATGTAGAGATTTATATTATTTTATGAAGCAACTTTTATGAGTTAATTTGAAAATATATATTTGACATAGGAAAGCAAACATTTGAAACTGATCAATCTCAGCTTCTGTTTATATATCATACTTTTCTTCCTAGAGATAATAAAACCTTGATTAACTAGTAGGCTCCTGAATTTTTTTTTTTTTTTGGCCTATAATTATTGGGAACAGAGGTAAATAGTTATATGTCCACAGAGCATGAGGGATTAATATTTAAGAAGACATATCCTACCCCTTATATACAGTTTTATAATAATGACATTTAATAAGTAAAATATCCTGGGTTAAAAAATTTGATATATCTACTAAGATAGGAGATTGTGATAACTTTAAAGAGCTTTTCAATAGTTAAATGGTTAAAACAAAGATGGCTTTCTGGTTAGCCTTTAGCTAACTAGAAACATTCTGGTTAATCAAGGTATCATAATAGCTTATTGTCTTTTCTTGTGAGAGTAAAGCTAACAGATCAGCAGAAGCCATCTTGAAGACTTAACAACGTACAGCGCCTTGGATACTTTCAACAGTTAACTTCGGAGATGTCTGCTGTGGGAATTGACTTAGCTGGGTAGTGGGGAACCCTTCCATGAGGAGTAGAACACTCCTTATGCAAGATTCCCTTCTACCTGGCTGGGTTGGAGTCATATCCTGCAGGTCCTTACCATGAAGATAGAAGATGAAGGCTTGGAGGATACTGTTCGCAGTTTTATTTTTCTGTGCCTGGAGTCTCTTTGTTAGCATAGACAATCAAGAAATAAGAAATGCCCATATATGTTACTGTTAAATTAGGTGAAAAGTATATATATATTTATATATATAATTTAGCATAGGATGTCTATTTGAATTCTGTTATGGAACACTTAAGTAGCAGTGTAGGTTGATTTATCCTTGGGTTTTGTATTTTAAAAAATCAGTTTAGGCTAATATCTCTGATTTGTTAGAAGATGAAGTGAAGAGTATGTTAGAGAAATTGAATCTGGTGGGGAATGGGGAATTAAGTTTCTTTTCTTTTAGTTCTTCTTCTAAATATGAACTATAGCCTTTTCTTTGTTGCTATTGTGTTTCATATTGGTTTTGTTAGGTTCTTGTGATTGTGTCCTGTCCTTTGCAAATATTTCTTATTGTTCTTCTGTAACTACTTCTCAATATTAGCACCATATTTCATTGATTCACACACATTTTTTTTTCAGATTTTAACATCTTTGAAATTTAATTGCCTCTAGTAATTGATGGCAGCAGTTGAGATACAGTTGGTATTGCCTGCACATTTGTGAACTTGGGCATGATTTTCTACATGAGTCTAAAAGAACTCTTGTGTGACTATGACTATAAAACCAAAATTCTAACTTATAAGAAGCATTGTATATCATAGACTAATTGGCAGCCTTTTTTCTTTCTTAGTGGTACACAGTATAATGGTGCAACTTGGAATTCCTGGTCAGTTACATTCAGTGAAATATGGTATATTTTGTAAAACAGGAGCTCAGCCTATCCACGGGCGCTCAGTTCTTGTTACTATTCCTTTTACTAGGAGATAAGAGACAGAAAGTTGGACTAAACTTAATATTCACGTAAATGAATGACTTATATCGCAAAACTAGACCACAAGCACCGTGGTCTTAAATCATTTCCAATGTGTGAAATACAAAGAGAAAAATGAGGAAGGAGTGGGTGCTGTGTTTTTATTTGAGCTATCTTTGCAGGACTGGCAGCTATTCACAGCTATACTGTAATTTGGTCCCAAATGCAGGCTGGACAGTTGTTGCAATAGTGAAGTTTTTTCCAACCCGTACACAGAATGGCAATGATTGTTACTAGCCTATTGGCTCTAAGACTGTAGTGCTGGGTAGTGCTGAAGAACTAGGGGAATAAAGTTGAGGTCGTAGGAGGTAATGATATTTATGTCTTTATATAACCAGCACTCCTATAAGAGACTTGAATTTAATTTTGGGTTTTTTGACTAAAGCAGAATATGGGAAAACTTTAGAGATTTATGAGACTGAAAGCTTATGTTTAAATTGAATTTAAGGGCTGAAACCTATAAAAATGATAAAGGAATCAAAATTATATGGCCTACAGGAGGGAGAAGGGTGGTGGTGGAGGGAAGCCCTATTGATTCACGTCTGTTTGCGCTATAGTCATAAAAACGAGTTTTCTTCATATTCGTTAACGGTGTGATGAAGCATGATGGATTTCATTTCAGTGCAAAGATGATTTTAAAAACTATGCGGTTTCTCACTCATGTCTTAATGGAGTAAGCAATCTCAAGTTATCTTCTGAGACTGACAGCAATTTGAACCAAAAATCTGGCAGTTTTCTTAACCTCTATGCACTATAGTTGCTTATTGGTAACCTGGGATAGATATGCCTACTTTGAGAACTATTCTGAAGATTAGAAATTATGCATGTGGAGTGCCTAATTCAATGCCTTCTGCATAGCACACACTTAGTAAATGGGAATTTTATTTATTCCCTGATATACTCATATCAACTAGTATTGATATTTGGAAATAACTTCTAAGGGACTGTGTTCATTAATTTTATTTGTTTTTTAGGCTGTGGGTCATCTTATTGCTGCAGTCCTAAAGGAAAATGGTTTTTCAGAAAAGATTCACCAATCTACAAATCAGGTCTGTGTTTAACTTTATGCTTCAATTTTCTTCAGATAAGATTGCTACTAGCTGGATCACATATGCACCTGTCTTGTTTCCCTGATAGTTCAGATTACAGTAGAAATGTTTTTGAACTGTGAGAACTTCATTGCCTTTTTTGATAATTTGTTTGCCTTTTTAGTGTATAGCAATAAAAAAGTTTTAAATTTATTAAAACACACTCTAGGAATAAGAAATGGAGGGAGGGGCTGGAGAGGAGTATTCTTAGGACTATTGATGAAAAATAATATTAATGGAATGAGAGAAAGCATGCTTGAGAGAAGATTGATAGAGTTATCTCTGAGGAAATCATTTGGGTTATGAAGAGAATGAACAGAGTGGCTCTGTTTGGATGTAGATTTCTCATGCTTCAGCTCAGTCCCAGCTGTGAGTTCTTGGTGGGAAAGGTCATACATTGACAGTCAAAGCTGAAAAATTCCATCTTACTCAAATAGCAGGTGAATGCTCAGAGTTGAAGCAATGCCAGCTTACTGAGATATACCACTTGGGGTTTGTTTGATCAATATTGTGTATTTTGACCTGCTAGTTGGGAAACTCTTCTTAAGAGAGGTGTTCTCAGGTGTCCTCTATAGGGAACATAAGTGATGGAAATAAGATTTTTTTTTTCACAGCAGAAATAAATTGATTTCCTTTTTCTCACATTCTTCTTGATTAGCTGCTCCAAGTTACGTTTCTTTATTGCTTCTGCAGACATGTTGAAGTAAGTGTAGGACACACTTCACTAATTGGCATTTGTCTGGTGTTTGTATGTAGTCATATAAATTAGGTTTTCTGAGAACTCTGATCCTAATCCTGCCTATAATCACATTGTGTACTTTGAGAAGATCTAGTGGTTTTACTTAAACTGTCAGGATTTATTGAATGTCAAATCCCTGTAACTGTTTCCTCTTCTACTAAAAATGAATGCTTACACAGTCTTACCTGAGGCAGCAGTTTATTTATTCGTTTGTTTTGTTTTTCTGGTGTAATAATAGAGTGATGATATTTAGAACCCTTTGATATTGTCAGTACAGCTGAACACAATGTCTTTCTGAATAAAAGGAGAAGTAGAATATAAATATTTCCTTCCTGTAGTGATTGTTAACTGTATTGTTATTTTAATAGTGGGATGCTAAGATAGAATAGATTCTCAGCCAGCTACAGAGGGAAAATGGGTACAAAATGATGTTGATTTTCTTTTTTTTTTTTTTTTTTTGAGACAGAGTCTGGCTCTGTTGTCCAGCCTGGAGTTCAGTGGCACGATCTCAGCTCACTGTAACTTCCGCCTCCTGGATTCAAGCAATTCTCACGTCTCAGCCTTCCGAGTAGCTGAGACTACAGGTGTGTGCCACCACGCCCAGCCGGTTTTTTTGTATTTTTAGTAGAGACAGAGTTTCACCATGTTGGCTAGGCTGGTCTCGAACTTCTGACCTCTGTTGATCCACCTGCCTTGGCCTCCTAAAGCGTTGGGATTACAGGCGTGAGCCATAGTGCCTGGCCTTGATTTTCATTCTTTTATTAATAGTTATTCTTTGGGAGCTGGGATATTACTTTTTCCCAAATTATATATTTCCCTAGTAGGTTGCATCAGGAAAAAGGAAAAATTGCTTCATTATTTGTTCTTTTTTTTTTTTTTTAATACAATTGTGTGTAAGTCTAAATGGACTTTATCCACAAGACAGTCATATAGGTTTATTGTTAGCAGTGAACCATTTTGGTGGTCCTGGATTCCTGAGAAAGTTATAAAAGCTAGAACCCCTGCTTTGATAGGGTATTCTTATCGGGGGAACCAGCCCCCAATATTTCAATGTAGGTTCTTTTCTGTTTTCCCTAAGTGTCGGCCAGTCTGAGAAATAAAGGGAAAGAATACAAAAGAGAGAAATTTTAAAGCTGGGTGTCTAGGGGAGACATCACACGTCGGCAGGTTCCGTAATGCCCCCTGAGCCGTAAAACCAGTTTTTATGAGTGATTTTCAAAGGGGAGGGAGTGTACGAATAGGATGTGGGTCACAGAGATCACATGCTTCAAGGGCAATAAAATATCACAAGGCAAATGGGCAGGGGAAGGTCACATGACCAGGATGAAATTAGAATTACTAATGAGGTTCCCTGTCCTGCTGTGCACACATTGTCGTTGATAAACATCAGGAAGCAGGGTTTGAGAGTCTGACTAAAATTTGCCAGGTAGGAATTTCCTAATCCTAGTAAGTCTGAGGGTGCTGCAGGAGACCAGGGCATATTTCATCCCTATCTACAATTGCATAAGGCAGACACTCCCAGAGCGGCCATTTTTGAAGCTCCCCCCGCCCCCACCCCGGGAATGCATTCTTTTCCCAGGGATGTTAATTATTAATATTCTTTACTGGGGAAAGCATTCAGCAATATTTATCTTACCCGTTTTCGGCAATAAGAGAAATATGGCTCTGTCCTGCTCGGCTCCCTGGCAGTCAGACTTAATGTTTATCTTCCTTTTTCCCTGAACATTGCTGTTATCCTGTTCTTTTTTCAAGGTGCTCAGATTTCATACTGTTCAAACACACATGCTTTACGAACAATTTGTGCACTTAATGCAATCATCACAGGATCCTGAGGCGACATACATCCTTTGTTTATCAAAATGATGGGATTAAGAGATTAAAGATAGGCATAGGAAATTATAAGAGTATTGATTGGGAAAGTGATAAATGTCCATGCAATCTTCACAATTTATGTTCAGAGATTGCAGTAAAGACAGGCATAAGAAATTATAAAACTATTACTTTGGGAAACTAATAAATGTCCATGAAATCTTCACAGTTCATGTTCTTCTGCTGTGGCTTCAGCAGGTCCCTCTGCTTGGGGTCCCTGACTTCCCGCAACATACTCTAAAATGAAAACTTATATTTACTTATATATCCTTCTCATGCTTTTCTATCAATGAAGACAGAGTCACAGTGTGAGGGGGGAAAGTCAGTTTCCTTCTTGGGCAAGCAGTTTTCCTAGGCTATTTTGTTTTTGTTTTTGTTTTTGTTAGCCATGGAATGAGCAGCTTGCTGGTGGCCTGTCTTAATTCTCTCTTTTATATCTGGGCCCATATTAGAATTCAAGAAATTGTGGCAGGGGCATTGTGGGTGGTGGTGAGGTACATGTAGGTGATAGAGGTTGGTGGTAGGACAGCAGGAACATTTTCTGAAAATAACTGTTATTGTAATTGAAGGCTTATGGCATAAATATTATTTGGAGTTCAACTTAGACTAACTGATATACTGATACTATTAGTGTCTGGTTAAATTGTTTCGTTAGAGCAGTGTGTTAGAGCCAAGTCTCGGCTTTGTTGTGTTGCTTAAACTCGGGTCATACCTCTGCCTGCAGCCAGCCTTGTTTTACAGCGATGATGCCAGATGAGAGAGAGTTGCTGTTACCTCCATTACCTCTCTTGGAAAATTGACTTCATTTTATTCTAGGAACAGAGTGACAACAGCATCATCTTTATAAAGGAAAGCTAGCCTACTGTGAACAAATTACTCATTGATGAATGACTGAAGGTGTGTGTGTGTTTGCTGCTCATCAGAATTGTCTTCTAATCACTGGTTTGGTTTCAGACTCCTGCTTTGAACTTGCTGTGGGAGAAGTGTTGCAGTGACAATGTAGTGGTTCGAACAGCCTGCTGTGAAGGTCTGGTGGCACTCGTTGCTCAGGATCATGCAGAGTTCAGCTATGTTCTCAATGGGATACTCAATCTGATTCCATCAACCAGGTACTTTTTCCTCAGTGTTTGGTCAGTTATGATTTAAATCAGTTAATGGTTTAAGTTTTTAGGACAAAAAATTCACTAAATCCCTATTAAGAGTCAGCATTCATCCTACTTGCCAGTTGTTTTTCTTGCTCTTAAAATGTCATGCAGTTGTTGTTTCATATATGAAAAGATCATATTAATTTAAATCCTACAGTTTCAGAATTTGTGGTCATTTGCAGCACTTAAGTTTTGGAGCTCTACTTAAATTTGTCGTTGCTCTTTTTAAGATGAAAATAGCTAAATAGTTTATAATTCAAAAATGTAATGCAGAGTCCTGACTTTTTTTTTTTGGCCCACTGAAAATATTTATTTATTCAAATGTTTTCTTATTTGGTTTTCAAGGAACATAATACTGTCACACAAACCCCAAAAATAAACACAGGAGTGGGTATAGACATAATGAAATACAGTGCCCTTGGATAAAAATGATAATAAAACTTCGTTATTGGTAATCATTCAACAAACATTTTCCGTGCAACCTTTTTTTTTTTTTTTAATATTATACTTTAAGTCCTAGGGTATATGTGCGCAATGTGCAGGTTTGTTACATATGTATACATGTGCCATGTTGGTGTGCTGCACCCATTAACTCATCATTTACATTAGGTATATCTCCTAATGCTATCCCTCCCCACTCCCCCCTCCCCACAATAGGCCCCGGTGTGTGATGTTTCCCTTCCTGTGTCCAAGTGATCTCGTTGTTCTAATTCCCACCTATAAGTGAGAACATGCGGTGTTTGGTTTTCTGTTCTTGTGATAGTTTGCTAAGAATGATGGTTTCCAGCTGCATCCATGTCCCTACAAAGGACACGAACGCATCCTTTTTTATGGCTGCATAGTATTCCATGGTGTATATGTGCCACATTTTCTTAATCCAGTCTGTCACTGATGGACATTTGGGTTGATTCCAAGTCTTTGCTATTGTGAATAGTGCCGCAATAAACATATGTGTGCATGTGTCGTTATAGCAGCATGATTTATATCCTTTGGGTATATCCCCAGTAATGGGATGGCTGGGTCAAATGGTATTTCTAGTTCTAGATCCTTGAGGAATCGCCACACTGTTTTCCACAATGGTTGAACTAGTTAACAGTCCCACCAACAGTGTAAAAGTGTTCCTGTTTCTCCACATCCTCTCCAGCACCTATTGTTTCCTGACTTTTTAGTGATTGCCATTGTAACTGGTGTGAGATGGTATCTCATTGTGGTTTTGATTTGCATTTCTCTGATAGCTAGTGATGATGAGCATTTTTTCTTGTGTCTGTTGGCTGTATGAATGTCTTCTTTTGAGAAGTATCTGTTCATATCCTTTGCCTACTTTTTGATGGGGTTGTTTGTTTTTTTCTTGTAAATTTGTTTGAGTTCTTTGTAGGTTCTGGATATTAGCCCTTTGCCAGATGAGTAGATGGCAAAAATTTTCTCCCATTCTGTAGGTTGCCTGTTCACTCTGATGGTAGTTTCTTTTGCTGTGCAGAAGCTCTTTAGTTTAATTAGATCCCATATGTCAATTTTGGCTTTTGTTGCCATTGCTTTTGGTGTTTTAGACATGAAGTCCTTGCCCATGCCTATGTCCTGAATGGTACTACCTAGGTTTTCTTCTAGGGTTTTTATGGTATTAGGTCTAACATTTAAGTCTTTAATCCATCTTGAATGAATTTTCGTATAAGGAGTAAGGAAAGGATCCAGTTCCAGCTTTCTACTTATGGCTAGCCACTTTTGCCAGCACCATTTATTCAATAGGGAATCCTTTCCCCATTTCTTGTTTTTGTCAGGTTTGTCAAAGATCAGATGGCTGTAGATGTGTGGTATTATTTCTGAGGACTCTTCTGTTCCATTGGTCTATATCTCTGTTTTGGTACCAGTACCATGCTGTTTTGGTTACTGTAGCCTTGTAGTATAGTTTGAAGTCAGGTAGCGTGATGCCTCTAGCTTTGTTCTTTTGACTTAGCATTGTCTTGGCAATGCGAGCTCTTTTTTGGTTCCATATGAACTTTAAAGTTTTTTCCAATTCTGTGAAGAAAGTCATTGGCAGTTTAATGGGGATGGCATTGAATCTATAAATGACCTTGGGCAGTATGGCCATTTTCACAATATTGATTCTTCCTATCCATGAGGGTGGTATGTTCTTCCATTTGTTTGTGTCCTCTTTTATTTCACTGAGCAGTGGTTTGTAGTTCTCCTTGAAGAGGTCCTTTACATCCCTTGTAAGTTGGATTCCTAGCTATTTTATTCTCTTTGAAGCAATTGTGAATGGAAGTTCATTCATGATTTGGCTCTCTGTTTGTCTGTTACTGGTGTATAAGAATGCTTGTGATTTTTGCACATTGATTTTGTATCCTGAGACTTTGCTGAAGTTGCTTATCAGCTTAAGGAGATTTTGGGCTGAGATGATGGGGTTTTCTAAATATACAATCATGTCATCTGCAAACAGGAACAATTTGACTTCTTCTTTTCCTAACTGAATACCCTTTATTTCTTTCTCTTGCCTGATTGCCCTAGCCAGAACTTCTAACACTGTGTTGAACAGGAGTGGTGAGAGAGGGCATCCCTGTCTTGTGCCAGTTTTCAAAGGGAATGCTTCCAGTTTTTGCCCATTCAGTATATTATTGGCTGTGGGTTTGTCATAAATAGCTCTTATTATTTTGAGATACATTCCATCAATACCGAATTGATTGAGAGTTTTTAGCATGAAGGGCTGTTGAATTTTGTCAAAGGCCTTTTCTGGAATCATCTATTGAGATAATCATGTGGTTTTTGTCTTTGGTTCTGTTTATATGCTGGATTACGTTTATTGATTTGCAAATGTTGAACCAGCCTTGCATCCCAGGGATGAAGCCCACTTGATCATGGTGGATAAGCTTTTTGATGTGCTGCTGGATTCGGTTTGCCAGTATTTTTTGAGGATTTTTACGTAGATGTTCATCAGGGATATTGGTCTAAAATTCTCTTTTTTTGTTGTGTCTCTGCCAGGCTTTGGTATCAGGATGATGTTGGCCTCATAAAATGAGTTAGGGAGGATTCCGTCTTTTTCTATTGATTAGAATAGTTTCAGAAGGAATGGTACCTACTCTTCCTTGTACCTCTGGTAGAATTTGGCTGTGAATTTGTCTGGTCCTGGACCTTTTTTTGGTTGGTAGGCTATTAATTATTGCCTCAATTTCAGAGCCTGCTATTGTTCTGTTCAGGGATTCAACTTCTTCCTGGTTTAGTCTTGGGGGAGTGTGAGTGTCCAGGAAATTATCCATTTCTTCTAAGTTTTCTAGTTTATTTGCATAGAAGTGTTTCTAGTATTCTCTGATGGTAGTTTGTATTTCTGTGGGGTCGGTGGTGATATCCCCTTTATCATTTTTTTATTGCGTCTGTTTGATTCTTCTCTCTTTTCTTCTTTATTAGTTTTGCTAGCGGTCTATCAATTTTGTTAATCTTTTCAAAAAACCAACTCCTGGATTCATTGATTTTTTTGGAGGGTTTTTTGTGTCTCTATTTCCTTCAGTTCTGCTCTGATCTTAGTTATTTCCTGCCTTCTGCTAGCTTTTGAATGTGTTTGCTCTTGCTTCTCTAGTTCTTTTAATTGTGATGTTAGAGTGTCAATTTTAGATCTTTCCTGCTTTCTCTTGTGGGCATTTAGTGCTATAAATTTCCCTCTACACAGTGCTTTAAATGTGTCCCAGAGATTCTGGTATGTTGTGTCTTTGTTCTCATTGGTTTCAAAGAACATCTTTATTTCTGCCTTCATTTCATTATGTACCCAGTAGTCATTCAGGAGCAGGTTGTTCAGTTTCCATGTAGTTGAGCGGTTTTGATGGAGTTTCTTAGTTCTGAGTTCTAGTTTTATTGCACTGTGGTCTGATTGACAGTTTCTTATAATTTCTGTTCTTTTAGATTTGCTGAGGAGTGCTTTACTTCCAACTATGTGGTCAATTTTGGAATAAGTGCGATGTGGTGCTGAGAAGAATGTATATTCTGTTGATTTGGGGTGGAGAGTTTTATAGATGTCTATTAGGTCCACTTGGTGCAGAGATGAGTTCAATTCCTGGATATCCTTGTTAACTTTCTGTCTCGTTGATCTGTCTAATGTTGCCAGTAGGGTGTTGAAGTCTCCCATTATTATTGTATGGGAGTCTAAGTCTCTTTGTAAGTCTCTAAGGACTTGCTTTATGAATCTGGGTGCTCCTGTATTGGGTGCATATATATTTAGGATAGTTAGCTCTTCCTGATGAATTGATCCCTTTATCATTATGTAATGGCCTTCTTTGTCTCTTTTGATCTTTGATGGTTTAAAATCTGTTTTATCAGAGACTAGAATTGCAACCCCTGCTTTTTTTTGTTTTCCTTTTGCTTGGTAGATCTTCCTCCATCGCTGTATTTTGAGGCTATGTGTGTCTCTGCGTTTGAGATGGGTCTCCTGAATACAGCAAACTGATGGGTCTTGACTCTTTATCCAATTTGCCAGTCTATGTCTTTTAATTGGACCATTTAGTCCATTTACATTTAAGGTTAATATTGTTATGTGTGAACTTGATCCTGTCATTATGATATTTTATGGTTATTTTGCTCATTAGTTGATGCAGTTTCTTCCTAGCATCTATGGTCTTTACATTTTGGCATATTTTTGCAATGGCTGGTACCAGTTGTTCCTTTCCTGTTTAGTGCTTCCTTCCGGATCTCTTGTAGAGCAGGCCTGGTGGTGACAAAATCTCTAAGCATTTCCTTGTCTGTAAAGGATTTTATTTGTCCTTGGCTGGATGTGAAATTCTGTGTTGAAAATTCCTTTCTTTAAGAATGTTGAATATCGGCCCCCACTCTCTTCTGGCTTGTAGAGTTTCTGCCGAGAGATCTGCTGTTATTCTCATGGGCTTCCCTTTGTGTGTAACCCGTCCTTTCTCTCTGCCTGCCCTTAACATTTTTTCCTTCATTTCAACTTTGGTGAATCTGACAATTATGTGTCTTGGAGTTGCTCTTCTCAAGAAGTATCTTTGTGGCATTCTCTGTATTTCCTGAATTTGAATGTTGGCCTGCCTTACTAGGTTGGGGAAGTTCTCCTGGATGATATCCTGCAGAGTGTTTTCCAACTTGGTTCCATTTTCCCCATCACTTTCAGGCACACCAATCAGACGTAGATTTGGTCTTTTCACATAGTCCCATATTTCTTGGAGGCTTTGTTCATTTCTTTTTACTCTTTTTTCTCTACACTTCTCTTCTCGCTTCATTTCATTCATTTGATCTTCAATCACTGATACTCTTTCTTCCAGTTCATCGAGTCGGTTACTGAAGCTTGTGCATTTGTCACATAGTTCTCGTGTCATGGTTTTCATCTCTATCAGTTCTTTTAAGGTCTTGTCTGCATTGATTATTCTAGTTACCATTCATCCATTCTTTTTTCAAGGTTTTTAGTTTCTTTGCACTGGTTATATAGTTCCTCCTTTAGGTCTGAGAAGTTTGATTGACTGAAGCCTTCTTCTCTGAACTCATCAAAGTCATTCTCCGTCCAGCTTTGTTCCATTGCTGGCGATGAGCTGCGTTCCTTTGGAGGGTGAGACACGCGCTGACTTTTTGAATTTCCAGCTTTTCTGCACTGCTTTTTCCCCATCTTTGTGGTTTTATCTGCCTTTGGTCTTTGATGATGGTGATGTACTGATGGCATTTTTGTGTGGGTGTCCTTTCTGTTTGTTAGTTTTCCTTCTAACTCTCAGGACCCTCAGCTGTAGGTCTGTTGGAGTTTGCCTGAAGTCCACTTCAGACCCTGTTAGCCTGGGTATCAGCAGCGGAGGCTACGAAAGATAGAATATTGCTGAACAATGAGTGTTGGTGTCTGATTCTTGCTCTGGAAGCTTCGTCTCAGAGGTGTACTCAGCAGTGTGAGGCGTGAGGTGTTGGTCTGCACCTAGTGGGGGATGTCTCCCAGTTAGGCTACTCAAGGTACAGGGACCCACTTGAGCAGGCAGTCTGTCCGTTCTCAGATCTCAGCCTCCATGCTGGGAGAACTACTGTTCTCTTCAAAGCTGTCAGACAGAGTCATTTACATCTGCAGAGGTTTCTACTGCTTTTGTTTAGCTATGCCCTGTCCCCAGAGGTGGAGTCTATAGAGGCAGGCAGGCCTCCTTGAGCTGTGGTGGGCTCCACCCAATTTGAGCTTCCTGGGGGCTTTGTTTACCTATTTCAGCCTCAGCAATGGTGGGAGCCCTTCCCGCAGCCTCGCTGCCACCTTGCAGTTAGATCTCAGACTGCTGTGCTAGCAATGAGGGAGGCTCTGTGGGCGTGGGACCCTCCGGATCAGGTTTGGTTTATAATCTCCTGGTGTGCCGTTTTCTAAGACCCTGGGTAAGGCGCAGTATTAGGGTGGGAGTTACCTGATTTTACAGGTGTTGTGTGTCTCAGTTTCCCTTGGCTAGGAAAAGGAATTCCCTTCCCCCTTGCGCTTCCCAGGTGAGGTGATGCCTTGCCCTGCTTCAGCTCTCGCTGGTCGGGCTGCACCCCCTGGTTGGGCTGCACCCGCTGACCAGCACCGACTGTCCAACACGCCCCAGTGAGATGAACCCGGTACCTCAGTTGAAAATGCAGAAATCACCCGTCTTCTGTGTCGCTCACGCTGGGAGCTGGAGGCTGGAGCTGTTCCTATTTGGCCATCTTGGGCGCCCCCCCCCCCCCCCCAATTCCTGACATTTTAAGAAAGAAGATTGTCCATAAGCAATGATTCTTCCACAGTGGTATAGTTTATACATTATAGTGATATTACTTGGCCAGCCCTTGGCATTAGTGCATTAGAAAATAATGGCACTTATTTCTCAAATATTTTGTGATTTAGGGATGTCTTCCCCTTGATTATTCCAAGTTAATAATGTTTTGTTCTTTGAATTTGTTTGGTATGACTGTATTTAGTCCATTTACAGGCTGAGGTAATGGGATAATAAGGAATAAGAGGGATCCATTCAGAGATGGTCAAGTGAGCCTCTGTTATAAAATACTCCCTGAAAAAGAGTTGTTACTCTTTGCTTCAAGAAATTGTCTTGATCTATATGTCCTAATTTTTGACTGCTTCAAATCATTTGGGCTTTTGCCCCCTTTACTCACCTCTCACCAAGCCTCCCTTCTCCTCTGTGGAGCTACTTGTTTTTCTAGTGTTTTTCAGTCACCTTTATTACAGTATTATCGGCTGAGTACTTAATTTTTTCCCCTGCCTTCAGTGGAGATGGAGTACAGCTGTAATCATCAATTTGTGGAAAGATGCCGGGTGCGGTGTAAGTCCTGTAATCCTAGCACTTTGGGAGGCTGATGCAGGTAGATCATCTGAGGTGAGGAGTTTGAGACCAGCCTGGCCAACATGATGAAACTGCACCTCTACTAAAAGACAAAAATTAGCCAGGTGTAGTGACACGTGCCTGTAATCCCAGCTACTCAGGAGGCTGAGGCATGGGAATCACTTGAACCCAGGAGGTGGAGATTGCAGTGAGCGGAGATTACACCACTGCACTCTAGCCTGGGTAACAGAGTGAAATTCCATCTTAACAACAACAAAAATTTGTGGAAAGATTCCTGGGCTTAAAGTTGTTTAGGTTAAATAAACCCTAGCCTTTTAACCTTTCTTTATAAATCGTTTCCTGTTTCCTCAGATCATTTCTTTGTGTCTTTTTGGCACCTTGGTCTTAATTTTTCCCTCCCCTCCCCTCCATCTTTTCCACTCCCTTCCCTTCCCCTCCCCTCCCCTCCCCTTCCCTTCCCCTCTCCTCCCCTCCCCTCCATTTCCTCCCCCCTCTCCTCCCTTACCCTCCCCTCCCCTTCCCTTTTCTCTTTCCCTTCCCCTCCCCTTCCCTCTTTCCCCCTCTCTTTCCATTCCCTTTCCTTCCTTCCTTCCTTCCTTCCTTCCTTCCTTCCTTCCTTCCTTCCTTCCTTCCTTCCTTCTTTCTTTCCTCCCTCCCTCCCTCCCTCCCTCCCTCCCCCCACTTTCCCCTCCGCCTCCCTTTCCCTGTCTCTTTCTCTCTTTGTTTCCTTTCTGACTGTGTCTTGCTATGCTGCCAGGTATTATAGCTCACTGAAGCCTCAAACTCCTGGGCTCAAGTAGTCCTCCCACCTCAGCCTCCTAAGTAGCTGGGACTACAGATTTGTGCCAGCATGCCTGGCTTGGTTTTTCTTTTCCTTTTGCAGTCGGTGGTTGCAAAAGGAAAAGCCCTTCCCAAAGTAGATCCATCCTTCTGTTCAAGTTGTGTTTCCCCCCGTGAACCCTCTTCTCTAGACATCCACAACTCTTCAGTCTTCCTGCGCCATTGTGTATGTTCCACACCAGCATGGCATGCTCTTTCACCTTCTCTGTCTGACGTCATCTTTATTATCCTTTAAGACTGTGCTCCGATGTCCTCTTTCCTGTCCAGACACTTCCCACTTCTCTGCTGCACTACTTGTTGTTTCAAAATATGTGCCTGTGTGTATTATTTTTAAACCTGTATTTTGGTATCTGGCACACTCTTTGACACTTAGTAGTTCCTAGATACTTCTGAATAAGTGAAGGTTTGATCATGGCTGAAAACTTACTACTTTCTGTCTTTCTGTTTCTACACACATTCACAAAAATTTTAGAAGGATTCTGTTGTATACCAATTAAAAAAGTAGTTTTGAGGAGAATTTTGAAAAGTTAAGCTTTTTATGTGTCTGTCTTTTTCTTATGTACTGGTTGATCTTAAGCAAGCCACCTAGATTTTATCTTACCTTTTTTATTTGTGAAATGCAGGTATGGTATTTGTTGCCCCCCGCCCCAAATGTTTTCAAATGCCTTAAAAATCTGCAAATGTAAAATCTAATTGCATCGTGTAGTTGTACTATTTATATTCATAAGTTAAAGTATCAGCAGCTCATGGGGCCAGTGTAGTATCTTCTGTGTATTTAAGGTATAATTAGAGCAGGTTAGATTATACCTTTTATTCTAGAAGATAATCTTAGAAAATTTTTCTGCTGTGAGATACCATTCACACATCAGTATTAATTCTTCATCCCTATTGTAAATTGCAAAGTATAAGCTTTGTGGATAGTGAATTATCCTGTCATTTCTGCATATTGTAATTTGTGGGTAACCTTAGTTATTTTTAAATTTAAAAATGTGTTTTTTGGGCGGGGTGCGGTGACTCACGCCTGTAATCCCAACACTTTGGGAGGCCAAGGCAGGCGGATCTCTTGAGGTCAGGAGTTTGAGACCGGCCTGGCCAACATGGTGAAACCCTATCTCTACTAAAAGTATGAAAATTAGCCGGGCGTGGTGACACATGCCTGTAGTCCCAGCTATCGGGAGGCTGAGGCAGGAGAATTGCTCAAACCCAGGAGGTGGAGGTTGCTTGAGCCTAAGCTGAAATCACTCCACTGCACTCCAGCCTGGGTGACAGAGCGAGACTCCGTCTCAAAAAAGAAAAAAAATGTGTTTTTTTGAATAGATAATACATTCACATTGGATATTTTAGGCAAAGCCTTTGTCCTATCCCAGTATCTGTGTTTTTTTGTTTTTGTTTTTTCCCCTGCGGAAGACAAAGTGTTAGTAGGTCTTATTATATTCTATGCAGCATATAATAGAAAAAATGTGTGTGTGTATATTTACATGTATATTTTCCTTAACAAACAGAAATAGTAGCCTATTACACAGTATTCTTTATTTTGCATTTTCAGTGGAAAAAATGTATCTTGGAGCTTGTATTAGGCTGTTCTTGCATTGCTATAAAGAAATACCTAAGGTTGGGTAATTTATAAAGAAAAGTGGTTTATTTTGGCTTACGGTTCTACAGGCTGTACAGGAAGCATGGTGCCGGTATCTGCTTCTGGCAAGGGCTTCAGGAAGCTTACAGTCATAGTGGAAGCAAAGCGGGAGAAGGCATGTCACATGGCAAGAGCCAAGAGCAAGAGAGAGAGGGGGAGGTCCACGATTCTTTTAAACAACCAGATCTCATGTGAACTCACTGAGCACGAACTCACTTATCACCAGGGGGATGGTACTAAATCATTCATAAGGGATCTGCCCCCGTGATTCAGTCACCTCCTACCAGGCCTTATCTCCAACATTTAGAATCATATGTCAACCTAAGATTTGGAGGGGACAAACATCCCAACCGTTTCAGAGCTCATTCTATAAAATATATAAACAGCTTTCTATTTTCTTCTAGCTGCATAATATTCCATTGTGTGGATGAGCCATAATTAGCAACTTCCTATTATTTCTAATCCTTTACAATAGACAGTGCTTCAGTTATTAATCTTACACATATAGGTGACCATACATTTTTAAAGTTCTTTGGCTATTTGGCCAACGTATGGAAGAAAGCCTTGAATTTTATAGTAAGCAAATACAGGAATTTTAACAGTGGAAGGATGCTGGACATTTTAAACAAAATTTCTTATCTGAGAATGTTCATATTGTCTAAATTGTCATCCACAGGGAGATATAGAGAGTAGATGCTGAAGCTAACCAGTTTAATTTTTGAATCAATTTGATCATAAAATATATAAGTGCTACGTTTTCCTTATTGTTGCCAGTGGATATAATAATTTATTGTATGACAGAAAACATAATTTTCTTCATTTGCTTTATTTCAAGTAGCAGAACTTTGTGGTATGTAGTGATTACGAAGACTATACTTTGTACCGTTTATGTTTAAAAAAAAAAACCAACAAAATGAGAATCCATTTTAAGAAACAAGCTAATTAAAAACAGGAGACTCAAATAACCTCCTCCTCCTCCAAAATGAACCTCAGGGAATCTTCTGAGACAGAAAACCATCTGTGTCTTTGGGACCTAAAGGCAAGAATGGGCCGGGTGTGGTGGCTCATGCCCGTAATCCCAGCACTTTGGAAGACTGAGGCAGGCTCATCGCTTGAGGTCAGGAGTTGGAGACCAGCCTGGACAACAAAGTGTAACCCCGTCTCTACTAAAAATACAAAAAAATTAGCTGGGCTTGGTGACACATGCCTATAGTCCCAGCTACTCAGGAGGCTGAGGCAGGAGAATTGCTTGAACCCGGAGGCAGAGGTTGCAGTGAGCCAAAATCGCACTACTGCACTGCAGCCTGGACAACAGAGTAAGACTCTGTCTCAATCAATCAGTCAATCAATAAATGCAGGGAATGCCTTTGGGTGAGACACTTTGGGTCTTCAGTTTCCATAATTTAAATTTCTGCTTGTGTCTGACTTCTCTTTAATTGGAGGCTTATTGGAATCTAAAGGTACTTTGGGAACTGAGACACACCATGATTGCTTATCTTTGCTTTAGAAAAATAATTCTAAAACTTTATCTTTCTATCTTGCCTATTTATCTTCTAGCCTACTATCCTTCAGGAACTGAGAAAGCAAGAGGGGGGTGGATAGAAAAAGCCAATAGTGAGAAACAGCCTTCTATAGAATAGATGTTTAGAGAATGTAGGTTATTGAGTTTTCTCGGCATTTAGAGCAGATTTTGAAAGCATGAAAGAAAGATGGAAGGAAAAGTAGATGTGCCCATCTCTTCCAGCCTTATAACTTGCTCCTTTGTCCTGTGCAAGTCTAGTCAATAAAATTCCCTGGGAACACGTCTGGAAGCCCCCCTCCCACCTGAATCCAAGCCCACAGTTTGAGAAACAGTGGCTTAGAGCGGGTTACATTGTATAGTCTAACTTTGAAAAAGACTTGACATGAGCAATGTTGTCTAAACTTCAGGGAGTGTCTGGGAAAGGGTCTGGCTGTGCTTGAGAGACTGTTCTCTTCAAAGGAATAGTTTCATGTCCTAGAGTGTTCTCTGTTCAAAGCTGAGGCAACATGAAACAATTGTAAACTAGTTTTTATAGCTTCTGTAAACAAAGAAATGGATTTAAGAGCCCTAAAATGTTCTTTTCATCAGTAAGGAAATTTGAAAAAAAAATTATTCCCTAGGGAGGGTGAAGGAAAGAAGGGGACCACAAAAGAAACACAGTAAGGAAATTATTACCACCAGTTGAATGTGAATTTTGAAATGAAGTGAAACTGAAAGTAAAGTGCAAGATATATAGTAGCATATAGTTTTGTAGACCTTTCAGGAATTGTTTTGAGTTTAGATTGGTTTTGGTTTTGTTTGTTTTTGTTTTTACATTGACTGTATCCTGAAATAAAGAGTCCCAAAGCAAGGAATTTTCCATTTTTCTTTCCTTAGAATTTTTTTTCCCTGAACTGTGCTGGCTTCTAGAAGGCTCATGCAACCATTGTTACAGTTGCTTAGTAACAGGATTGTGAATAACAAATCTTGCTCTCCTGCAGAACCAGGTATTCAGTTTTGATGTTGAGGTGTCATGACAGCCTGTAATTTCACCTCAACTGCTTCCCCTATTTCTTGTCTTAATGTGCTTGGTAGGAAGGTTATACTCTGGATAAACTAGGCTAGCACTTCATTTGTATGCCTTCTGTACTTTTAAACAGGGAAGGGACCTGTATTCAAGGTATTTGGGAATATAAAGTGTGTTAAAGTGTGGGAAATTAAAGTGTATTTTCTGAGACTTCTAAGTCTGCCTTTTAATGAAATTTAGCATAGGATATTAAAAATTCTTGTAGTGGGTCCTAAGGAACTCTGTTGGATCCAGTGAGTCTTTGATCATGGGTTGATAAAGGTTCAGTGGTTAAAAATGATTCTGAGAATCATTTGGAGTTAAGATTTAGGATGATTTATGGAGAAAAATCTTGTCTCTGAGTCTTCTTTTTTATTGATGACCCTGTTCCTTGGGAAACTTAATTGCTTTCTTATGTAGGAAATGACTAGCAACTGTATTCATATCTTGTTATATTATTGAAGCTTTTCTGTATTATTTAGCTTCTTTCTTTTTATTTTATTTGGCAGGAGAAGAAGAACCAAGGAAGGATGCCTTTATGAGGTTTCCTCCAAGGTTTGGGGAAGGCAGCACATTTTAATCTGCAGCTGTGGTGTCAGAGTATTACTACCTGAATTTGACATGGTTTCAAGGTTTATATTTATATTGATATTATGGCTTATTTAACTCTTATTAGAGAGTGACAGAATTGCTAGTCCACGTCTGTTTCACCATCTTGTCTTTTAAATATTCCTTTTAAGCTTATTAGCTTATTTCTAGATGTTCTTCTTCCTTTTGTTCCCCAATTCTTTTTTTTTTTCCCTTGAAAATCCTAGAATTTCTCTCAACTTTCAGTTCCTAATCACAAAAGTGGTTCCAGCCACTTTTCTGATCTAGGACATTCTGCCCTATTTTTTATTAAGTTAGTTGATGTGGTTGAAGGCTTTGTCACAAAATCTTCCATTGTAGAGTCATGTATTTATGCTAAGATGTTTCTAGGTGATTTAAGAACAGTGGCTGCTGAACACATGTTACTTTTATAATGGAAAAATGCTTCAGAAGAAATCAGGCCATTTTTGGTACATAGAAGACAAATGAGTGCAAAGGACTTTGTTACGCAAAAGCTCAGTAACATTACATCTCAGATTTTATTTTAAAGAAGCTTTTTTTTTTTGGTCATTCATTTAAGCATGGATTTCTCAGAACTGTTTATTTTGTCGTTATCGTCTTGTCTCTGTTTATCTCTCTCATACAGTTTTATAGTTTTCTCATATAGTTTTATAATGAATTTAGACAATGATTATTTTTCTAGTGTTTGTCATTCTCTTATTTGCTAATGACTTACTATGCTTAAGACTGATGAATTATCTTGTTCAGGGATCTGAAATTGTTTCCAGTTAAAAAGGGACTTAGCCACATTTGTTCCCATGACACCTAGGGATGCATCCCTCTTGGGATGTTATGTCATTCTCTTCAACCGAAACCCTTTTAATTCTACCCCTAAATATCTAAAATATGGATACATTCTTATACCTCATGTTTGGTATATTTTGAAAGCAAAGAACCAAACATTATTTGTAGTCTTTCAAAAAGAGACCCAGCATACATGAGCAGTGTTTAATGTTGTAATGAAATAATTCCCAAACAAAAGGAATCTGATACATGTTATTCATATGCACAGTAGTAATCGTGCCATATTACCCTAGCAAAAAGCAGTTTGCCTGAGTGTTTTCTCGTTAGTATAGTTGGTAGAACTTGACTAAAAATTAAAAATTTTTTTTTGAATCTTCAGTGTTATCATTGACTCATACTCTCTCTCATTACAAGCTAACTATCCCCTATCTGAAATGCTTGGGACTGGAAGTGTTTCAGATTTTATATTTTTTGAATTTTGGGATATTTGCATATATATAATGAGATATCTTGGATATATCCAAGTCTAAACACAAAATTCATTTATATTTCATGTACACCTTATACAGATAGTCTGAAAGTAATTTTGTACAACATTTTAAATGACTTTGTGCATGAAACAAAGTTTTAACTGTGTTTTGGCTGTAGCCTGTCACATGACTTCACGTGTGGAATTTTCAACTTGTGGTGTCACATCAGTGCTCACAAAATTTAGGATTTTGGAGCATTTTAGGATTTTGGATTTTTTGATTAGGGATACTCAGTCTGTATGAGATGTGGGTCTTGGCTCTTATGCCTAGTGAAAACTGTGGCACCTTTTTGCATTGTCTCTTGCTTCTGTGCTTTTGGATTAGTTTTGAAGTTTCCTTTGCTCTCTTTAATGGTCCTTGAGTAAATTCATTTTTTTCCTGGCACCTGCCCAAGAAAGGACTTATTCCAGCCGATCTTATTGTAGGCTTTCGGCAGCAGTTTCCTAAGTGTATTAGGCCTCTTTGGGCTACTAGTTACAGAAATCCACTTGAACTAGTGTGAGCAAAAATGGATTAATTTTTTTGATAAAGGAGTATCTATCTCATAGGACCCAAGAATAAATATGCACCTAGGCCTCAGAAACAAATGGGATATAAACTGTGTGTTTCATTCTTCTTTCTTTCTGCAGACTTTCTCTGCCTCCTAGTTCACAGGGCACCACCTGCTCCTGGCTTAACATCTCATATATGAGGCAGCCAGACTGAGATTGGAATTTCCTGGCCACAATTACAGATTTCCAATGGTAGGACCTGGAGTTGGATCAGTCAGCTCTTCCAAGTGTTAGTTTTCTAGTGCTACTGTAACACATGATGATAAACTTGATGGCTTAAGACAACAGAAATTTATTATTTCTTGATTTCATGATGCCTTGCAGCCAAAAACCAAGGCGTCAGCAGGACTGATTCATTCTGGAGGCTCTGTGGGGGAATTTGTTCTATGCCTCTCTACTAACTTCTGGTGGGATTGAAATCTTTGACATTCCTTGTTGTGTGGCTTTGTAACTTCGGTCTCCACCTCTGTATTCTTATGGCTGACTTATCTGTGTATCTCTGTGTCTCCAATACAGTATCCCTGCACTTTCTCTGTAAGGCTACCAGTTATTGGATTTATGACCCACCTAGGATGATATCCCAAGATAATTTATCTACAAAGACCCTATTTCCATATAAGGTCACATTCATAGGTACTGGGGGTTGGGATTTAGATGTATCTTTTGGGGGGACACAATTTAACTCTCTACTCACTGTGTCTTCATTGTGTGAGCATATGTGTGCTAGGATCACTTATATAGTAACCATATGATTGCAGAGGGTGTGGTAATTTTCCAAAACAGACAGGAAACTGGAATACTATTCCTGATGAGTCCTCTGCACTGGGACTGAATTTGGAGGAAAGCCACATGGAAGTAGGTATTTCTCAGCTGTTCAGCTCTAGCTTTGAAACATAATTGTGCTTAAATACAAGTGACTTAACATTAGAACTATGTTTCTCGGACAGAGATAGAAGGATGAGAGATTGAGTGAATGGAGAATCAGTGTCAAATATAATTGTTTAATTGTGATGATGGGATACTGCCTTGACTTCCCCCAATCCCCAGAATATTTTCTTTAAATTATAAATTATCTCTCTAAACAGCAATAATCATAGAAACAACTACTGCTTTGTTTTCTAGGGGAAGAGGGTTAAGGAAGAAAACTAGCCTTTCTTGAATATAAACTATGTGCTGTGCCTTATGCTTTAGAGCTTTACACAAAATTCCCCACTTAATTTTCAAAACAACCCTGGGAGTTTGGGGGAGACTTTTTCTTAGGTGGGACTGTGTTCTTTTCTCGGGAGGACATAGTATCTGATTTTTGATGATGTTAGCAGCTGTTGATGCTCAATGACTAGGTCCATTAATTCATTAGGGATTTCAAATGGTGACATTCTAATTCCATTTTTTTCTTCTCTTATTACCTGAAATACTTCTATAAAGAGAATCTTCCCCATATCTACTGTTTGATCACCCAGAGTATAATTTATATAGGAAAGGCAGGATATATGTGTAATTCTTTTATTTACTAAATTCCAAAATAATGATTTTTTTAAGCCTCCGTTCAGTGGTGACCAGTTACATTTTCTTATAAAATAATTATAATGAACTTATGGATTTAAACATAATTGATGTATTTCAGTCCTCTTCTCCTCTATTTTTAAGGCTGTTTTTGGATCCACTCTTTAGAAGCAGCTTGAGAGAGGAGAGGGGAATTTACAAAGTTTCACAAATCTTATTGCTATTCAGTGATTTTCATATATAACAAGTGAGTTAAGATGGAGGGGAGTGAAAGAAACAACATATTCCAAATAGGACTTCTTGTCTCTGTCTTATATTAAGTCATAGGAACCATCTAATGTTCCTAAGAATCTCTTAGGAATTAATTTGCAGGGTGGTAGATTTAGCTATGTCATGGGCAGTCTTCATAGCAGTTAAATCTCTGCATACATCTGAATATCTCTCTCTTACTTTTCTTATTCCATCAGGAATCTTAAGTTGGTTTTAATGTTGTAGGAATGTATATTCAGATAAGTTAAATTAAAAAAAAACATAACAGCAAAAGAACTACTTTCATTTCTGGCTGAGCTCAGTGGCTCATGCCTGTAATCCCAGCACTTTGGGAGGCTGAGGCGGGTAGATCACCTGAGGTCAGGAGTTCAAGACCAGCCTGGCCAACATGGCAAAACCCCATCTCTACTAAAAATTAAAAAAAAATTAGCTGGGCTTGGTGGTGCACACCTGTAATCCCAGCTACTTGGGAGGCTGAGGCAGGAGAATCTCTTGAACCCAGGAGGTGGAGGTTGCAGTAAGCTGAGATCATGCCACTGTACTCCAGCCTGGGTGACAGAGCAGGACATCATCTCCAAAACAACACCACCAAAAAAGTACTTCATTTCCCAATAGAATTCATTGCTTGATAATATAAGGATATTACATGAATTTCATCGTCCCAGTTTTTACAGTTATCCTGTTTGCTAAATGTCTGATCCCTTAAATGAAAGGCCTTTTAGAAACACAACCAGTAATAGCATTCATATTATTTTGTAAAAAAACTAAATAATGAAGTTTGATATTAGAGATCAGATACATGGATTTCAATGTGCATGTATAAAGTCAGGTAATTATAGAACTAGAAATACCTTCAGAGGTTACCTTTGGAGCCAAGCAAGATAGTACCTGAGCTGTATCCATCCATCCATCTATTAATTAAACATATATATATATATGTATGTATTTTTTTGAGACAGAGTTTTGCTCTTGTTGCCCAGGCTGGAGTGCATTGGTGTGATCTCGGCTCACCGTAACCTCTGCCTCCCAGGTTCAAGCGATTCTCCTGCCTCAGTCTCCTGAGTTGCTGGGACTACAGGCATGTGCCACCACCCCGGCTAATCTTGTATTTTCAGTAGAAACAGGGTTTCTCCATGGTAGTCAGGCTGGTCTTGAACTCCCAACCTCAGGTGATCTGCCTGCCTCAGCCTCCCAAAGTGCTGGGATAACAGGTATGAGCCACTGTGCCCGGCCAGTTAAACATATTTATTGAATATATTTATTTATTATTTCATTTTTTTAAAGTTCTGGGGTACATGTGCAAGATGTGCAGGTGTGTTACATAGGTAAATGGTGGTTTGCTGCACCTATCAACCCACCACCTAGGTATTAAGCCCAGCATGCATTAAATCTTTTCCCTAATACTCTCCCAGGTATATGTATCATCTGTTGTATTTCTGTGCTAGGTGCTGTTGTACCATGGTGAGGAATGCAGACGTAGTTATTATAGTTATTGCACTCATGATGCTTTTGGTTTCGATGGAGAGATTGCCATAATTGCCTAGTTACAGAAACTACATTAAAAGTATACTGTGTTGAGAATGCCTTTAATATGAAGATTTGACTTAGTCATGGTGATAAAAGAAGGCTTTCCTGAGGAATTGACACCTAAGATGAGACTAAGGAGTGAATGAAAGTTGTCTAGGCAAACAGGAGTGGGTAGAACTTTCCAGTTACAGGAAATAGCATGTGCCAAGTTCCTGTTGTGGGAAGGAGGATGCCTGTTAAGATGACCTGAAAGAATGCTAAGAGTGAGGGGAGAGTGGTATGAAATGAAGCTGGGAAGGTAGGTGGGAGTCAGACAGTGCAGGGCATAATTGACAATCTTGATGATTTGGGTCTTTATCCTGGGTGGAGAAGGAATGTACTGAAGTGTTTTATCTAGTGGGTGTTAGTGATTCCACAAAAGGCCACTTGGAGTGCAGTATGAAGATTAAAATTGAAAGTATTGGGTTTGGGGTAGGCACCTAGATGGGATACACAGAGATTAGGTGGCTATTGCTGTAGTCGAGA